>NW_027528362.1:8990134-9003584 GCF_008692635.1 Crocuta crocuta | reverse complement strand
TCGTCTGGAGCTGGAGGCAGCGTTCTCCAGTCATGAACGTTGACAGATGCGCTGCTACTAACTCTTGAAACTATTGCTTGTGAAGTGCTCCTTCCAGTGACCTCACTGGTAACCATGAAGGCTACAAATGCTGAGGAATGTTAGACCATCAGATTCCTGGCCTGCCTGTCACTATGGGAACTAGCTGCTGTTTTCAGGTGGGGCCCGAAGTTCAAAGAAAATCAGCCCTGAGGCTCTTGGATTTTTTTATTTGCATGACTTAAAGCGGAGCCAACCCCTCGTGCTTAGTGAGGTTCCAAATGAGGTCTAAGTAATCTTTTCAATCAGAGGCTGCTAGCTTGCTAGCTGACACTGTTAATTCCACTTTGGGTCAACACCAGAAGCACAATCATCACTGGCCTGAGGGAAGGTTTTTAGCTCTTAGGGAAACAAGAGGGACCTAGAGACCGAGACGGAGGGGGTCCTCAAAGGATTGAGATACTGGGTTGCTTTCTCAGGAAGAGAAAGACACTGATGGACAAAGGAGAACAAAGAAAAGAAAGACACAGAAAGGTGAAAAGCCTGATGCAGACAACCTTGGGAGCCACCCGACTCTCTGGCGAAGTCACCGAAGTCACCGTCTCCATGGAGCTGCGTGTCCTCGGCTAGAAACACTGAATGTCAAGTGACACACTCACGCTTTCACCGGTTTGCCTTCCTCTTATCCCCAGATCAATGCCTAACTGCCTGACGTTCAGGAATCAGAAAAATATATTCTCTGCCCGAGGCTCAAAAATCCTAAGGACTTAACATATGCCACGATGTATAGTAGTGAATTCTATGACTAATTATTCAGAAAGGCAAGATTGCGTGTCAACACAAAATGAAGAGAAATAAGTTAATTTCCTTAACCAGTAAATAAAAACCCGCACTGCCACTGACCTTCTGTTTTCGTCCTTTGCCATGTTATATACTGATAACACTGACAAATGACCAAAGGCCCAAAGTAAAATGAACAGATCTTTAGCTCCGTTTTTGCAAAATCCACCAGGTTTTAGGCATTACATTTTCAAACCCCAGGGTTCGAGTCTATAGGTCAAGATGATGCAGTTCTCCATAGTTTTTATTATATTCTTAAAGGATCTCCATTTTTGTCCCAATGAAAAACATTCTGAGTGGTGTGGAGAAACATTAGGTTTAAATTCAATCCAGTTGAATCATTTCGCACGATTCTATTGCTAAAATCTTGTGCATGAGTCCATACAATCAAAGGTCATTTAGCACACGCTACGGTAAGTCACTGATCACACCAGCCAATTCTTCAGGAGTAGGAAGATGCTGGAGACGTGATCCGGACAGTAGTCCGTGAGCTCAGCAGGAGAGCATCGTGAGGACGGAGTCAGCTCTAAATCAGAGCGCGGCATTATTTTGTACCACAGAAAGGCTTCAGATTCAGAGGAGGGAGAATCTTTGTGTTCCACTGATGTGCAAGCACTGACGTGTCATCTTGCAGCTAATACTATTGAGCATTTGCCATGGACCAGGCTCTTCACGGAGTATTATTTCATTCGTAGCTCTATTTAGTTCATTCCATTTCTATCCTCATTTTACAGATGAGAAAACTGAGGCCCGGGGAGGTTTTGTGGCTTTTAGAAGGGGGCCAGTATATCAGCTGGCCCACCCACGCCTCCCATCTGGCCTGCCCCAGGCAATGCCTGTCTCCTCCTCACTCCCGGATACCTGTAGAGGTGGCTTTGTGACAAGCAGGAAGTACTTAGTAAGCTACATATTTATCTATTTATCGGGGCTCCTGGGTGGCTCAGTCAGTTAAGCACTTGACTTCGCTCAGGTCAAGGTCTTATGGCTCATGAGTTTGAGCCCCGCATAGGGGTCTGTCCTGACAGCACAGAGCCTGGAGCCTGCTTCAGATTCTGTGTCTCCCTCTCTCTCTGCCCCTCCCCTGCTCATGCTCTGTCTCTCTCTCTCTCTTTCTCTCTCTCTCAAAAATAAATAAATAAATGTTAAGAATTTTTTTTTTTTAAGTTACATATTTATCATGCGGTTCTCCTTATATTTTAAAGCTGATTATTGTTTCTGGACCAGATCTAGTTGCTCCAAATAACTTACCCGAAGATAGATTCAGTCTTGATGATTTGCTCTAGCAACTCCGCACTATTGATCTGGCTCAGTCCAGGTCATCTGTTTATCTGGCTGTTTTTCTTTGCTGGTTTTCCATTTTGTTTAATACAGAATTTTGAGAATCGTCGTTTTTCCAGGAACCGCACATGCCAAACAAAGCCTGTAGATAAGTATATAGATAATCTGAACGTTATTCAAATCTCTAGATAATTTAAATGCTATGAAAATGCCTGGACGACATGGCTGTTACTAAAAATATCTAGATAATTAAGACAACGTATTTCCGCACGGGACTGTGGTGTCTGCATTCTACTAACTAATAGAGTGTTATCCGTGCACTGTTTCCTCAAGCAGTCTGGAAAGATTCAGGCACCTGAGTCAAGAGATCAGGTCCTTGTCTCAGCTCTGGCCCTGACGCACTGGGGTCACCACGGCCACATTGCTAGTTCTGCCCGAAGCACACCTGAGGCTCACCTTGAGAATTGCTATGGAGGGCAGATAAGATGTTACAGAAGAAAGAGCCTGCGGGCTGCCCAGCGCCTTTTAAATCTCAGTCCCCACCACCCACTTTACCCATCAGTTATATTTTATGTGCTATTGTACTGGCCCCTCCTAAATCATGGCCACAAGGTAATGCATCCCCAGTGGATGCTTCTGACTCCACCGACCGTCTCGGATGTCTGATGAATCAGATACTTGCGTCTGCCAGCCCTTTCGTGCACACTGCCTTTGGCAGCTGGGGATGTGCCAATCTTAATGGAGTCATCTTGCTGTTTTCTAAATACCTTTGGACACTTGAGGGCATAATGACTGAGCGAGGGTGCATGATGACGATAAGATGTGGCACGGGCTAGATGGGCTGTGGCTTGAGTTAAGTTTGACACGACCTGATGAGATTTCTTCACATGAGCTCTGTTCCTTCTAGAAAAGACGGAGCGAGGGGAGACTGCGGGTCCTTTGGCATTGACTCATAAGAATTATAAGTCTACGAGACAACATTAATTTGTATTGCATGACTCACATTGAATAAGAACAAGTTTGTATTCAAGAATCGTGCATTCCCAGTTAATTAATCACCCTTGTAAATGTTGGGGTGGATTATTGGTTAGTCACACACAGTTTTTTGTTCCCAGAACGCAGACAGGTATGCCACTCTGGTTCACTGTATAATTTTTCATGCCTGAATTGGCCTGGGTGGTTTCTGCTGTTTTGCACACCCTCTTCATTGAGCTCTGTCTAAACACTTAACTGTCCAAGTGTGTTATTATAAAACAAGATTGTCCACAAGCATTTCAAAACTGATTTGGTTAGCGTCTCTGCATTTCATGGCTCGAAAAGAACCTAATCTAATTCCCCTTGTCTTACTTACGTGGAAGGAAGACATGTGAAAGGCAGAGGAAGTTACCCAAGGTGGGAATTTGTGATGATTCATGAGACTGTCCCTTATGAAGAAGGCAGGGGCCCTGTGGACCAGACAGATTGATGACTCTTATCTATATACTAGGAACCCAAAGTTCTAATAATAAAAGTTCCAATTCTTGAGTAAAAGTAATTTGTGTGATATTTGTTGAATAATTAACATGTATGCAAATGGAATCTTACCAGATATTCAAATTCATGTCCAAAATGATTCAGAAATTTACCTCAAAATTTTAGAATTCATTCAAAAATGCTTCCTACTTATCTTTACAAGTAATTAGTATGTTAAAATCACTCAGGGGTGCCTGGGTGACTCAGTTGGTTAAGTGTTCAACTTCAGCTCGAGTCATAATCTCACGGTTCGTGAGTTCGAGCCCCATGTCTGGCCCTGCACTGTGTGAATCCTGCTTGGGATTTTCTCTCTCCCTCTCTCTCTGCCCCTGACTCACTAGTTCTCTCTCTCAAAATAAATAAATTTGAAAAAAAGTTTAAAAAAATGAAAAAATAATTAGAAAATAAAATGTTTCAGAGGTACTTCTAGCATTAAAATAATTTATTATACCATTTTCAGAGCTGGTAATTTTTCTGCTTTACATACATTACTAAAAGCATGCCTAAGATAGACAACTAAAGCAAAAAGCAGAATCGAATATAGAATTTTTCAGGAAAAAATATCAAAGACTTGGATCATTTAATTTCTAATATATAGTCAGATATTTATTCCTTTGGAAAGCTATTTTTGGCATCGATGAGTCTGATGGTACCTTACGGTGTTTCCAATTATTAGAAAATGTACCATGAAAAGAATTTATTAAATGAAACCCAGCTCAATTCTATCTTACCTAAAAAATGGGTCCCTGGCACATATCACATAGACCCTGTGAAATGATGGGGGAATAGTTAACATTGACCATTTCCACCAAATCAGCACATCCTGGAGGGACCTTCAGCTCCAAATAGGCTGGGCATTCTTTCCTATTAAAAAAAATTTTTTTTAAATACATTTTTAAAGTATCTCGTTGGAGCCCCAAAACATCACTCAGAATGATAAGTGACCGACTTTGAGGCAAGCCACTTCATATTACATGTTAAAGGGGACAGCACGCAAAAGCTGCAACTCAGAGAATAGACTGTGAGGGGTTCAATTGTGTCCCCCCAAAAAGCTTTGTAGAACTCCTGACCCCCAGTACCTGTGAAAATGACCTTATTTGGAAATACGGTCTCTGAGAATATAATCAAGTTAAGATTGAGGTGGGTGCTAATCTAATACCATGGGTGTCCTTATAAGAAGAGGTGAAGAGACACAGGTGCACAGGGGGACAGCCGGGTCATGACAGAGGCAGAGACTAGAGTCACAAAGTTGTCAGTCAAGCAGTGCCTGGGTTTCACGGCCACCTCCAGAAGTAAGGGAGAGACGAACAAGGATTCTACCCAGAGTCTCAGAGGGCCCATGTCTGCTGACACTTGATTTTGTACTATCCTCCAAGGTTGTGAGAAGGCACATTTCCGTCATCACTGTAATCCACCCAGTTTGTGTAATTTGTTGCAAAAACTCTAGGAAACTGATACAGATTGTGATTCATTGTTTTTATATACAAAATATGGTAGCCATCTTGGAATGCACAGAGAAAAGTTACATTAACTTACAACAGTAGCAACAGAATTGTAAATCTATTTGAAGCTTTTGTATCTCAGCAGAATTCTTTTTTTTCTTAATTTTTTAATGGTTATTCTTTTTTGAGAGAGAGAGAGAGACAGACAGAGAGACAGAGTACAAGTAGGGGAGAGGCAGACAGAGAGGGAGACACCGAATCTGAAACAGGTTCCAGGCTCTGAACTGTCAGCACAGAGCCCGAGACAGGGCACAAACTGATGAACCACCAGATCATGACCTGAGCCAAAGTCAGATGCTTAACTGACTGAGAAACCCCGGTGCCCCTCAGTAGAATTCTAAATACTATAATCAATTACTTAAAATGTTGTGCACAGGGTGCCTGGGTGACTCACTCGGTCAGGCATCTGACTCTTGATTTCGGCTCAGGTCATGATCTCACCACTGTGGGATGGAGCCTCACGTGGGATTCTACTCTGAGTGTGGAGCCTGCTCAGGATTCTCTCTCTCCCTCTCTCTCTGCCCCTCCATCCCATGAGCATGCCCCCCCTAAAAGAAATAAACCAAAAACATTAAAAATAATAAATAAATAAAGTTGCTCTTTCTTGAAATTGTTCATTAATTTCTCCATCTATAGCCTTCAGATTAATTTTACTTTTTGAACCTTCAAAGTTTCTGATTTGGAATTTATACACTTACCTATACTTCACCTTAGTACTCCTAAAGGGGGTCATCAATCTCTATTCAGTGTCTTAGCCATTAAAACTCAGCAATGTCCGGCGTACAGGACAGTTGTGCCCTCTGTAGATAATTGCTCGTGCGGATGCCCTCTTTTCTCTCTGGACCAATTTAAAGAGAACTGTGCCACCAACATTACATTTTGGTATGGGTTGAATTTGTCCCCCATAGGGACATACTGAAGTAGTGACCCCGAGTACTTCAGAATGTGATCTTATTAGGAAATAGGGTGTTTGCATATGTAATCAAGGTTAGATTTGGTGGACCTTAATGCGACGTGACTTGTGTCCTTATACGAAGAGAAGACATAGACTCTCAGGAAGAACACCATGTGACAATGGAGGCAGAGAGAGTACAGTGGAATATTTGCAGCCAGGAACACCAAAGATCACTGGCAAACACTGGAAGCTAAGACAGCGACATGGAACAAATTCTCCCCTAAAGCTGTCCAGAGGACATGGCTCTGCTGACGCCCTGATTTCGGGCTTCTGGCCTATAGGTCTATGAGAAAATTTCTTTCTTTCTTCTTCTTCTTCTTCTTCTTCTTCTTCTTCTTCTTCTTCTTCTTCTTCTTCTTCTTCTTTTAAGTTTTTTTTAAATGTTTTATTCATTTCTAGGAGAGAGAGAAAGACAGTGTGAGCAGGGGAGGGTCAGAGAGAGAGGGAGACACAGACTCTGAAACAGGCTCCAGGCTCCGAGCTGGCAGTCAGCACAGAGCCCGACGCGGGGCTTGAACCCACGAACCGTGAGATCATGACCTAAGCGAAAGTCGGACGCTTAACCGACGAAACCACCCAGGCGCCCTGAGAAAATTTATTTCTGTTAAGACACCCAGTTTATGGCACTTTGAATGGCAGCCTTATAAAACTAATACACATAAAAAGTATAAGAAGTCTTTGTAACTGTTTTAGAAAATAATTATGAGAAGTAAATTATGAAAGTCCTTGACCTTTCTATTTCCAAAAGCATAATCTTAAGCGCTAATTTTCTAAGAGATCCAGAAAATGCCATTTTCGAGTGGTTAGTGCATAGGAAGTTGAACAATAATTATTGACTTATCTGTGCAAACCATGACGAGTGTCATGGTTTTAGGATGTGATGGGTCACAGATGAGAAGCCAGGTTGCATCACTGGCTCTGTACGTGCATGCAAAAAGGTAACCAAAATATTCACTAGTTTTCTGCTCATTGCCTCAATGAGACACTTTGAACAATATCCTTTAGATAAAACAATAACATGGGAAGTAAAATTACTTTTTCCAAAATAAGCCAATGTTGGGTCACCTGGGTGACTCTGTCACTTAAGCGTCTAATGTCGGCTCAGGTCATGATCTCGCGGTTCGTGGGTTGGCGCCCCGCGTCGGGCTCTGTGCTGACAGCTCAGAGCCTGGAGCCTGCTTTGGATTCTGTGTCTCCCTCTCTCTCTGTCCCTTCCCTGCTCATGCTCTGTCTCTCTCTCTATCAAAAATAAATAAAAACCAAAAATGAAGTTAAAAAGAAACACACACACACAAAAACCCAAAACAAAATAAGCCAATATTATTCTTAAAGAAAAACATTGAATAACGTATGTCATTGGCCATGTTTCTGTATTGCTGAGCTGCTTGCTACGGCCCATGTTTCACCACTGGAGTAAACTTCCTCCTAGAGACCTCTGTCCTGTGGCAGTAGCCAACATCTCCCTGACATGAGCTCTTACCCTTCCTTCCTTCCTTTTTCCTTTCCTTCCCTTCCCTTCCCAATTCGTTCCCTCTCTCTTTCCCTTTCTTTTTCTTTCTCTCTCTCTCTTTCTTTCCTTTTTCTTTCTCTTTCTTTCTTTCTTTCTTTCTTTCTTTCTTTCTTTCTTTCTTTCTTTCTTTCTTTCTTTCTTTCTTTCTTTCTCTTCCTCTCCTTTTCTCTTCCCCTCTCTTTTTCTTTCTCTTTCCTTCCTCTTCCCTTTCTTCCTTCCCTAATTCCTACAGTTGCCACAGTATTTACTGAACACTAAAGATCAGTATTATTGACCATAATTTGGTCTATTCACTTAAAAAAAAACTTGATTAAGGGTACTTTCTCAATTCTGCACAGAATTTGATCGTGTTTACATATTAAAAACAAGCAGAGAATTGTGTCAACAAGTTTAGATAGACTTAGAAGCATTCCCAAATTTCTCATTCGCATGAATTATAGCAAAGTGAAGGCCTATGCTTATTTTATAAAAGAAATCAGAAGACAGTGGGCAACATAAAACGATGATGATATTCTTTTATTGTTTTCTCAATAAAAATACTTATTATTTTATTGTTAACTTTTATTGGAGGTTTTTTTTCCCTACATGAAAGGGCATGTTATTAAGAAATAAGAAGTGAGATGGACATCTCATGCTCAGAGTACAGGAACAAATTAACCAATATTGGTCAGAAGAAGCAGTAATTGGAATCTATTCCTAGTCTTTCAACAGGCTTCAATATCTTGGTTTTGCTATATCAAGTGTAAGGAAGTTGCCTAAGAAGCTCTCTTTACAAGGACAACATAATGCATTTTTATAAATAGTTAAAAACACAAATCCTAAATCTTAAAATATGCCAAGAGGAAGATATTCATTGACGAATAAACAGCGCTCCATACAAAAGATTAAAGATGAGGGTAGAAGAAAACTCTTCCTCTGTTTTTCTTTTAAATTTGTTTCTTTTTAAAGTGTGTTAGCATTTTATGTGTGCCCTCTCTCTCATTCCCCTCTCCTCTCTCTCTCCCTCTCTCTTTCCCTAAAATTCCCTAAAACATCATTACGGCTTGAGCACACCCTTTGAGATATCAGAATGATTAGAAAGTACTGGGTTTAGGTGCACATTTGTGTAATACACCAACAGTTAAGGTCAGCATGAGGACAAAGGCAAGCAAAAAATAAAATGGTGGATGACCTAGAAGCAGTTTGAAAAACTAACAAACAATAAGTCAACTGGGTGTTTAGAAGTGAGATGGAAAGAGGATTTACCTGTTTGGAACTTTGATTGATTGATGATTACTCATCAAGAGAAAGGAGACTGAGAAGCTGACTATCAGCTCAAGCGCAAAAAGTTTCGGGGATGGACCAGCGAGGTTTGGCATGGATGGGCACGTAAGAGAGTTAGGTATGTTTCCTGAAAATTTGGCCCAAAATAGCGTGAAAATTGACGAACGTGGTACCGACTGTGCCCAGGAATATAAAAGTAAAAAAGATCTAGAAAATATGAACTCAGCTTGACTTACTAACCCTGAGGAGGTCCTGCTCAGAGGGATTTAATGTGGGCTTAGGCAACCCCACTGTTACCTTAGGTAAACTTGATACTAAGAAGAGAGGGTGAGATTCAAACTTTAAGGAAAGGAAGGCGGAGAAAGAAAGAAACTCATCTTTATAAAGTGACTTTTTGTGTACGTGGTAGACATTAGGCCAGGTGCTCTGGGTACATCAGTTACTCACTTTTCCAAACAAAGTTGATATGTTTTCTCTGCAGGTGAAGGTGCTGAGGCCCCACAGGGCTAAGGAATTTCCTCAGCATCATACAACAGTCTGAGTGGACACAACTCCTGAGCCATTCTTTCTTCTGGACTCTTCTTCACTTTTTTTGTTCTCACTTCCTCTCCCATGGCATGTGGCGGACAATAGTCTGTGTCTGTGTCTGTCTTGCAGAAGTTCCTGGAAGTTAGCCAGAAATCTTACCTTTCACCCCAGATCTTCCACGTCTACTCAAGAAAGCGTATTTGAACATACGTAGATAATGCCATTTAAAAGAGGTAATTTTGAATGTGCTTTAACAAAAATGCCAGCTACCATTTGTTTTCTGACTGGCCCAACCAAGTAACTCTTATAAGTGCTCTCTCTCTCTTAACTTTTTAAAGTTTGTTTATTTTGAGAGAGAGAGAGCAAGCGAGCACAAATGGGGAAGGGACAGACAGAGGGAGAGACAGAATCCCAAGCAGGCTCAATGCCATCAGCACAGAACCCGATGTGGGGTTTGAACTCATGAACTGTGAGATTATGACCTGAGCTCAGATCAAAAGTCTGACGCTTAACCAACTGATCCACCAGGCCAGTAAGGGAGTAAAACTAGGCTTAAAAACTAAGAAGAGGCAACTGAATTTTAAATCCATCTTTCTTTCTTTCTTTCTTTCTTTCTTTCTTTCTTTCTTTCTTTCTTTCTTTCTTTCTTTCTTTCTTTCTTTCTTTCTTTCTTTTTCTTTCTTTCTTTCTTTCTTTTCTTTCTTTCTTTCTTTTTTACTTTTTAAAATTTTACTTATTTTTTCTTTTAGAGAGAGAGAGAGGGAGAGAGAGTGGGGGAAAGGAAGGGAGAGGGAGAGAGAGAGAATCTTAGGCAGGCTCCGCACCCAGTGTGGAGCCCAACATGGGACTTGATCTCACAATCTTGAGATCATGACCTCAGCTAAAATCAAGAGTGAGATGCTTAACTGACTGAGCCTCCCAGGCACCCCTAAATCCATATTTCTAATTCAAGAGTCCCACTCTTTACCATTGCTCAATATTGCAGGATACATATACGAATATACATGATATATCACACATATATAAATATATGATAACTATATATAAGTATGTATAATATATATATGTAAGTAGCCAGACGCTTCATATGTGGATAATAAATATTTGCTGTATTCATGAAAACATAAGTGAAAAAAAATCTCCCAAAATATAAGCCACTCTCAACCTTTGACACTATAAATGTTAATGCTAATAAAATATTTGCAAGTAGTGCCGGTAACTAATGCCAACGTACATATGTGTCCTGAGACTGTAGGTAAGAAATTCTCCCTCATTCATTTTGCCTACTTTCTAGGGGAAGTGCCTGTAATTTGCTGGGAGGGCAGGAAAATCCAGGATCCTTGATGCAGTTGAGAAGGTGTCACTGGGAATTACTCCGTTACCTGCATGGGTTCTTCTTAAGCACGTTCCTGGCTGTGTTTCAAAGTGATGGCGCAAATGTAATACGGTTCTTTGCTCTGAGAGAAGTTACTTGTCAGGATGAGAGAGGACAAATAAGCCAGATGTTTTAGTGTGTTTGTCAACGGTTCGCACAGAGGCTCCAGCGCCACCTCAGGAGAGGAGGTACGGAGGCACAAAGTAGCCACTAGAACAGAGATCAAGGTGAAAACCTGACTTATCTAGAGGAGAGCCAGGTTTAGAAGAAAAAAGATACAGGGTGAGGAGTAAAATTTGAATGTCACAAACACAAAGAATTTTTTTGGCGTAAGTATATCCGAAACAATGTACGAGATACACTTAACCCAAAAAATAATACATCATTTATCTGAAATGTAAATTTAACCGGTGTCCTATGTTGTATGTATCAACGCTACTTATGAGTAACTTGGAAGTTAAATTGACTCATAGGATAGTGATTTCCATATCTAGTTTATACTCTGAGGTTGTCCCCTTTATTATTTTTTTGAATTAGTATATGTGTTATTATAGCAAGTATCCAGTTTAAGTTTGTAGGAACATGGAGAGAGGCCTATAAATTTTCAACTGAGAAGTAAGTCTTACTTAAGGTATTTAAAATAATCCTAAAAATGGGGCAACTGGGTAACTCAGTCGGCTGAGCATCTGACCTCAGCTCAGGTCACGATCTCACAGTTGGTGAGTTCGAGCCCCACGTCGGACTCTCTGCTGTCAGCGAGGAGCCCGCTTCAGATCTTGTCCATTTCTCTATCTGCTCCTCCCTGGTTTGTGCATTCTCTCCATCTCAAAGATAACTAAAAACACCCCCCCAAAAATGTTTAAATGATCCTAAAACTTTTCCTCAGCAGAAAGCAGAACCAAGAAATTATTGTATATCATCACTTAAATGAAGCATTAGGAAGTTACAACTGAGTCATTTCAAACTCTTTTCCAGCCCAGAGATTGAATCAGTGAAACTAAACAGCACTCGGAGACACAATTTCTTACTCCTTTTTGAGAATATTGCCCCAATGCTTTTCTGAATACACCTAGGTTCATTATCTTCTCTCTGAAGTTTTATATTGCCTGTTTCACTAAGCCTTCTTTTATAGGTGGAATAATTAAGTAGTTAATAATGGTTAAGAGACTTGTCTGAGATCACCCCTGGAGTCAGTGTCTAAGCAAAGCACAGAACTCAGTTGTTGTTTTGTTTTGTTTTTTTATATATTTATTTATTTTTGAGAGTGACAGAGCATGGGCAGGGAAGGGGCAGAGAGAGGGAGATACAGAATCTGAAACAGGCTCCAGGCTCCAAGCTGTCAGCAGTGCCCGACACGGGGCTCGAACCCACGAACCGTGAGATCATGACCTGAGCTGAAGTCGGATGCTTAACTGACTGAGCCACCCAGGCGCCCCCAGAACTCACAGTTTTGAGCTTTCTATGCGGGCGTGGCTCCTGGGACCCCTCCCCGTGGCTTCACCCGCCTTAAAGTGCATGTAACTGACCGGTGAAGACATCAGCATCATAAGTGATTGAAGAGACAGCCTGGGCCTTGAATGTTGTGTGTGGATTGTAAATCGGCTATGACTTTAAGCATCATGCTAGACCCACACGTGCCCTGGCCACCTCCCGGAGAACTCGGTTGCCCAGGAAAGACCCACATTGCCTTGTCTGTGAGAACGCACGCTGATACCTACAGCCGAAAATTAAAGAAAAAGGAGCTGGCATTTCTGGTGTTTCTGTAATTCTCTTCCTGAAGATAAATGTTTTCTTGGAAGATTGACCTTTTGAGTATCTACTTGCCTATAAACCCCACTTTAAAGAGGAACTCTGAGGGATGGGCTAATAGGGATGAACTTTAAAGTAAACACAGATACTTACGTAGTTTTTGGTTTCCTTGCTGGGTCAGTTCTTTTCCTTTACCTCAGGGCTTGCGTGGGTCATACATGTGACCATACTAAGCGTGCACCAATCGGGGTATCTCTCTCTTATTTTTTATTTTTAAAAGTTTATTTAAAACTTGAGAGAAAGAGAGAAGGGGGAGAGAGAGAGAGAGAGAGAGAGAGAGAGAGAGAGAATGTGTGCACACAAGCCAGGGAGGAACAGAAAGAAAATCCCAACCAGTCTCCCCGCCATCAGTGCAGAGCCCCACACGGGGCTCGAACTCACGAACTGTGAGATCATGACCTGAGCCCAGATCAAGAGACGCTTAACTGACTGTGCCACCCAGGTGCCCAGAGGATACCCCTCTTTTAAATGTGTGTGCCCCCCATTTCCCCCCCAGGAAATGAATTACAGAATACTACCAACGTTTATTTTTAAATAATTTCAGAAAAACAATTTCTGGCATTTTATTCNTTTTTTACTTCCCCCCCCCCCCCCCCACACACACACACACACAGTGGTTCAAAAGTTACCACTGTTCTCAAATGTACTTGTCTCTTTCATACCTTCCAAAAAGAATGCAACCCAGGCCATGGGGATAGATCACGTATCTTTTTTTTCTCCTATCTGGGATCATTCATGTCGAGGTAACAAACTAACCACTGTTTTAAAAGCCTCCCTCTGGCTTTGCCTCCTGAAATCACACATAATAACTTTGTACCAATTGGTCTGAGGTAGACAGGCAGATGCTAGTGTTAATTAAA
>NW_027528362.1:8842850-8990073 GCF_008692635.1 Crocuta crocuta | reverse complement strand
CACTACAGTTTATCCCTTTCCCAAATGTTAGGTGGATTTTTTTCTGCATTTATTGGCTTTTTTAATATTCTAAGAAAATAAGATCTATAAAATAACATCAAAAAAAGAAAAGAAGACATTTAACGGTTGCTGCCAAAGTATGAACTGATGTTTGTGAAATACGTTGGACACTGGAGGCTACCTAAAGAAAGCTGAAGCAATGTCCACACAGATGAAAGCCTGGTGGGTCAAATGTTTCTCGAAGATTCCCAGTGACAGCAAGCAGGTAACAGAGACCTTGCCCACAGACATGGCCTTACCTGTCTGTTCCCCTAAATCTCCTCTAATTAGGGCAGGTTCCTCTAATTCTTTTCCCCTTCCTGGAGTTCATCAGGTTAAGACTCCAGCCCAGTGTCGACAGGGTCCCCACAAGCGGGAGGGGAATGGTACAAGCAAAACCACGGGCCAAGGTGAAGCTGTCCACGTCTGGGAGTAGGAACGTCTGCCCCAGGCAGGACAAGGGAAGGCAAGGTACAGGGTCTTCCCTGTACACTCCGTCCCGTATTCACAGGCACATCAGTTGGGCTGGTCAGTGCCACACACACAAGCCATCTGGGTCCTCAGGAACATTTCTTCTGTCCCTCGGTGCTCACATTTTAAAACTTTTCTTTAAGATCTTGTGGGAAAGCAGGTGATTTAGGCACCTGGGGACACTTTAAGAGTCAGGTGGATAAAGGTGTCTGCCTTCCACCTCATTTTTCCCCCACTGTGGAAATTGGATTTATCCACCGGGCATTGACAGAGCTGCTACCTTGTGGTCACTTCTGCTGAATGCCTGATTTGGGACACTCTTGAGCCATGTTTTCTCTTGCTTCACAGAACCTCCTTGTTTATATAGGGCACTTTTGACTCAGGGAATGCTGGGGAAGACTTTTGATCTCTTAGAATCTACCCTTTCCTCTATGCGGTGTTTTCTCTTTCTGTCCATTATACTATTTAACTACCATACTGTGAAGAGGGGTTTAAGACACAGACATACCTTGCTGGTGAACATTTCTAATGGAACATTCCATTGGTGGTTCAAAGGAATGTGCCTAGAATGTTATACATACACATATATATATAATATATAATATATATTTATATATAAAATATAGTACACTTTTGTTTTATATGTGATATAAACATTTTTGCTTTCCAGAAGACAAATATATACTTTTGTTAATTAATAATTAATATGTTATATATAAAGCATACCAGAATTTATTTGTATGTCATGAATAATCTGACTCTTTCTTTCAAACTCAACCTCAATTCAGATATGGGCTAATTATAGAAAATATGTCTTGTCCATAATTAGATATTTCTACTTTTAGCTTTATGTTCACATTAGGTGAATTTGGAGGAAAAGAAGAAAAATATAGAGGTATCACATAATGGAATTTCAGCATTGATATCTTTTTAAAACTTTTTATTATTAAAGTGGTATAAAAATTCTGGACAAATTTAAAATATGGAGGTATAAATGAAAAAGTAAAAATGCATTATCCTACTACCTAAGGGAAGTTTCCTAAGGGAAAACATATGTATATACATGAATACACACACACACACACACACACACACACACACACACACACACACAGAAGCAAAGTTGTGGTCCTTAACAGTCCCTGGCGAACAAAGGCAATAAAACTGTTTGAATCTTCTATTTGATTTTTGGCTACATCTCGACTACATATCCTAGTGTGGCCCAGGAACCTAGTTCCGGCTCACAAAATGAGCCTGGAAATAATATAACCCACTTCCACGACTGGCCCATTATACAATGCTGTTTGACCCTCTACTTTTTTGTCCTGTGGGGCTGGCTCGGAATTGTGGTCCAGAGTTGCGTAGAAAAATAGCCTGTTGAAGATGGCAGAATTTCTATGAAAACGGGTCCCTGAATGGCTGTATAAGGCAAAGCTTCCTAACGATATGACTTAACATGTTAAGAAATAATTTTCTATTTTTGGAAGTCTGACATCAAGGTTTACTTATGATAGCAACCAATGTAACTTTACACTAAGTCGTAATTAATAATTGTTCCTGTCTCTCTGGCTTCTTTCACATAAAAATATGTGATGAAGACTCTTGCGAGTCACCATTTGTTTCTTGGTTGTTGAAAGTTTTCTGCGTTTGCATAATCTTGGATACTTCATATTCAGCTAAACTCCTACTGGTGAATGTGTGTATTTTTCAGCTTTTTGCGAATGTACCTATTTGTCGAAATCTATTTGTACACATCTCTGGTCATTTCTATAGGAAACGTTCTTCGGTTTGGAATTGTTGGACCCACCGCTTGAGACTTTTTATAACTTTTGTGTATTTTCCCCTTATTTAGCTTCAGGAGAGTGATACCTATTCACTTTGATATACTGTATTTGCTAATCCTCATTGGTGAATTTCTTCCTATGGGGTTTCATTAGCTGAATTCCAAGGGCTGAGGGTACCAAATCAGTATCTGATAAATTTCTCATACAACTGATAGCATTTGAACAGTGCTATACTTAGAAAAGGGGGCCTCAAAGTCATTTATTGGTAGAATTCGTGCAAATTTAGAGTACAGAAACTCCTCTAAAGAAAAATAGCAACTAAATAGTGTCAGTTGGAAGTTATTTGCTATGAATGGATGTAACAAAGGTCCTTCCTCCTTCCTCCCCTCCTTCCTGCCTCCATTATTGCTGCTCACCCCCCTCCCCACCCCCGACCTGTCCTCTAGAATAGTGATGATAAGACTTTCTTCTGCTGGAAAGTCCCTCATTTTCTCCATTGTGTCCTGTTTTTTTTTTTTTTTAATTAAGAAAAAGTTTATGTCCTACTGTTATCACAACTTGTGTTAAGTACGAAAATGTGTTGAATAGCAATAGAGTCCTTAAGAGGCATCATCTTTCAACTCACATGGTGCATTTTCTTTCTCTCTGGGACTCTAACTCTTTTTCTGCTTTATCATAACAAAGAGGCTTTTATATTAGAATTTTATAATTTCTAACTTTTCAGCTGTGAGTATTAATGGAGGAAAAATAAGGTTGTCTTTGTTTTGTACTCAATGAATCAGAGATCTTATTTTTATCAGTGGGAAACAAAAATAAGAACACATAATAATGAGTAAATATAATACAAAAACAAAAGAATAATACGAATATAATAATGTAATAAAGAATAAGAAGAAAATAAAATAATAGAGGCCCACTGAGATATCATTTATTTCTTTTTTCCTTTTAAAAATGTGTTTCAGATTACATAACAATAAAATATATAATAGAATACTTTAGCTTCTTATAGTTTTAATAATTGAGGCCCCAACCAAATTAGGAAGAATACTAAAGAATCTATAAGTTCCTAAAGCACGTGATAATCATTTGTGTTGAAATTTTTATATTAATATTTATAAATGTGATGCCAAATGTTCTGTGTGTCATATTAATAGTTAAATGAGTCAAGGGATTCTTTTTTTTGTAAATTTCATCAAGTATCTTTTTACCTTGATTAAGTCTATGGAAGAATTCTCCATACTTCCTTAAGAACCAATTCACATATTGTGTTTTTATTCAAAGAGCCTTTATATTGCAGTTAGGATGTCGGATCGATTTTGCCCAGAGCTATATGTCAAAGATCAACCCTTTTATTAGTCTGATGTGAATAAGGGTTATAATTATAATCTAATGTGATTGATTTATGTGTATGACTTTTCATAATTTATAATAGTCTTATTATCCCTTTGGATTTCATGTAACATGTTCAGTATAATCTTGAAATATGAGAGGAGTCTGTTGAAAGATGTCAGATAAAATTATATTCTTTTCTCAACCACATCTACACCTATTGGGGTTCTGAAAAACAGTGAGCCTCTCCAACACAGTGAATATGAATGTTAAAATCCTAGCATTCGCTCAACCAAAATCGTACACAAAAATCACCCACGAAAGTCCAGCTTGGTCACTTCTCTGAAAGACTGGACCTGTTTTAAGATGTGGAAACAAAAATACTTAAATAATACAACTAAAATGATTACATTAAAGCAAGCCCGTTTCATTAACTTGTATTGCATCAAAATGAAAATAACACAGAGTCAAATATAGAGTCGGAGAAGGAAATAAACAGGAGAAAAAAAAAAACCTTTGGCTTCGTGAAGCTACTAAGATTAATATAAAGCTTTCCCAGAGCTTCCGGGTAGCCAGAGGAAACAGGAAATTAGAGGCTTTAGGGCTCCCCTCTTCAAATAATGGGAAGTATATTAATTAGTAAGAAGAGGCAACTTGTTGTCTAATCTGAATTTTCCCACGCCTTTTCTAGGGAATATTGAATGGCCTGGTAAAGGCTGTCTTCAAAAGCAGTTTGAAAAATGTAGTGATGTTCTCCGTGTGCCTATATGTTCTAACCACCTTTTATAAAAGCTGCTAGCAGACATTATTTGGCTTCACGAAGGTTTGAAGGTACTCTATCTGCCAAACTGTCCGCACCAAAAAGAGCATTTGGCATCCTCAAGCACCTTAAAGTGTAGCCTCTGCGTTATAACCACTGAGGAGAACACAGTCTCTGAATGAGACAGGTGCATCCCGCACCAGCTCTGCTACTCTATAGTTATGTGACCAAGGACAAGGTACTCACTAGCTTCGCTGTGTAAGGAGTAACTTGCTTACAGCCTGTCTCATGCAGGCTCTATTAAGTGCACCAAGGCAGTTTAATCATTATTATATTTATATATTAGTATTAGTATCAATATGTCTTTTCAGAGGCAGAGATATTCCAGGTCATCAAATGCGTTCGAATAAAGAATGATCTGTGACCAGATAGACCACGTGGTCTCTTGCTCCCCTCTCACAGTTGGCAATTGTAACATGTTTTGAAGAATCATATACTATCCCATCGAAGTCCATTGTTCAAAAGGTTTTCAATAGGAGGGCGACATTAGTAATGCTTGTCACATCTCATTCTGGTGGAACGTAAAAAATAAATAAAAGGGAAAGAAGCAGCATTTAAATACACAATGATGTACTTTTTAAAGTGCAGAATAGAATATTCACGGTTGTAGGCAGTGGTGAGGGATAAAGACCTCTTTATAGCGTGGGTCACTGTGTCAGAAGCTAAGAGGCCAAATGACAGCCGTAATGAAGTCTGGGGATGTAGCATGTCACTTCTCTTCCTCCTAACTTGCCCAGAGGTGTCTACTGGGTTAGACACATCACTAAGATCATGAAAATCGTGGGGCCAGCACAGAATTTGTCTGCCATCCCTCACCCACAGCACTAAAATCAGCTTCCAATCCATTTGCCCAAGGCATGCATAAGGATCTAAGGCAACACGTTCTATCCCTTTGGACATCACTTAGCCCCCCGTGTTTGAAGTAAAAGCCTGTTCTCTGCTTCACAGGTGTCTTGTGTTGATCAAGTGAGACCTGCCCCGGTGACAATGGATTGAGGTCATGATAGAACAGGGTAGAATGGCGACACCCTTGCTCACCCACTTCGATTGGTTACTAGATGGGCAGGGGAGGGGTTTATTCATTTAACCTCCCTGAGAATGAGCTATATTCACTTTGTGATGTGACATTGTTTGTATCCGTGCTACTGGGTTATGCCGTTATATTCAAAGTATGCTGATTCTATCAACACATATTAATCTAATGCCTGCTGTGTGCCAGGCACTGACTTATATACTTAAATAATGATATAATGTGTTAGAAATGGACCTTAAGGAAACCACCACCACCACCCTCATCATCGTCACCATTGCAACAGCTCAAACTTTTTTTCTGCAGTGATAACGTATGTGTCACCATGCTCTGTTCTCACACGGATTATCTCATTCCGCCTGCACACGTTTCTACCTATTCCACAGTGCCAATGACACTGTTTTACAGACGGAGGACTCAAGGCTTAGAAGGCTTAAGTGACTTGCATATTTTCATGCAAAACCAGTTTGCCTTGAGTATTCTGAAATACCGTTCTCATAATCACAGCGTATTCTGGAGGTTTCGGGGTGGGAAGCTCCTAGGGGCCGATGAGCATAGACAGGGATATCCAGGAAGAGGACGTGGCCCCCATTCCTGTTTTATATAATTATGTGAACAGATGGGAAAGGCTAATGACTTTTCATCCCAGTTGCATTGAACAAGATTAAAGATGCTGACAGCGACGGAAGAGCTGTGCTGAGGACTTTAGATCTCATTACCTACATCCCAAGCCATTGCCCTTGTCTGGGATTCAGCCTTCTGGTCCTTAGTGTGGCGTGTGTGTGTGCGTGCGTGTGTGTGTGTGTATGTGCATGTACACTGTACTGCTGTCTGGTTCTCCCGGTGAGGTCACAGAGCCCTGATGCCAGCTCTCAGAAAGTTTTGGTACCCTCTTTAGAGGGCCCTGGAATTGACTGCAGCCTTTGGGTTTGTAGTTTCACTGCCCTTTTAGGGCTCGCTACTTAATTAACTGTTGATAGACCATCTGCACTGTGCAGTTTCACATGAGATTGGCCTCAGCTCACCTTGGAATCTTATGTTTAGAAATATTTGTCTACTTATGAACAAGGTTCTTGGGTAAGCAGCAAGATCCGTGCGTGAGTCGTCGTAGAGTTGTAGGGAAAAAATAGCTGCATTTGGATAGTTTTGGTGATGAACTGGGAAAGCTAAAACTGGACAGGTTAATGTAACTTGGAAGTCTTCTGTGTGTCGTCTAATCTTTCCACGTGGATTTGGAGCACAACATGGCATTCACTGTCCTCCCCTCATATTGCTTCGTATCAGCCTTATTGCTTTAGTTCTGTTGAATAAAATAAGATATGAGGACGTGTTGCAAATATGTTAGCTACTTTTCCAATATTACCAAAAAGATATTTATGGAAAACATATTGTTTTGCATATATTTTTTCTGAATTGGTTGAACAATGTATTCCATTTGCACACCAAGCATTCTTTGTAACATAAGTCATATCCCCAAACTGCTTGCCGTCGCCATTGAGACAGAGGATATACGGCACACATTTCCTTATGAATAAGTCTTCAGTCTGTTAACATAGTGAGCTAGTAATTGAGAGTGAACTGTCCCAAACAGGCACATATATAACAAATTAAAAACAAATATGTGTCTGTGTGTGTATATATATATATATATATGTATACACACGCACACACACACACACACAATGTGCTCCAGATTACTTTAAATCATACTGTGGGTGACATCTGTTTGTAGGAGTGGTTTTAAGAAATGGTAAACAAGAAATAATATAAGTCTCTACTTTTCCTGTGGCAAGGCTCTTGGATATACTACTATATAAGCAATTTGTTTCTTAATTTCTTAAAGCCAATACATTTAGAAAGCTCTCTCTTATAAAAATAGACCATGACATTTGTTTATTTTTGTTTCCTGAAGAAAGAAGATATGAATTCAATCTGTAGCTTAATTTAGAATTAGGCATGTTTGAATAGCCAATGAAAAAGGATTTTAAGGACTTTTAAAGAAAGGTTTTGCTGACACTAGAAATTGATCATAAAGTTGTATAAAATTAATATTCAGAGTTCTGTACTATTTTTGTCACTTTAGACTTCTAATCTTTATCTTACTTTCTCTAGTATCATGCTATGTAACCCATATAGATTATTATAACTGTTATCATTATTATTTTAAATGTTTATTTTTGAGAAAGACAAAGTACGAATGGGGGAGGGGCAGAGAGAGAAGGAGACACAGAATCTGAAGCATCTCCAGGCTTCAGCTGTCAGCACAAAGCCCAACGCGGGGCGCAAACCCATGAACTGCGAGATCATGACCTGAGCTGAAGTCGGGTGCCTAACCAACTGAGGTACCCAGGCGCCCCAAACATAAGTAGTCTTATTGCAACAGTCCACATGGTAATAGACATGAACTTACCCAACCATAATGCATCATTCTCAACAAGCTCCGTGTCAGCTCAAAGAAAAGAAAGCAGAAGTACTACAGAATAACAAAGATGACAATGACAGTGAGACAATGATGGTGATAAAATGAACAACAAAGTAAGGTATCACCCTAAAAGAAATTGGTGCTTAGGAAATTGCTACGTGACACTATAGAAAACCAGTATCTAAAAAGTTTATTTTTCTAGGGGCTCCTGGGTGGCTCAGTCGGTTAAGATTCCGGCTTCAGTTCAGGTCATGATCTCATGGTTCGTGGGTTCGAGCCCCACGTCAGACTCCGTGTTGACAGCTCGGAGCCTGGAGCCTGCTTCAGATTCTGCGTCTCCCTCTCTCTGTGCCCCTACCCTGCTCATGCTCTCTCTCTCTCTCTCAAAAATAAATAAATAAAAATAAATAATAAAAATAAATAAAAATAAAAAGTTGTTTTTCTAAAGGTGAAAGCAATATTTTTTTAAGTCTATTTAGCATACTTCAACTTGGACCTGACAGAACTTCTAAGTTTTTAGAAGTTCTTAGCCAATCAGCCACAGTTTTGATGACTTAAGGCAAACATTTTTGATGAACATTATTAAAGGGCAAGGCGCTTCCCTTCCCACTTTGGGGAGCTTTTCAGTTCAGTTCGACTCTCTCTCACCATACACACACATGCCTACAGCCTAGTCCTTTTATTTCTTATTGGAAATGGTTTTTCCAAACAGATTTGCTTCCCTTTTTCCTAGCTGTCTCTAAATTCCTTATAATTTTAAAAGTATAATTAAAAGTGATCTTGGAATTCTGAAGGTTGTGCCACAGAGAAGACTAGATATACTATAATTCTAAGGTAAAAATATACTTCAGCAACGATGTACTGTCTTCCTAGAGCATGGGGGTCAGGGGGTTTCTCTAATATTGCCAAAGGCTAGAACTATTGAGTCTTTTTTTTCTTATTAGTTTTCAGAAAATAAATTTAAAATAATGAAAAATATTTCAACCATACAAAGGTTTACTTTTTTTGGTTTTCTTCTTCCTTGATAGACCATTTGTTTTTTAAAAATTGCTTTTGGCTGGGGTGCCTGAGTGGCTCGGTCAGTTAAGCTTTGGACTCTTGATTTTGGCTCAGGTCATGATCTCACAATTAGTGAGATCGAGCCCTGGATCAGGGTCCTGCTTTGAATTCTCCTCCCCCTCTATCTGGCTCTCTCTCTCTGTCTTGAAATAAAAAAAGATTTAAAAATACTTTTGTTTTTTTAAACAAAAGTATTCATTTACTTGCATACATTGTTGGGAAAAGAGAAATTAAAGGAACATGTGATACATTGGAAAAGAAAACTTAAGAGTTTAAATTCTCCGAGATGAGTACTAAAGGGTAGGACACAAGACAGTAAAATTATGAAGGACTTACTTCCCCAACAGAGACCTGGACTTGAATTTTGGCTCTTCCGTTTATTAGCTGGATTCCTCGCAGTAACTGAATTAACTTGTGTGTGTTGATCCTTAAATGGCAATAAATACGGTTATTAATCCCACAGAGATGTTGTCAGAGTCTTTGTTTTATTGAGATTAGGTTTGTTCTGTGTGTGTTTGGTTTTTTGTTTTTTTTTTTAAGAAAAATTTCATGGCTTTTTTGTATTGTGGGGCATTGAAACATCAGAACAAATCAATGTGTGTGGTGGGGGAGTGGAGGGAGGGGTGAGGCAGATATTTCCCCTTCACCTCCTTGGATTATGAGCGACTTGTCAGTAGATTCAAGCAAAACTAAACAAGAGACAACTGTTTGCATTACTCCAGTCTTCCCCAGGCAGGCGCTGGAAACTTGTCAGAGCAATTGATCTGGCGTCCAAACACCACGCCGGTACCTGTCGCTGCTGTGCCCTGCGCCCGTTCCCACCTCTGCCCTGATGCTTTGAGGCTGGTAGTCCATCGTCTGGAGACATAAGCGTTGTGTTGGGAAGAGGCGGGCGAGAAAACAGGAAGACTGCCGGGCTGGGGGGTCAGCCGAAGTTGTGCAAGGCAGGCCCGAACATGCCTTTGGAGCAAACCCACGCATCTTGAAGTTCAAGTGGGAACATCGGGCAAAAAACCCCAGGATGGGGTCTTGACTGGGCTTGAGCTGGCCCACAACGTGCTGGCGACGCGGCTATGGGGCGCCGGCCTGTGCGGTGCTGCTCTGCTGGATTTTCTGGAACAGAAGACTGGACAGCTTTTCCCCAACGGCAGGTTTCCCCTGCAACT
This sequence comes from Crocuta crocuta, assembly GCF_008692635.1. Taxonomy (NCBI): domain Eukaryota; kingdom Metazoa; phylum Chordata; class Mammalia; order Carnivora; family Hyaenidae; genus Crocuta; species Crocuta crocuta. The sequence goes on along the minus strand of NW_027528362.1, from coordinate 8,979,953 downwards.
GCCGTCCTTCCCACATACGCCATGACTGTCCATACAGTCGCACCTAGGGGCGCCTGGGTGACTCGGTAGGCTGCGGGCGGGACGCCTGATTTCCGCTCAGGTGATGGTCCCCGGGGTGGAGGGGGTCCTCCCGCCCTGTCGGACTCTGCGCTGAGCCTGGAGTCTACTTAAGATTCTCTTTCTCTCCCCTGGCCCCTCTCCCCTGCTCCCATTCTCTTTCTAAAATTAAAAAATAGAAAATATATAAATCGCGACTAGTTGGGTTCTGTGGTTATCAAATAACTAGTGATAGTGTTGAATGAAGTGGGATCTCGTCTGCCCACCGACTGGCTTGTTCCCATTCTGGGGCATCCCTGGGCCTCTGCTGAGACCCAGGACTGACTCCAGAGCCAGCAGGTGGCAGGGCACAAGGCTGAGGTCAGCGAGACTGGGCTAGGCCATATGGGCAGGGCCTGGAGAGCCCCGTCAGTGTATCTGGCACAGAATGAAAAGCCCGCAGGTGCCATGGGCGCAGTAAGGTAGGATAGGCACCTGGCTGTCCCTCTGTGTCTCTGCATGACCCGGTCCTGCATGGCTTCAGGGCAGAGGGCCCGGGTCTGGGGCCCGCGATGCAAAACCGAGGCTCCAGATCACCTAAGGGCAGCTCTCTTGGCCCAGCCCCCACCCCAGTGTGCTAGCCCCTGACACTCACCCAGGGGCCAACACACATTAGGTATTTTTTATCTGCTATGCATTGCGTAAACTGTCTAATGGACCTGATGGCACAACATCATGTCTAGAGATGACAAATAAATAGAAGGTGATTTTGTTGGTAGAAAGTACAATGGGGCTTTGGTGAAAATTATTAAAACAATGACTCAATTGAATTCAGTACCGTCTAGATGTCCCCCAAAGTAGAAAATCAGAAGACATGAAAGAGCTGAATTATCCATTGACCCCAGGCTGATTTGTGGAAGAAATAGCATAGATGGAGAATTAATCTCCTAATGTTTTAGATACGACTGTATCATATCATGTCAATTTCCCTTTGTAGAAAACAATATCTGTGGTTAATTGTGAAGCTCCTGGTGTTAGCAGAGGAAAGTTCAAAATGTAGGAGAATCATGGTAGTTAGAATCCAGCCTCTGGGAGGAAAAAGAGTCCCACTCAGTTCTCAAAGGGAAGCATTTGAATGGGTCAAGATTAAACATGCGAATGGCTATAGCACTAAGAAGTGAAAACTGAAAATTAAGAATGCAGAGAAATCAAAAGCTTTGTTATTTCCACAGGAGGCCAACTCTCTGTTCTTTTTTAAAAATGTTTTTATTAATGTTTTTTATTTATTTCTGAGAGAGAGAGAGAGACACTGTGAGCAGGGGAGGGTCAGAGAGAGAGGGAGACACAGAATCTGAAGCAGGCTCCAGGCTCTGAGCTGTCAGCACAGAGCCTGACGTGGGGCTCGAACCCACAAACCGCGAGATCATGACCTGAGCCGAAGTCAGACGCTTAACTGACTGAGCCCCCCAGGCGCCCCTAACTCTGTTCTTTTTGTGTGTATCCTTGTGGCTTCTCCTTTTGGACTGCATTATTCTGCTCTCCTCTCCTGGGAAGTCCGTATGCATGGTCTACTAAGGACCAGGATCTCTTCCCCTTGACAGTTGCTTCCTAATATTTTCCCCACTCCTACAAGAAGGATAAGTGGGTACCAGGGTAACAGACAGAGAGATGGATATTTGGGGCTGAATATTCTTTTGTACCTACTTCAGTCCATTGGGGTCTGATATTTCAGCATTATAGAAGGGCTTCTCCATTTAAGCAGGCCATATGGGACATCATATGCTGGTGTACTCAAAGTCACCTGATCAACATGCTACATTTTCTTGAAAGATTTTGAGGCAGGGGAGAGCCATTTATGTCATAATGAATATGGACATATTATGGCAGAATGGTTGAAATTCACATATAAATTTTTAGAATAAAAACAAGGCTTCAAGATATGTTGGACATGATCAAGATATATGTTCAGTGTGATGTATTAGACTCTGAATTTGGCTGGGGACAATGAAAGTGGTGTGGGAGAGGTCACAGGGCGGGGGGAGGGGGAGTTGAGCGAAATGCTTGGAAGTCAAGGTCCCATATAAACAAATAGTGAATATTTGTCTATAGTGTACCCTTTAAACTATTTCTGTTGGGAACCCAACTCACTGTCATGACCAAGACAGAAATACTCATCCCGGTCCCCATCATCATGACCAAATATCATGTATGTAGTGATATTTTGTAAAACGTAAATCACAGAACAAATAGAAGGGGTTTTTTTTAAATGACTTATCTTTTGGTGTTTAATTCAAAGCAATATGGATTGGTTGATTCATTTGTCAGAGAACCCCCTTTAATTAAATATTTCTTTTATAGGACCTGTGAAGGTGTATACATAAGTATGAGTGTTTGTATACCGAGAATTATTTCCTAAGAAAATTAGTTCTTTCCCTTTCGTAGCGCATCCTCTGATGAAGCTATACCACAGTAATGGACATCTAGGGCCAATAAATAATGGAATTACAGTGCTTATAATAATTTACTGTCCACATGGTAGATCCACAATTGTTTGGATTAGTTTGTTTGCTTTCATCAACTGATACTTCTCCAGGAGAATTTTTATGAAAATTGGGAGAACTTCCCTTGAGAAACAGATGCCTGGACTGTGTTTCTCTACTCTTACAATGTTTATAATGGCTTAAATGTTTACACATGCATAAGGTACAGGAAATTCTCAAAACAGTAAGAATTTGTTTAGACTGATCTAATTGGTTTATTGGCTTAGCTACAAGAGCTTTTGAAAAGCACATGTGAAACATCTTAAGGATTATTATTCTTTTTCAGTCTCCAATAAAATGGCAGCAGTGGTATGTTTGATGAGTGTCTCTCGGAGCTAAACAGCACCACTGTGTGAATATTGTTGCCTTCTAAGAATATGGTACGTGTGAAGGATTAACACCCATCTCTTAGACTAAATATCTCCACATAGGCTCATCTCTTTTGTCCCATAAATTGACACCTAATGACTCTTGGGTCTCTTTTGCTCGTCCACGCTCCCTGATGCATCAGATAAATCTTTTCTGAAGTAAATACCATTTGGATCGCATGATGCCTTAGCCCTAGAACCCACATGAGCCCCTGTTCCCCACATTCTCAAGACCAAATAATTCTGCCAGCATTTTCAATGTGTAAAATGTCCATTGTCTCTGTATCCTTATTATTTACATTGTTATTTATGGATCTATAGTTAAAAATAGTGTTGTTATTTTCTGTTTACTTTAGGTAAGACCATAGTCTCCACTTAAAGTTGCTATTAATGTACATAAAAACTACAGGTGTGGAATCTTCCCTAATAAATGTCAGGTCTGTGAATTTATATAGAATCGTACAATTTAATCATGAATTTCTTGTAACTGATAAACAGTCAGAAAGTAAAAGAGTATAACTTTGGAGTGCCTGGGTGGCTCTGTCGGTTAAGCGTCCGACTTCGGCTCAGGTCATGATCGCACAGTTTGTGGGTTCGAGCCCCGCATCAGGCTCTGTGCTGACAGCTCAGAGCTTGGAGCCTGCTTCAGATTCTGTGTCTCCCTCTCTCTCTGCCCCTCCCCCACTCAGGCTCTGTTTCTCTCTGTCTCAATAATAAATAAACATAAAAAAAGAATATAACTTCAAACAAAGCAATGAGCAAGATTGCTAATGAACATATAAGGCTGAGCCCAATAAATGGTTTGCTAAAAGTGCTTACCTGTTTACAGGTGTGGCCATTAGCTTTCTGTGTATTCACTATCATCATTTTATTGATATATATGTAGAATGCTTTATTGGAAACACTTGGTGAAATAAATATTTGACCTCTCAGAGACTGGAAATTTTTTTAGTTCTCAATATTTGCAATGTAAATCAGAAAAGCATAAAATTAAAGTATGTAAATGCTTTTCATTTTCTAAAATTTGAAAAAATTATTTTTAGTTTTTGAGGTTGATTTCCTGGTACTGAATACTATTTCCTTATCCTTTATTCCGGTTATTATAAGGGATGATGGAATGAACATAAGGGAGTTATACAGATCAGGAGAAATATTAACTTAAATAAAACCATTTATTTCTCATTCAGATAGTAGTAGCTTTGCATGAATTTTAAGCACTATGTTCTTTCAAAAAACCCGAAAACAGGGCACCTGGGTGGCTCAGTCGGTTAAGTGTCCAACTTTGGCTCAGGTCATGATCTCTGCATTGGGCTCTGTGCTGACAGCTCAGGGCCTAAAGGCTGCTTTGGATTTTGGGTCTCCCTCTCTCTGCCCCTCTCCCACTCACACTCTCTCTCTCTCAAAATGAATAAATGTTAAAAAAATTTAAAAAAAACCCAAAATGCTAAAATTCAGGAAATGTGAATTGGAGATGGACTGTCATCATCATAATTCCTGCTGTTCAAGAAAAACTACATCTAAGTTGGAAAATAATTAAACTTTGATACCTTCAATGATCACAACCATAGTAGAGGTAGACCTCTATTCAGTCATTTGCATTTGTGAGATGGGATATTTGTTCAGTAACTTTAAAAACACCTTAAATCCAGGGGCACCTGGGTGGCTCAGTTGATTAAGTGTGTGACTTTGGCTCTAGTCATGACCTCCCAGTTCGTGGACTGGAGCCCTGTGTTGGGCTGTCCGTTGTCAGTGGAAAGCCCACTTCAGATCCTCTGTCCCCACCGCCTCTCTCAAAATTAAATAATAAAACTTAATCAAAATTAAAAAAAAAATAAGAACTCCTCAAATCCATTGGTGAGTCAGGTAAGACACCGACAAGTGTACATACTCAAACAGGTGTTCAGCATGTATCAGGAACTGCGTTATTGAACAGGTTTGAAAACTCAATGCGGAAGCTATTCTCTGTGGGTGCTAACAGTTTAGTTGATATTTTTAGTTCAGTTGGCCAGTATGTGTCCTCTTCATGGCTCTTCCACAGGGGAATTTTTTTTTTAACTTAAACAAAAGTACCTTTTAGTTGTTTACTATTTGTGGAATGTGTGTGTGTGTGTGTGTGTGTGTATTTTTCAAATACACATCCAAGAGAGGACACAATGTGTATTTTTGTCAATATTGCAAAATATTTACAGAATGAGCAGAAAGCATAACAAATAAAACCAAGGTACTCCACTCCTACTATTATATAAACTTGGTAGGAAAATATGCTTTTCAGTATCATTTATATCTAGCAACTTATAAAGGAGCTGGCTTACAGTAGGTACTTAATAGGTATCTGTTGGAGAGAAAAAGGAAGCATAACTATCTCCACTTTATAAAACAGTTGGGGTTTGGTGGGATGTTCTGAGTGCTGGCACCTGCTTATGCCTTATTGAGGGCCTCATGGACCTTAGCAAAAAGCATCTATTTCAGACCCAATTGTGCCCAAATTGAATTCTGGTTCCAATGTTTACTCTGTCTCTGTGATCATGGGCAAGATAGTTAAACATCTAAATCCCAAGCATCTACTTTACAAAATCAGGAGAATGCACCTAGTTTTAGGATGTGGAATTAAATGAGTAACATATCAATTGCCTAGAATCCTGCCTGGCCTGAAATAGACAATAAATCTTGTTATCATTCCTTTAATTGTAGAAGCAACGTGAGTACCTAATTGTGATGCCATACTTAGATCTGTTATCCTTGCTTCTGTCTGGGTATCTCTGAACCATTCTTCCCTGCTTTGATCTGGTCTGTGACCACTCTGTAAAGTGACCAAAGAACAGATACCCAATTCAATTACTAGTAACAGAGAGTGGTTTAACACCTAAGGACAACTAGTTATTTTTAATGGAAATTATTGAAGATTTAAAGGTCTTACCACATTGGAATAAAGATATTATGATAAACTTTTAGATACAGTGTCAAAACAATGAGCAAGATCTTTCTAACTAGGAGCGTGACCTTCCAAATGCCGTAATACCATTTGATGTAATTACTTGTGCTCTGTATGAACCTGTGATTGGAATAAATGTTCTCAAATATCCTAGGATAAAAAGTTAATTTTTTTTCTCACTTAAACCTTGACAATGAACTTGAGACATGTGTCTGAGTAAGAAGGTGGATTTATGGAGCAGAATTGGCAGGCTTCTCTCTCATTGGAATCTCTGTACATCACGGAAAAAGGGAAAGTAAGAAACACATGTACTGATATGGTACCTACTTTGGGGATGTTCTAGTTATGGCTTTGAGCATAGTTGGTAGAACATTGATACTGATTAGGAAGACCTGGTAATATCAGGTTTCAACTTTCCACTGGATCCAAGTCTTGTCATTAAATACCAGGTGCCCTGTGGAGCAGGTCAAGGATTTCCAACGGATGTTAGAACAGATATGTGAGAACACAGCTGGAAGAGGTGAAAATTTGCCTTTAAAGATAGCAACTACATCAGTTCGAGGGTTGTTCCCATGCAGAAAATTTGGGAATCTGCATGCCATAAATCTTGGCTAATGACTGACCATGAGTACATAAAAGATATTTTAATAATGATGAAATTAGAATAATAAGACCATCTCCTTTGCAGAATTATTCTGAGTATCAATTAAGCTAATTAAGCTAAATAACACAGACCTCAGAGTCTCTATCCCAGTCTGTCTCAATCTTAAGAGCCTTATATGACTCAGTTCCAAGTTCTTACCAAGAAGGAATTTATGTCCAGGATATTAACTCAGGGCATGCAGTTACAGGAGGCCTTTGCTATATCCTGGCACCTCAGTGAATCTCCTATTCCTAGGGAAGACACAAGAAAGTTACATTTGTAGTGTAAATATTATCAACAGCTTACCCAAGTCACCAACTCTCTGTTACCATTATGTAATTAAAGGTATATGGACTGTCCACATTGTCTTGAGATTCTTCAGTAGGCCCTGAGCCATAAGGATGAACCAAGAAGGACACATATAGCTTTTGGAAATAATCAGCTATAAAGGAAGCTGTTATAAAAGCTATAAAATGAAATATATAGAATGCTTTTTGAGAACACAGCAGAGAATATTGGCTTCTTCCCAGGAAAAACGGTAGGGTCAGTAGATGCTTTCGTGTGTCAAAAGCAATGAGTAAATATTTCTACAAAAAGTAAATAATAACAGTTTTTTGGGGGGTTGGTCTTTTGGGAAGGTTCACGTAAGACACTATTATGGTATGGCATCTATTAGGGGTAATAGCAAAGGATGGAGCTGAAAAGATGGCCACACGGTCTGACATTTGAGGATCTTGTGTGCCAAGTGAAGGAGTTAGCCTTATAGGATTCTAAATCATAAAGAGCCTTAAGGAATTTCGAGCAGGGGACAAGTCAGATTGGATCTGGATTTTGTCAAGAGCACTCTCAGTGATGTGAAAAACAATACATAGGTGGGCAGGGTAGGGGGCAGGGGAAATAGTTGGAAGTATGTTGCATCAATTTGGTCCAGAAGTGATGGGGTTCAAATTAAAGCAGTGAGAGTTAATATGGAAGAAGGCTCCTGGAAATTATAGTCTCTCGGGTAGGAAACGATGTGTCCAACTAAAATTCAGGGTTTCGTTAAGGAGAGAGAAGAGAAGTAATACAGGGCCGAGTAGGTCACATTCTCTGCCATTGTCAACAAGAACTAGTCGATGACACCAGAAACAATTTTCTGTCCACCCTTCCCATAGTTCTGGCCTCTGCTAAAACCGACAGTCTGGCCCAACGTGACAACATTTACATTGGAGTGCTACACGACAGTAATTCCAATGTTTTTAAACTTGGGGTTTGAAAGTTTGTCTTGGCACATTTCCCTCAGTTTGGGTTTGGTTTGTTTGGCCAGAAAGTGGCATATTCAGACAGGCTTAAATCCCAACCGTAGCAAACACAATCTTGGGCTTTTCAGATTCTATAGTTCAACACGCCAGTGATCCTCGGGAGACAGCTCTGGATTACACGTGGGACATGCAGGCAAGACGTGGGAGTTAGGTCATGAATGCAGCATCGTTGGCTGCCTGGCAGAGGGGTAGGAAGAAAATGGTGTCCAGAGTCTGGAAACTTGGTGCTGGCCTGATTCTACCACTTGCTTGCTTTTTATCCCCTGGAGGAAAATACATCAAGTGTTCGCTTTTGTAGAAACTGCACAATAGTTCAGTTTTATACGAACTTCATAAATAATCACCTATCCGTTTCCTTCTCATTTCAATTTCATTATCTAGAAAATTTCGTAGGCAAAGCATACTTATGCTTCGTGCCTGTACTCTCTGCTTATCTTTTTGAGTAAAACAGCCATGTTGATAACTTAAAATGTATTCTCGGGTATTTATATGTATATGGCATTACTGGCTTAAATAAAATGATTACTGGCATTTGATAATTTAATGAATCTTTATTTTTCCTGGAACCGAGAACATTGTTGCTGTAAAGGAAATGATTATGAATGTTTCATTAAAAGAAAATCCGGTAATCAAATATAATATAGAATTAAGAGAAGTGCATATGGCTTAGTGCACTGGAGGACGTAATGTCTTTCGGCAGAAAGCAATCTATTATAAAAAAAAATCACCGGCCATTATCACCTTGATGACTCTTTGGTCCAAAGTCAACTGCGACTGATACACAGATGCTAATAGCTATGTTCCTCTTGTCTTGGGGCTTGTAGAACTCTTCCAGAAGCTGGGGAGAAGACCAGTCATCTCATTCCACTGGGTTGTGAGGAGGAAATAATACAAGCAAATAAACGCACATTGGGTGTTCCAAGTATAATACAAATGTTTGTGACTATTCTTCTCATTGCTTGAGACAGAGTTTCCATTAGTTAGAAGGGTTCAGAGAGGCTGCACGAGGCTGCTGCTTAGGCAGATCTGGCCATATACGTAGAATCGGGGGGTTTGACTCAGAGATGATACAAATGGGTAACCTTGCTTCAATTGCCCAAGGAAAGCCATCCGTCTCACTAAGGCGACTGGGTAATGGTACCATAAAACACGCTTGCAGATGGGTCCAGCAAGAAATATGAAAGTTGGAATGGACAAGGAAAATTACCTATTGCAGCACAAGACACTTGCTTTAAAATTGCACAGGGGATATTGATCTGACCAAGAACGGCCAGAAAAATACATGGAGCTGCATATCTGTGCATATATATGTAAGTACATATATATGCACATTATATTTATCTTTGTGGCAGAGAAAAAAAAGGAAAAGGATTAGCATTTGATGTATGAAATAACCCTACAAATGTGATTCTCACAGAGAACAGTATTTGTGTTAGAGTGATTTAATTGTGCATTCAACGCTAGATGTTATGGTATGCATTTGAGAGGCAATCTCACACCCATGTACAACTATTAGATCATTATAATCAATCCTCTGAAATGATACCAACTTATTTTTCCCCCCAACAAGTCTTCTTCACTCAGTAGGTGCAATTCAAGTTTAAGCACTACATTTTCCTCTGGCAGTAACAGGCTTTTTAGAAAACTATCCCAGGAAATATGCCAATTTCTTTATAAACATTACCTCTTTTTATTCCCCCAAAGGAACACTTAAAGTGTGTACCACTTCCACCCTCAGTTTGCAGGGTTAACTGAGTTTCCATGGAAGGAGCCTCTTCAGGTCACACAGCCCGGAGGGGCAGAACCAGAAGCCATCCCACGTCTGCCTGATATCAAACCCTTGTGTGCAGGAAGTCTAGTGTCCTAGACACTAACAGGTTGTTATCAGCTCCAAGAGGAACTTTCACACTGTCTGTGGAGAAGTGCCAAGTTCTGTGTTCATTTTTTCAATTTCCAGCCCACAAAGGACTCTTATTTTTGTAAAATACAATATAATGTTACAGCAAAGTCAAATTGCCATGAAATGTTTGAAATGCTTCACTTTCTACCCTTATTTCATTGTAATTGTATCATAAACTGTTCACAAACCAGTTCCAATCTCCTTTCAGTAGCATGGACTTAAATTCCAATTTGGGATTTCTTAGATCTCACTTTCTTGAAGTTTCTGGTGTCGTTGAATTCAAGATGCAGACTTTCCTCCAGCAATGGGATTATTTTCATCTTTTGTTATAAATGATATAAAATGCCTAGTATAATTTGAGAGCACCTGGAAGTTTTATTATCATACCCCCCAAATAGCCCTCCTAGGGAATCCCTCTCAGCTATACTAGCTTTATAGTGTGTATTTTAAAACAGGATAATTTATAAAATGTTTCCCTTTGTACTTAGATATGTTTTTCGTTATTATCCAAGATGTTACAGGGAGGATTTAGGCTTTACGGCATTATGTGCAATGGGAATAAGAATCTAGTGTATTCTGCTGCCGTTGTATTTCTTGCTTAATTTCTTGGAAATCAATTTTCCTTCAGGTAACTTGACCGAAGTTTAAAGTTTGGTAAGATTCCCCTTTATATGGCATGGCCAGCAAGATGACTGAGCATCTCGTTAGACGTACCTAATGACATTTCTAGCAAGTCTAAACTTAAACAAGTCCAGACCACACTCTCTGGGTTTCTATCCTGAGTTGGCTAAGTCTCGGCAGACAGAAATGGTACTTGTTCTGTTTAACCAAATACATTGGCTACGAGAGGTTTATCATTTATCAAACAGTATCAGAGAAGGGCCATGTTACATGACCAACCACAGGGGACAGGAGGTAATTTAATGAGCACAGACTTTTAGGAATGAAACTGATGATCCTTGGTGGTGGGGGAGGGGGGGCTTCACTGAATGGAAAGCACTCACCCCATGTGAAGGCATTCACATGCGATGCTGTAAAGCTCTGTATGAGGAAAACAAAACAGGTGTCTGGCCACATTTCTCTTACCATCTTCTGTGTCCACCAGTAGCGTGAATCTTCAAGGCTTTAAAATACAACAAAATCTGATTCTAAACCATTCCATTTCATCCAATATAAAAACGATGTTACTGTTCTGATACGCAAGCTACTTCTAAGGGTGCCCCCAACGAATAAAATTCTCCTAGTTTTGAGGATGCCATTGAGCAGAGGGGAGAAAGTGTAAATAAGGAGCAGAATATGGAAGCTGTGGCATGGCCAGGCAGTCTCTGACCCACTGAGGCTGGGCTGGTGGTTTTGTTGTGGGAGGGAGAGGTAGGGCCGGGTGGCTGAGGACCGGTTTCCCAGGGGAGGCTGAGATCAAGTTGAAGAAGTGCTCTAGTCCTTATTAAGGAGTTAATGAATTCTTACTGTGTGTCAAGCACCGTGCTGGGCACCTTGCATGGAATGTATCATTGATGACTTTCGACAACTTTATGAGCTGGTTACCCTCAGTGTCTCATGAGGCGAGCCGTGTTTCCACTAGCGGGGTTTAAACACACTCAGATTTTTTTGTACATCTTTACCATGTTTACATGCATAACTTCTTAGAGCAAATATTGAGGACAGAAGAGATTTGATGCATTTTAAATGTTCTTATATACCTAGATAATGACTTACATCTTGTTAGTTGCTCTGGTGGCTTTGATATCTTCCAGGGCAAGGGGCTCGTCTCTGTTCTCTTTGAAACCCATGAGAATGTACGCCTTGTGGGGGTGGGTCTCGATCACTGATGTGACCTTCATGCATAGAGCAGCAACTGCCTTATAATAGGATCTCAGGGAATATTTCCAAATGAGTAAGTGAGTGAATGAATTGTTCCCATTATACAGGTGAGGAATGGGAAGATTTAGTAACCAGATTAGCGTTGCATGACTCAGTCTGAATAAAAACCATGGCTCTTAACAATTATGTTAATCTCTGTGGAAGGAGGGGAACCATTAATGAGGAACCTTTAATCATGATAATTGCTTATGTGAATCAGAAGTGAGGAAGGTGATCCTGGCCTCAGTGAGGAGAACAGACGGCCACCCATATGGGGGGTCTGGGGTGTGGCAGGCATTGAGCCCAGGACTGAGCGACTCTAGTAAAAGAAGTGGTGGGAGACTAGAGAGGCACCCTTCAGCACCAATCAACAGTGGGGGATAAGAGAAAGATGGTCACAGATGAGCTGAAAGTTTCTAGAATTGGAGACTGAATCTTCAGAGGAGTGTCTAGCAAGTTCTTCTTTATCCCTTACTGAAGACCAGTCCCTTCCCTTCCTTGGCTGTATTGCCCTCTATAGCAGGAATGCCAGGCAGGAAAGGAACAAAGGAAAGACATCTTCCGCTGTTCAGCTGAGTCATGCCTGAGAATTACAGGACTTGGAGCTCAGTTCCCCTCGTGTCCCAGTTTGAGGAACTGGTAAGAAGAGAGAACATAGATGATCAGCCCCCCCCTCTCAGGGCAGTGGAGAACAGTGGCACTAATTCACCTTCCAAGCACAGCTCTGGGAGCAAGTCCAGGTCTGGACCTCAGAAGAAGTTTATCCCAACTACCCACATGCATCCCACCTCTGGGGGTTGGTCTGTGTGCTTGTCTTTCCTGCTGTTACTGCCTTCAAACATCATCTTTCGGCCGGTCCGAGTGCAGCAGTGTTTACAGTTCACAGATCACAGCCAGTTACAGATTTCTCTGCTCCTTCGCCACTCTCACTGTCTCACTTGACTAGCCCTAACAACAAAAACCATATTATTGTTCACTTTTTAGCATTTGTTTTAGTATTATTCTCTTATAACGCATGTTAGATGTATGTGTTAATTTTTAAAAGGCCATAAGCAATTTAAAGAGTTGTTTTCTTTATCCTTATGTATATCTATGCTTTGGATCTCTTGGAATTTGTATTGTAGTCATTATATGTTGTATGTGCTCAAATAATGTTGATATGATACACCAGTAACTTCTCAATGGAATGAATTCCTCCATTTAAGTCAGTGATGATGGATGATGGATGGATGGATAGATAGATAGATAGATAGATAGATAGATAGATAGATAGATAGATGGATAGATAGATAGATGATAGACAGAGATAGGTGACAGAGCTCTCTATCTTTTGTGACACAGTTGGAAAGATAGGTAGATGAGATAGCCTAGCATGACCATTCCCAGTGAGTAATTCCAATCTGGTGGACAATTACCTACCTTTAAGAAGATAACTTGTCTATTTTTAAGACAGTAGGATATCATTGTTAAAAAGATGGTTACCTTATTCCTGTTTCTTTTTTTCTTTAAAAAAATCTTTAATGAGTATTTACTTTTGAGAGAGACAGAGCATGAGCAGGGGTATGGGGGACAGGGAGAGAGAGGAAGACACAGAATCCAAAGCAGGCTCCAGGCTCTGAGCTGTCAGCACAGAACCTGATGCAGATCTCGAACTCATGAGCCATGAGATCATGACCTGAGCCGAAGTCGAATGCTTAACCGACTGAGCCACCCAGGTGCTCCACTTTTTTGTCTTTTAGAGAGACAGAGTGAGAAGGGAGAGGGACATAGAGAAGAGAAAAAAAGAGAATCTCAAGCAAACTGTATGCTCAGGATGGAGCTGATATAGGGCTTGATCCCACAACTCTGGGATCAGGACCTGAGCAGAAATCAACAGTCAGCTGCTCAACCAACTGAGCCACCCAAGAGTCCCTAATTTTTGTTTCTTAAAGAATAAACTGCTCTCCAAAGTGTGTGAAATTTATTTCCAGGGACTAGATTACTCATTGGTAGTATTCAACATGCAGTAAACATCTATTAGTTAATGTGGGACACTAGGCAGGATATGGTTTTGACTTTGTCAGAGCCTACATTCTGAAAAGCACTTTAACCTATTTGAAATCCACTAGAGAATCTAATAAAAATAATTAGCAATCAAATTCAGCAATCAAAGTCCTGGTGTAACAGGACTCTCGCAGGATTCTAGGAATCCTCTCTGCCTCTAACAATTTTCTTTTGCTGATGTACTGATTTAATGTCACAGGATCATAGCTCTATATTATATCGGAATACCATACGTACTGAAACTTAATGGCAGATGTAGCCTTTATCACAAAAGCCTTATGGAGATTGAATTGTAGGGGAATTTATTTTAGAGATAATATAAGCTTGAAAGCATGATTGTTGGCTGAAAACATTATAATTCCAAGCTCAGTGATTCTTTCTGCCAATTAATGATTTTGGGATTATTTATTAGGGCATTCCAAGTTCACAGAAAGTTTTAAAAGCACCAAGAGTGTTTACCTCACTGTCATCTCAAAAGCAATAGAAGTGAAAGCAAAAGGAAATGGTTCAACCACCTTCATTAAGGAGTTTATTGAACTGCTCGTTTCAACAGCAGGATATAAACAGAGAAAACAGCCCTTAGAAATAAATATTAAAAGCTCATCTCCATAGATGTAGAGGAGAGAACAGAGAACTAACAACCTTTGATATAGCTTGGGAGACTAGTCATCAGCTGAAAATGCACCAAAGGAAACCCTTCCAAGAAAGATATTTTTTTTTTTTTTGAGAATGAAACGGAAATTTTCTAAAAGCCTATTAAAACACCCAGTGTGAAATAATAGAAAAAGAATTAAAGGATGCATCATAAAATAATACAGATTACAAAATCAGCAGGTTGTAACAGAAAAGGAAAAAACTACCACCTCAGTCATGTTAATAAAATGAGAAATGAAATTAAACGCTATAAATAAGATTTCCTATAGTCTTTACAAAGAAAGTGTTTCAAAGGGCATCATTTTCTGAGGAGTGTCTGAAAGAAGCCCTCCTTCAATGAAATACTATTGTTCTGCCCCTCAGTCTAGCTTGGGGTCTTGACATGTGGGTGCTGGCCAGTGGTGTGGTGGAAAGAACAGGGCTTTGCATGTAAATGAAATCAGGTTCATCTTTTGGTCCTATCTGGTGTCCTATAGCCTTACACTTTTACTTCATGTTCATGATCTTGGATTTGTTATCTGCAAGTTGCATGATACCCATTTTGGCTGGCGATTGAGAGCAGGGGTTTTATTTCATTTTATTTTATTTTTAAATATTTTAGTTTTTTAAGTAACCTCTACACCCTACATAGGGCTCAAACTCACAACCCTGAGATCAAGAGTTGCATGCTCTACCGACTGAGCCAACTGGGGTGCCCCGCGTGCATAGGATTTAGAATGGGGCACATTTGAGTTGTAATCTGCCATTACAACCTATGGGTGAGCAAGTTACTTTCTAGAGAAGCCTGTCTTCTAATCTGTGAGCCTTTAATCAATTTAGGGACCAATGTCACGTTGGGCTCTGCTCCAACAAAATGGAGCCTGCTTGGGATTCTCTCTCCCTCCCTCTCTGCCCCTCCCCTGACTATTTTCTCTCGAAGTCTCTCTCAAATAAATAAACTTAAAAAAAAGGAACAGGGTTCTTAGAGGAACACACCAAACTCCCCCAGAAGGATAGTTCTGGAAAACACACAGCATTGACTGCTACTATCCTCTTTAGAGGAGCCCCTAGAAGCTCACGGGCCATGGTCATCTTCCGAGGAATATCTTTCCCAAAGACGAAGACAAAACTCAGCATGATTCCTCTCACTTTGTATACAACTGGAGTCTTGACAATAACCAGGAGAGCACAAAGCACAGGGACCTGAATGTTCCTTTAATCAATTTCAGGACCAAATGTTACACCTGGCATCTCAAGTTAAAAAGTGGAAAAGACTGGAAAGAGGACGTGAAACAGAAGTGCTTCTATTTACTGAGAAGGCAATGCTCCTAGTTACTGAAATTGACATGGGAAAGAGCACATCAGGGATGTCCCCTCTCCTCCTCCCCTCTCTCTCCTTATTAACCTGGGTCTTTTCATGTTAAGTCAGTTTGCAGAATTCCTTTCTCCTGACTCCCCACTTCCCTTCCTGTCTTAAGCTCTGAGGATTAATGTCATGGGGCGATCAGATCTGGGCCACCAAGAACCACAGGTGGCTTTTGCTTGTAAACAGAAAGCTAAGGTGGTTTTATTGTTTATAGGGAAGTCACTGAGCAGATCCGCGGGTGGATTATCTAGAAACTCTTCTTCCTGGGGAAGGTCAGCCTTGTACAAATAGGGAGGGCTCCATGCAAGCCTGTACTCCATGCCTGAAAAGTCCCACACCTGGCCGCACTCACCTCTCCCGGAATACAGGTCATCACCCCCATTTTATTAAAGGTAATTAATAATTATATTATGGTGACTGCCTCTCTGATATTCTTAAAATGGAAACACCCAAGGGGGAAACACCAGGGCAAAAAGATCTGGGATTTAGAGAATATGTGAGAGAAGAAAAATCTTGAAATTAATTTAGAATGAGGCAATTATTGCCTTAAATAAATGGTATGGTCCAGAGTACAGGGGACATTTTTCAGTTTGCTTGAGATTCATTGGATACACAGTACAACAATCCCAAAAGTGAGATGGTAGGAGTCTGATTTGGGGAATGGGAAAAGTGAGAACACTTTTCCAGATCCCAGCAGTAATTCATTCAGCTGCCCTATGAGTGGCGTGTAGGGCAGGAGGCAGAAAGCGCTCTTGACCGACACACAGGCCTAGGACAAATGTGCTTTCTTTTGATCAGCTCTGTGGCTTTGTAGAGTTTATTCAGCCTCTCTCGCTTCCCCCTTACGTGTTGTGCTTGCGACAACCCGCACCATAGGTCAGCCTAAGCGTTCCTAGAGAAGGTCTCCTTTTACTACGGGCACACCTCTCCGGGGAGTCCTGGGCCATCATTACATCGCCCTGCAGAAGGGGGTGTGTCCAGGTGGTTCATTTCCTTAGATCTGCCATTCCCAGATTATGGGGCTGTGCAGTCAGCGAGGGATGCGGATGTGCTAGAAGCCTTCATCAGTCTGGGCAGACCAGCCGTGAGCTGAGTTGAACAGAACACAAGGAACTCTCTAATAATGCTCAGTTCTTCCTCTGTCCCATGGGACCCTCTCTCTCCACCTGACCCGTGTAGACAGTCAGAACTAACTTAGGAAACGTAATTAGTCATTTGCCCGTGAACCTCGATCCAGTGAACTGGCTAATTGCCTGGCGTGGTCCTGAGATGGCAGGCGGATAATGATGATAGTTACACTAATGACAGCCCAGGATAGTCAATATTGGCCACATGAGTAAGGCCAAGTGCAAAGACCTAAGTGCTAGTGAGCAACAGAGAGTGCAAGGTGGTGTGCACTGATGATGGAAATCCATCCAGCGTGTCACTATGCCACTTGATCAATGAGGAAGAAAAATTAAAGTGTGCTTACAAATGAACAAATGGTGTGTATGGAAAACAGAGTAGGGAGAAGCTGGAGATTTCCGCTCCAAGCCATGACCCTGCAACCTGGTGGAAGGGGGGCTCCCCCAGAGCCTGAGCATGAGGTACCCCAGGCTGCCCGCCTGTGGAGGATGGCAAGACACTGGTGAAGGAGGCACACTGAGATCAAAGCACACGCGGAAATCAAATCAGAAGCCCTTTTGTTCGTGTCTGCTTCCCGGGGGCTGAGCATATAAACAAAGCTACAGGTCTTCACAAAAGCACCACTATCCACCAGACTCTGAGGGCCCTGAGGAAAAGAGTCCTCTGGAATGGAAACTTCTCAGGGGTATTACATCAAAAGAACCCACTAAAAAAAAATCGCTAAAATTCCTCCTCACGTGTCCTCCTATCCTAACAGGCTTCTCTGAAAAGGAAGCCATGGATTCTGTGAGCAGAAGCACTGTGTGGGTGGTGCTGAAGAAAATAAAAATCTTAGGTCCAGAGGTCATGTATCTGAACACCTTTTCTTTGCCCAGACTCTCCCTTCCTGCCCCACCCCCCCTCCTTAGATTCTCAAATTGGAAGGAAATTTATTTCCTTAAAGAGAAGTTCATGCCAACTTTCCTGGCCCCTGTTTCAGGAGAGGGCAGGTCCTGACCTTAGGACTCTGAGCCCTTTAGGAAACCCACTAAGTCCCTAGTGCAGAGGCTCACGTCTCCTCAGAAGGGAGCTGAGCAGCAGAAGGTCCACCATCCTTTATCTGCACCAATATCTCTGCCTTAGGCCACGCCTGCTCAATAGCTACGTTTTTTCCATCTGTGGTAACCGTATACAGTTTCTGGAATCCCCTGACTTTCTGGAAAAGCATTTTGAGTCTTGTAATCTCTGCACCTGTGTTTCTCAAACCTTAACATATTGGCAAAAACGCCAATTCCCTTATGTTTTTAGCAGTTTGGTTCAGTGAGTCAGTAGGTGGCCCCAGAACCTGCATTTTTATAAGCATCTCAAGCGACGGTAAAACAGGCCGCCTGCACATCGCGCTCATAACTAATATATTCTCTAGCCCCAAATTTGTGCCTCTGGGCCTACAATATCTGATTTTTCCCAGCCTCGTGTGCTCTCAGTCACCTGCTTTCCGCCAGCCTTCCATGACTCGGCTGTACTTTTGGTTCTGGTCACGCCTGGCAAACGAATTTGTGTTTTCTTTCCCATCAGATAGAGAAGGCAGAGCACAGGACAAACTGGAAAGCACTCAGGTTTTTGTGATTGTTGTTTTTCTCTTCCTTCTTCCATCCTCATTCATAGAAGCACCAGTGCCTGAAAATATCCACCAAAGTGAAGAAAAGCGGTTCAAGGGGATGGGAGACTTCCAGAAGACACAGGTGAGCTAGGGAGGGCAGGGAAAGCATGCTATATTTGGAAGGAATGGATGGAGGTGAATTGGCCTGAATTGATTCTTTCATAAATTCACAAATAGGTCAACGGACTGGATTTCGGCTTTCCCCTCCTGTGGGCAGCCTTAATTGACTTCTTCTAACTCTCCCTTTTCATGGGTAGTTATCAAAGAGAGGAATATTCATTTTACGGAACTCTTATAGCACCGTCGTCTCTCCTTCCAGCTTGAGGAAGTGACTCCCATGCCCTACTCCCTGGATGGAGACGCAGAATCCTAGGGGATTCTGCCTAGGGCCTCATCGTCTGTGCTTTTCAAAAGATGGGGACTGTTTAAATATTAACTAAAGCTCATTGGATAACGTAAATCTTTATATCTTTTATTGATCGTAAAGACTAATAAATAATTGTGGGTAATAATTATATCACAGTAATTATTACACATTTTTTAGGAACTCGAATAATGTTCTCAATCATTGAATAATGTTTAATTCATGTAAGATAAATTTACTGCACTGACTGATTTTAAATGAATAATCCATCTCACCAATACTGATAGAAATGGAAACATTTAGGCTGCAAGACCCTTACTGAGAAATCTCTTTGCCCAACCTTCTGTAGATCCAAATTCTTCCTAGTGGCTTCGTGTTGCCTTTTGGGCACTGAAGTCTAACATGGCATGAGGTCACAAGGCATTATTCTTCATCTCTAGTTTTACCCTTGCTATACTCCAAATTAAGTCGGTTCTTTGGTATTCCTAATTCTTTGCCCAACTATCAACTAAGTGCTGGTGAGGGTAGAGTGTGATAATTCTGAATGCTCCTTGCTTATGAAACTATAACAGACTGTGTGATATTCCTTAGGTCTGTTTTCATTTTCACAGAGAGCTCATAAGGACCAGGAACACTTAAAAAGTAGTTGTCTCCCAATGAGATTTGAGAAATTATAAATAGCAGGGAAGTGGCAAATATCAAATTATACCTTGAAGACATCCACGTTACCTGCTTCTGTAAAAAGTTCCACGTACAATGTTGCCCTACATGAAAATATTAGCCTACATCTAAATAAATGCACTCACGTCAGGGCACCTGGGTGGTTCAGTCAGTTAAGCATCTGACTTCACCGTGGCTCAGGTCATGATTTCATGGTTCTTGAGTTCAAGCCCCACGTTGGGCTCTGTGCTGACAGCTCAGAGCCTGGAGCCTGTTTCAGATTCTGTGTCTCCCTCTCTCTCTGCCCCTCCTCCACTCATGCTCTGTTTCTCTCTCTCTCTCTCAAAAATAATAAACATAAAAAAAAATAAAGGTACCTATGTGAAATACGCATTAGGAGTAGTTTTTGACTCAAGCCCTATCTCTATTTTCCTTTCAGATATATATATATATTCTGTTCCTTTTTAAAATAACACTGGCATCAGGGCACCTGGGCAGCCTGAGAGTCTGACTCTTGATTTCAGCTTGGGTCATGTACTCATGGTCTGTAGGATTGCGGGTTTTGTGGNTATGTGAAATACGCATTAGGAGTAGTTTTTGACTCAAGCCCTATCTCTATTTTCCTTTCAGATATATATATATTCTGTTCCTTTTTAAAATACCACTGGCATCAATGGGAAAGGTCTAGAAGGATCTGTATCATCATAGATTAGAGGTGAAAACATCATTAATATCAACTCCTATTTAGCTTGATATAGATCACCTGTCTCCATATAGAGATATCTGTAGATGTGTGTACATACGCAGGCTAGCGTTCAGGCATATATTTCCTTCCTCCTTTGGCTGGCAGGGACTAGAAGCGATGACATCAGCACAGTGAGTGCACCCAACACCCAGTATCAGTCACTAATTCCATTCTCTGAGGAAAGAAAACAGGGATCCTGGGAGCAATGGCTGATTTTAGGAAGCAAACTGGAAGAGCTAAATGGCCAAATGGGAATAATTTGAGCAGCAAAGTAACCAAACTAGTATTAGATTATGACCCAAAGAATAACATAAATATGCATGAGTCTGCACGGCTATAAAGAAATGGTTGTGTAAATTAATAAATGGGGGAAGAAGAAACACATCACCATGCAGAAGAAATTCTGAATAATTTGTGTAGGTACCCCCCTCAAGCATGGCTCCCCGCTCCCTGAGCCTACGCAATTCACAGTGCTTCCTTCCAAAGAGCACATGATGGAAAGGGGTTTAAGAAAGAGTAACTTTTACAGTCAATAAACCTGACAAACATGATCTCAGCCAAGTGATCAAGGTCAGCACCAAGTATCCTTGATATGATATGATAAAAAGAGCAGACTACCTCTCTCTTCTTTGTCTCCAAAACATATAACCTCGGTCTAATTATTGGGGGCAGGCGGGAATCAGACCAAGCTTAATTGAAGGACGAACTATAAAATATCCAAACAGCACTCATCAGCACAGTTAAGTTCATTAAAAACTAAGATAAATCTGAGAAACTGTCTAAGGAGCCAGTGGTGACTAATGTAAGGTGGTATCCTGGATGAGATCCTAGAACAGGAAAAGGGCGTTAGGTAAAAATAAAGGCAATCAGAAAAAAAGACGGGCTTCAGTTAAAAACAATGTAGCAATGGGGCACCTGGGTGGCTCAGTCAGTTAAATGTCTAACTCTTTATCTCAGCTTTCATCTTGATCTCAGGGTTGTGAGTTCAAGTCCTAGGGGCTGCATGCTGGTTGTGAAGTCTAGTGCAAAAATAAATAAATAAATAAATAAATAAATAAATAAATAAATAATGTAGCAATATTTGTTTATAATTGTAATAAATGTGTCATACTAATATAACAAGTTAATAATAGGAGAAACAGAGTGTGGAGTATATGGGAACTCTCTGTTCTAGCTTCTCAATTACTTTGTAAATATAAAACTATTCTAAAGAATAAAGTTTACTTAGGGGTACCTGGATGGCTCAGTCGGCTAAGCGTCTGACTCTTGGTTTTGGGTCAGGTCATGATCTCAGTTTCGTGAGTTCGAGCCCGTGTCGGGCTCTGTCTATGCTGACAGGGAAAAGCCTGCTTGGGATTCTCTGTCTCTCTCTCTCTGCCCCTCCCCAACTTGCACTGTTTTTCTTTCTCTCTCTCTCAAAATAAATAAAGAAAAACTAAAAAGAAAGTTTATTTAAAAGTGACAGAAAATACTCTTAAAATTTCAAAATGGACAAAAAGAATAGCACTTAAGACCATTCTGTCTGAACCATTAATAGAAAATTTGATTTCTCATTCATTTGTAATTTTAACTCTTAAAACTTTCTAGAGAGCACTTTGAATGTGACCTCTTTTATATGCCCCTCTTTGATGTGGTACTGGTTTTTCCAGGAGGGAGAGATTGGACCTCCACAATATTATTACTTCTACAGACTCTTTCCTCCAAATATGTTTTCAATATATTTTTTTTTCTACTCGACAGTCCCCTTTATTTTTGCTCTCTGAATTCTTTTGTTATAAACTTTTGAATCTCTCATCAGTACACTTAGCAATTTAAGCTTCACCAATTAGATGTGGATCGAAATTTTATCGCCTAGTTTCACAGTGATAATTTAAGTGACACAAATTACATTAGCTCTGTTAGGAGGCAAGATCATCTCCGCTAGCCAGAAGATGTGAGATAAATCCGAACAATGTGAAAGTTTCATCTTGTTATATTAGACTAGTTTACTAAAACTCACTTTGTGTAGGCAGTGGTGACATTTCTTTTAAGAGAAACCAATAAAAATGCTTTTAATAAACTAAACTTATTACACATAGTTAATGATTCTACTCTCTGTGTATATTTGTATATTATAAATGTTTTTCTATTAAAAAGTACAAAATAAGATCAAATTATTTTAATGTAGAATTAAAGAAACATGTAGGAATCTATTTTTAGAAAAATGTTTTGTTTTGCTATAAATTGTTCATATTATACATACAAAATTAAAGTGTTTGGTTAATTTACTTCTTTTCTTCTTCCTCTTTTTTTATGAGCTAAGAGTTTGAGAGGAGATTATGAGTATTTGCTGATTACTCCCAGATTCCAATATCTGATCTTAAATTCTGACTCAATGTCCCATTATCACTTCTAAACACGTCTAGTGTTTTCTAGAAAGTTTGCACTCAATCCAGCTTGCCTTCTCATTTCTGTTAAGAGTACTATTTTTCTCATGTTCTTCATGTTTTCTTTCTCCCACTTTGAAAGTCATTTGTTCATCGTGGATGCAATGATGTCTGATTTTGTGTTATATATTTTTGAGACTCCTGTCCTTTTTGAGTTGTGGGGCTCTTTAAAGTCTTAGGCTGTGGTACCCTCAAATCATAACTAATTTTGTTGGGGAGAGGGGCTTTTTCAATATGTTTTGGATATAAGTAACTACCTACTAAATCCTAGTTCCCTAAACCTTCTTGCATCAGTTTCTGTAATGAGTCCCACCTCGTCTTCTGGCTACACCTTCCTTTGATATTGGGGGTCAGTTCTTCTGTTTCTTCTCTGGGGACCCCCCCTCGGTCTCCTCTATTCAGTGTCTTTGCTCTCTTTATCACTCCCCTTATCTTCTGAACCATCCATGTATCTCTGTATGCTACATTATTTTTTTTACCATATGTTTCTCTAGTATCTTCTATCTTACAACATTGATAAAGGACACCCTATACCCTCCTTATACCACCATCCCTGCCTCTACCCACCATTTACCACACAATTTCTCAAGAGATTTGTGAAGCTTCACTGTCTCTGTTCCTCCCCTCCCATTCCAATTCACAATTCAATTCACTTCAATCGGATTTCCTTCCTCTCCACTTCAGTGAAACTGATCTTGCTAATGTCATTAGTGGCTTCCATGTTGCAAAGTTCAAGTGAATACGTCTACATCCAATTTTTAAATTACTTAAGCCACATTTAACCAATTGACCAACTCCTTCATCTTGTATTTTTGCTTGACCTCCATATTCTCCCTTATTTAATTAGTATGCCCTAGTTTCACTTTAGGGGATCACCCAACCAGGACCACTCTGAGATGCTGGCATGAAGTTTACTACTGTGGACTCTGTTGTTTAAAGAATACATAGATCACTCAGGATCCATGGTTCAGCACTGACCCAGGAGGACCTGTGTCCTTAACATTTGCTCTGATGCCTGATACAATTCAAGCTTCATAGAAAATCTTTCCATGTCTCTTGTACAGCATCTTTAAAAGATGATTATGTCTAAGGTTTGAGCATTATGCCACTGCTGGTATAAAAATAGACACAGCTTTGGACTGGTGGATGAGCCATCATTTCCCAGTAGTACTGGGTGCTTATTTTCTTGCTTCTCTTTGTGTTTCTATAGGTGATTCCAGAGGCATACTGTAATAGTACAACATTATTTATGTGTAAGTTGTATTTTTTGCATGAGGTAGTTAAGAAACATGTGTAATTTTCAAAAATCCCTATTATTCAAATTTTGAGGCATGTAGGTCTATAATTTGCCAAGCGTGAGGCATGATACTGAATTCCCATTTTGGCAGATAGATATTAAATTCTAAGATGAATAAATCAGGCAGAGAAGGACAAATATCATATGTTTGCACGTATAGGAGGATTAGGAGGAACTTGACGGAGGAACAAGGGGGAGAAGAAGGGCGGAAATGGTGGGGGAAAGGGAGAGAGGCAAACCATGAGAGACTCTTGAATGCTGACAAAAACTGAGGACTGATGGATGTGGGGGGGAGGGGGGATGGGCATGGAGGAGGGCACTTTGGGGATGAGCACTGAGTGTTATGTGGAAACTAATTTGACAATAAACTATCTGTAAAAAAAAAAAAAATTCTAAGATTGTAAGTACTTTTGTTTTTATCAATATTATTTAGTAAGATTTAATTATTCTTTTAGATTCAATTACTTTTAAAGTAGATAAAGTTTAGATTATGTAAATGACTTAATATATTTTGGTATTAATTAGAACTTGCCTTTTATGCTCTGAAGATAATTTTGAGTACCTTTCAAGAAATATGACATTTAAAAATATGAAAAGTTGTCTCAGCTCTTCAAATTTTATATAGACTCTAATGTACAATTTTGATGAAAATATACTTTAAAACGATATGTTTGAATAATTGCATTTTCTTAAATTTCATGTCACAATAAAATCAAATTATGTAAAAATAATGATTACAATGATTTAGTTAGTATTTTTCTGAAATGAAAACAAAATTATTTATGTGAATAACTATATAATAATTTATAAACCGTGTCTTAACGTCATTACTCATCCAAATATGCTCAATAATGTGGTCCAGTCATCCTTCATGTACTTCCCAATTTCAACTATGTAACATTATATTTTTGCACATATTTCCCCATCTGAAGGAATACTTGCCCAGTTAGGAGCAAATAATATATTTCAATTAATAATTATTATTTAGACTTACAATTTTTTTAAAGTAGGCTTCACGCCCAGTGCAGGGCCCAATGTGGAGCTTGAACTCACAACCCTAAGAACAAGACCTAAGCTGAGATTAAGAGTTTGACACTGGGGCACCTGGGTGGCTCAGCTTGTTAAGCGTCAGACTTCGGCTCAGGTCATGATCTCACAGTTCATGGGTTTGAGCCCTGCGTCAGGCTCTGTGCTAACAGCTCAGAGCCTGGAGCCTGCTTTGGATTCTGTGTTTCTGTCTCACTGTCTCTCTCTCTCTCTCAAAAGAGTTAGCCACTTAACTAAGTGAACCACTGAGGCACCCCTAGATTTATAAACTTAACCACTAAATCATGTGGTCCAGGGGTTTTCACTTCTACTCTTGCCCTGGCATAAAAATTCTTAGATATATAACTTTTAGACAGAACAACACAATGACCAAAAATATTTAGACATTAGCAGACACACTGACAGACCATGAATAAGTTCCAGTTACCCTAAATCGCCTATGATTTCAGTTTTCTCCAGTTTTTGCTCAATTCTGTGTCCCTCAAAATATTTTCCCCATCAATTTTCCCCAAATCAATTGGTTTCCCTAAGGTTAGCCTAATCTGTTTTCTATTGCTTGAATTACAAGAATCTGATGAGATACATCCATTTTTGCCTTCAGCAATACTAAATGCTCTTAAATTTTCTTTTACACCTTACTATACTCTCATCCTCATTCTTTTTTGTTAGCCCTCCTCAAGAGTTATTTTAGACTTGATTCTGGGCCCTATTCTCTAGCTACAGCCTCACACTCAGGAGACTTTTGTCTAGTCTCATGACCTTAAGTGCCATCTAGTGCTGATGATTCCTACGTTTATAACTGCATTCGGGACCTCTCCCCTGATCTCCAGATTCACATGAAGTGCTCAAACACTATGTGCTGAATGAACATGGCAGTAGCGGTGCATGCTGAAGGGAATAAGGGAATTGTTAGTGGTGAAAATAGTAGCTGAAGTGATTGGTTCTAAGATCTAGATGGTAGGTTCTAAGATCTATTCAAATACTACACCCTGGATAGACACTGGATGATGCTATATTAAGCAGAGTATATATATAGGCAGAGAGAATAAGCAGAGACCATTGCACTGGCGACATGGTAAATGAAGAGAGCATGCGTGTATGAGACTAAACAAAGTAGCGAAATGGGAAGCTATTGCCCAAAGGAGAATATCAGATTTTAAAACATTCAAACACATTTAGGTAAAGATAAAGTGCTAAATGTGCACAGGGCAGTGAATCGCATGAGTGAAGTGTGTCCAAATGAAGTAGCAACAAAGGATGCCAAAAATTTCTGAAGCTAAATGTACCAGAAGACAAGTTCCCGAACAAGACGCTTAGGACGATTATGAGTTTTGTGTCAACACCTTGGTGTATGCAGAGCTGCGGCATGGAGGTCGGCAAGATGAAAGAGTCCATTATAGGAAGCACTGTGTCTGACAGTAAAGAGTAGGAACAATACCCAGTATCCCCACCTCTTGATTTCAGCAGGAGGACAGTAGGAGGGGGAAAAAGCATAATAATTAAGTGAAGGAAGGGAGGGAAAGAGTCAGCAGGAGACACAGAGAGGGAAGGGACAAGGGATGGAAGCTCCCAAATGATGCTGAAGAAGGGGGTGCCTGAATTAGAAGTAACACAAGCTGGTTAAGAAATAAGCTTCAAGATGTATAATAGCACAAACACAACAGAAATTCAGTTTTATCCATAACCCAGCTGGAGCAGCTCCAGATCCACGATGGGGGCCTGGTTCCACCTGATTCCCTGAGGCATCAGGCCAATAGAGTATCTTCCATCCTTAACTTCTAAGATGCCAACGATCATTCCATCCAAATGACCAATGAGGAAAAATGTGAGTGATCAGGACTGGGAGGTTTTTACAGTTGAGGGAGTCAGTTGGAGATGTCATTCATAATTGCCACTGACATTCCATTGGCTACACCTTAGTCTCCTGGCCTCAACTACATGCAAGGGACCCTGAACAAGAAATCTGCATTGTCCAGCAGCAGAAGGATCCCTGCATTTGAATAAGCAAAGAGCAATCTCTATCAATGCCTTTGCCCTCCGAAGTTCATGAAATTCAATGAAAACTTGAGTAACATACAGGATTTATTTTGTTTTTGTTTTTTTTCTTTTTCTGTCTCCACTCTTTTAAATACTCAGAGGCTTAGTGGTTACTATTTAGATGACTCAAAATTTTCTTTCTTCACTAACATGAGGGTGCTGTACAGCTATATTCTGAGTTTGCATGTCTCTGTTATTCTCTCCAACTGGAAATCTGATTCCCAACTCCATTTGACTAAAATAACTTCCTAAAAAAAGATCTAGGAATTCCCACAAGTACAGCTCAGTCAGAATCTTTATTTAGTCTCTTTAAAATGGAAAACCATTTGGAAAACAAAAATTTCAGGATGAAACACTATGCATAGACATTGTAATTAAAACAAACATGAATAAAAAGGCATTAGTCTTCTTGGAAAATCCAAAAGAAGGAACATGCATAATTAAAGTCATTGTCATCTTTGCCAATTGCTTTTAAGACACTTGCCAGCTTCTATATTATCCGTGTACATCTAAGAACCATCCGTGTTATTGTGAGCCAGGTTGACTATTCAACTGACTGACTTCTCAATGATCATGATGGTTTACTTGGATATCTTGGCATCTTCACATTCTGCTGATTTCCTACCTCTCTACCATCTCTGCTCTTTCTTCTCTCTTGTTCCCTACACATTGGCAGATTTCTTTTCCTGCACTATTGCCTTCAGCAATCCTATTTCCCTCCTTGTCTTCAACTATTATCTCTATTAGATGTTTCCCCTGTTGATTTCTTTCTTACCTGCCAGCACAGATGTCCTACCATCACCTAAGACTACAAATGTTTGATATCCTATTAACCACCAGCCAACACCTCTCCATCACTAATCCCACTCATGCACCCTTTGTTTTTGAAGTCTGAATGGTTTTCTGATAACCTTCTTTCTCCATAATTAATCACCAGTCAAATCTGATGCTGTTAATCCCATCTTTGTGATATCTACTCTCATGTTTTCCTCTTACTGCCTTATTATCCCCTGCATGGACAAGTGTGATAACCTCTCAATTAACATTCTAATCTCTAACTCTCACATTCATAGTTCACATTTTTTGAATAAAATCAATCTAGAGGTACCTGGGTGTTTCAGTCAGTTAGGTGTCCGACTCTTGATTTCGGCTCAGATCATGATCTCATGGTTGTGGGATCAAGCCCCACGTCGTGCTCTGTACTGAGCATGGAGCCTGCTTGGGATTCTGTCTCTCCCTCTCTCTCTGATCTCCCCCCACCTCAAGACAAATAAACATGTATTTATTTATTTATTTATTTGTTTGTTTGTTTGTTTATTATTTGTAATGTTTATTTATTTTTGAGAGAGGGAGGGAGGCAGAACATGAGCAGGGGAGAAGCAGAGAGAGAGAGGGAGACATAGGATCTGAAGCTGACTCCAGGCTCTGAGTGGTCAGCACAGAGCCCGACAAGGGGCTGAAACTTATGAACCATGAGATCATGACTTGAGCAGAAGTCAGACGCTTAACCGACAGAGCCACTTAGGTGCCCCCAAAATAAATAAACATTAAAAAAAAAGACACTGCTTTAAAATTAATCTAAATCATAGATATGATTATGCCATTCCCCTATTCAACAACCTATAGTAGCTTCTCATGATTTGAATGGCATAAAAGTCGAATCATTTTAATGTGTCATGCAAACTCTTATCAAATTTTTGTCCAAGGTTTAATTCTTAAGGTAATTCTTCACTTTTACCAAATTCTTTTTCTTGTGCTTTCTATTTGAACTATTATGAAACTTTGATTTGTATCCTTAAGGAACTTTATCATGCACTACTTCATAGTACTACTCGGATTGGATATATGTAGCATAGGTAATGTTTTCACAGAAAAAACTTGGGTGTGCTTGTTTTTACAAGGTCATCTTTTCAAACTCGCCTTTATTTGGTGCTTCTTTCCCTCAATAGGAGACATTTGATGGAATTAATTAGGATTTGGCTCCATCTAATCCCCTTTCCTCCCTAGGGATGAGCTATAATTCTGGAGTTCTTTGTTTATTATTTTTTAATATATTTCTTTAATGTTTGTTTATTTTTGAGAGAAAGAGAGACAAAGAGAGACAAACAGACAGAGGGCAAACAGGGAAGGGGCAGAGAAAAAGAGAGACATAGAATCTGAAGCCGGCTCCATGCTCCAAGCTGTCAGCACAGAACCTGATGTAGGGCTGGAACCCACAAACCGGACTTTTAAGCAAATGAGCCACCAGTCACCTTGTTTTCTAGTTTGTTTATATAATAAGAGTAAACGGGAGTTGAATGTCTAATCTAGGTTATGTGGGCCACAGTAGCATCCCCAGAGGTACTGTTGTCCCATCTGGCTCTTGCGAGCACCTGCTCAAATGACTTTGATTGCACAAGCCATCTGGCCAATGGCCCACACTGTTATTTGCAAGCACAGTCCCTCCTCCCAACCTCTGCAAACGCGCTGGCCCCAATCTCTGTTGATGTGTGTGCCCTTCCTGGGGAGATGGGAAACACTGGCTGCTTTCCATGGGTACTCTGGCATACCAGTGAATTCTGTGGGGCCGTTGAAGGCCCCTGTGCCTTGACCCCACGCGCAGCAGCCTTGGCGTCCACACCACAGTTCTTCTGAGAGGTTTGCAAGGCTGCCGCTTCTCTTCTTGTATCTCTGAGATGAAGTAGGACACAGTTTCTACTTTCACATTCTATAAACCTAGCTCGATTTTGATATCTCTCCCCTTGACATAATTCCTATCAACGGGGCAGGTGACGGGGGCATAGGAGACCCCAGCCCAGGGGCAAGACTCTGACTCCCGTTGATGGCACATGCAGGCGTATCATGCTGAGAGTCCTTTCACATCAACAGGCCATGCTTTTGAAACCATTCTTTCAAGTGATGCTTGAAATGGACTCTTTTTCTGGCTATATTGATCCTTATCCAAACTAGCTTCCTTGTAAGGTCTAAAGTGTGAACTAAAATGAGTTGGAGCAGCAGAGGAGAGACAAAAGAAGTATTATAGATGAAAAACACCCAGATTCACATTTCCAAACACCCTTCTTGAAAGGAAGGATGTAACAGATACAGAGCCAGAGATGTAGATATAAACACATAGTCCTTGTGGTCCACTGGGACTCTGGCATAGGACCTCAGAGGTCTAAGAAAATAGATTGAATTAATGAAAATGAGAAAATATATCTTCCTACCCTATAATGCAATTTTTTAGCCAGGTTGTTTCAAAGAATCATAAAAGTAAGTTAATTGAGTAGTTGCTCAGTGTTCTATTTTTATTTGATAAATAAAGCAGCCACTAAAATATTATGTTTCAAACACTGGTAGGAGTTTGCCATTTAATTTGTTTCATTCACTTGTAAATGTTCACAACCTATCAGTAGGTGCTGAAAGTTCTATAGCCTAGGTATAAAATGAAAGCTTTCAAAGTACTATTTTTCTCAGTGCCAGACATTAAAGTCTTAAACGGCCAATTCTAAGGATACTTGAACGGTGCTTACCGTTTTACAAATACTTTATATAACATGGAAAAAAATGACATTTATTAGCTCCCTGGTTATTTTTCTTTATGAATGTTCACAATGTAGCCCAGGAAGGGAAGAAAGGAATTGCATTTAAAATCTAAAATCTACAAATAATTAACTGGGGAAAAACCACCAACGGGAAGGTGAATGAGAGAAACAAAAGAATGAAATTAAACCCTGAAAGAGGGAGAGGTATAAAGTGCATTCAGAAAATCAAAGACTCTCTTTTCCTCTTCTCTTGGCTACTTTATCTTGGTGGCCAGAAAATACAGTTTTAAAATTAAACAAGAACTAAAATCAAAACATTTGTGACTGCAATCTTAGAGGCAATTGGACTTATAAGGATATTTGACTTCATAGTGGTCACCATTAAACATAAAATTTTTGTAGGAATAAGTGGCCTGATAAAAGTGGTCTTTTATGCTATTGTATCCATTCACTGGGTAAGTAATTACTGAGCATCTAGTAGGATCTTGACTCCGTGATAAACGCTAACACAATTTTGTAATTACATCGTGGAAACGGCTTAGTTTCAAATTACAAAATCCTTCAAATCTCCTGTTTTATCGTTTGCAAAGGTAATGATGGGGAGGATGATAACAAGTGTCTCCTTCACAAGCTTGCCGTATAAAACACCAAGCTAATGTGTGTAAAAGTGCTCAGGAAACTGCCCATCAAAATACAGTACAATGTATTCCATGTTTCAGTCTAGGATTTGTTTCTTTCCTTTTCAAATTTTGCCAACTTTGGAAATACCTCGAAAGGGAAATACATTGTATGAGTTCATAGGAACCATGCCTTGACTCAGATTTTACTATTTCCGCCCACCAAGTTCACTGAAGTAATTTTTACTTTCTTTACCTCTGAAATCTCTGATGCGATGTGATATCTATCTCCATTGAGTTGAATTGCACTCAGAAAATTATTTCTCTGTGCAACTCCAAAAGAGCTTGGTATCACATGAGGCAGGTATTACTGTAAGGCATCGTGACTCAAAAGAGAAAGCTGCTCATTACATCAATTACATTTATGGGAAACAGGGGAACCCAGTTTCCCATCCCCTGTGTGAATTCTTTCAGCGAATTAAATTATGGACATTCAGGCTTGTTTAATTAACAGAGTGCATTTCAACTTAGAATCGTATCCTCTGTGCACAGAAAAACCACGGTATCACAGTCTCTGGGTGTTTTCTTCTTGGCCTTGCAGCAGGGGGTGGCCATTGAGAACACTCAACTTTTAAGAGAAGAGCGTCTCACTATTGTCACATTTACATAAAACATCAACAACCTGATTCTAGCGTTGTGTATGGTGCTTAAATGGTCAATAAATGTTTGATTAGAAGAAAATCATCTCTAAATATGATGGAAACTGTTCATAGTACAAATTGCTTTCTTGTTTTTTACCAACCAATAGCTGCAGTGCTTTTATATGTCAGTGATACTGCAGTAGCTCAAAGCTTCTCACGCGGTTGTGACGTAGGATTGAAGGTGATTGGACTCACACTAATTATATGAACAACTCTGAAATGTTTTTGTTGCTAAGTGTACAAAAACTGAATTTGGTCAATGTTTATTGGGTTTACATTTTAGCCAAAGCACTTTCTCAGGCATCCTGGTTTATTAAACTGAGAAGACATAACCTTGGCAATTCACAGTTAACTGAGAGAGACTGAAATATAAGCACAAATTCCTGCAAGTCTACGTGATCAGTACCTTAACAGAGGTTTTTGCAACGTGCCATGGAAATATGGATTCAAAAGCAATTATACCTATTTGAGGTGGTGATGGACTAGTGGAGATAAGGGCCAGGAAAACCTGTCTAGTACAAATAATATTTCAGCTAAGGGAGCAACTTAGGCTAAGCCTTAGAAGTATAATTGAAAAAAAAAAAAAAGAATCCCATTTCTGAGAATGCCAAGCAGTCTAGTTTGGGGTCAGAGTAGAAGTGAAGCTACAAAGGAAGACTAGAAGTCTAAAGGCTATGCTTAAGAATTCAAATATTTCTAAGTGCCGCAAGCGTCCATTTCTGTTCCCACAGTCTTTGGACAGGTCACCTCCTTCTCACGGTCAGCAGTGTGGCTGGAGGAAGCTGACTCCATTCCTTCTTCAACTGGAGGAACAAGTGATCAGGACAAGCCAATTTGCATGTTTTCTTTATCAAGATCCTATCAAGGGATCGGCTGTAGATCTGCAACCAGAATGAATCTCAGGGCACACCAGGAACTGAGATGAAGATGTTTACACTTCCCACCAGGTGTTTATGCATGAGGGTGAATGCAACACAGGAACGTAATGGCTGACATCTTGGAATCAAAAGAGGCACTGGCCTCAGAGCCAATGCACAGACACTGGACAGAATAATCCTTCAGGCAAAGGAATACAGTTGGCACTTGAAAGTAGGCATCCTGAAATCCAGAAGGAAGCTCTAATCATTTACAAATTACTAGTTGACTCTGTTGGTTGTCAACGTTGACTGGACAGACTGGTATATATTGAGAGACAAGAGGGACCCCCAAGAAACACTCCTGGGCAACAGTGGCATTTGGGAATCAGATTCTGTGTAAGGAGTGGCTTACAGAGCATGCTCATTTATACTTTTTAGTATTTATTTGTGCTTTTCTGTAACCATAGCTTTGAAAAAATTAGCACACATTAGATTTGCGATGAAAATAAAGATTTTTTTTTTTCTGAGGTCACTTAAGAAAGGACGGTAGGTAAAAATGCAATGCCTTGGTTGGGGAATTCGAGGGGAATGAGGGCATAGAGAATAGAGTACAGCACTTCCCAACCTTTGTGGGTGGGCAGGTGGTGCGAGGTGGCAGGAGAAACACATAAAGGGAGTGAAAACCACAGAGGAATCCCTTCCAATAAAGAAGGTTTTGTGAATGGCAGTACTTCGGTTGTCATTTGAAGGATAGATAAAGAGGATTTGGACGTTAGTGGATGTGGGTAGAGAGACGCGAATGGAATTTTTCTGTCCTAAATTTGCTCCCTAATGACTGGACTCCATTCTGAGAATCTGACTGGCATTCAGGGGTTTGCTTTCTTGTTGAGCCTTATCTTTATCAAGCAGTGCAGAGAGGGGAAACAACTTAGACTCTCGTGTTGATGGATCCCATTATAAGTCAGCAGCTGTTCACTACAGGATGCCAGCTCGGTCCCAGCTAGATAATCCAGAGCTTTTGCTTTCATATGAAAGGCAATTAGGAATCCCACTTTGATCCTTTAGCGAGGAACCAAGACTAAAAATTTATCTTGAGAACATAATTACACAATTTCTATAAAGATGTTCATCGTAGGCTTGTTTATCACAGGAAAACATAGGAGGAGAAGTCCCTGAATGGCAGCAATAGGGGATGCCTTAAGTGAATTATGATACAGTAATTTGATGGCATTTAAGTAAGTTGAAATAATGTAGAAAAACTGTGAAATGTGAAAAATGTTTGAAATATATTGTTTTGTATTCTCAAGTAACCCAACTATGTATGTGTTTGTGTGGTATGTGTGCATATTTGCATATATATTTAGACACACACAAAATTACATTTTCATTTTAAAAGTGTATTATTTTTTTAAAGTTTATTTACTTATTTTTGGGGAGGACAGAGAGAGAGGGAGAGAGAACCCACAAACCATGAGATCATGACTTGAGTCGAAACCAAGAGTCGGATGCTTAGCTTAACTGACTGAACCACCCAGGTGCCCCTAAAAGTTTTTTTTTAATCTTGAGAAACACAACAAAATGCTGACCCTTTGTTATTTCTGGCTGGATGAGTTATGTGTGCTATTCTTTCTCTGCTTATCTGTTTTCCAATTATTTCTTAAAGAACACATGAAACCTTGCTAATAATAATAGAAATTGTGTTTTATAAATCTCTCAAACAAAATAATATAAATTTAGTCAATGGTGTTATCTTTTCTGACTGGAAAGTGGTCACCGTTGAGGGGCTGCCTCTCTACACCACAGGATGGGCACAGTGGAGAAATGACACCATGTCTTCATGAGCACTGTCACTCCTCTGGATGCTCAGTGTCTCAGCTTTCTCAATCTACTTGACGTCAATGAAGAAGACAGAGGGAGGAAGGAAGGAAGGAAGGAAGGAAGAAGGAAGGATGGAAGAAAGGTATGGAGGAAGGGAGGAAGGAAGGAAGGAGAGAAGGAAGGAAGAAGGAAAGAAGGAAGAAGGAAGGCAGAAAGGAAGAAGGAAGAGAAGAAGAAAGGAGGAAGAAAGGAAAGAAGGAAAGAAGAAAGGAACAAAGGAGGGAAAGAGCAAAAAAAGAAGGAGGAAGAAAAGGAAATAAGGAAGGATGGAGGGAAGAAGGAGAAAGGAAGGAAAAGAAGGAGGGAGGGAGGGAGGAGAGAGAGAAGGAAGGAGGAAAGGAGTGAAGAATGGAAGGAAGGAAGGGAGGGAGGGAGGGAATGAGGCAGGAAGGAAGGGAGGAAAGAAAGAAGGAAGGACATAAGGAAGAAAGGAAGGGAGGGAGGCAGGGAGGGAGGAGGAAGGAAGGATGAGTAGATGTCTGCTCCTCAGGACATTGCGAGCCCCAGGAAGGCCAGGGGACCTAAGTTTGTCCACGTAAATGTCCTCACTTGGGCTTTCCCATGTGTAATGGCAAGCAGCACTTAGAACTTATTCCGCAGGAGTTGGGAGCATCCATGGTCCAGAGATAACACTCGTGGTTGTCTAGAGCTTGACATAACCACACACTACCTCAGTTGTTCCTGTGCGTGACCTTACTTTTTGTTATAGCTAACCATCACTCTGAACCCAGCTCCTCACATCTGATTTTCCAGGCTTCCTGTTGATTCTCTGCTTTATCTGTACTCCTATGATGATATTTTTTCTGTTTCTGTTAACTGAGTTCATTTCTTTTGTTTCAAACAGTAGTTCTGATTGACAAAGGGTTGGCCTTATATGACAAGAATGTCAGGCTTGTATATTTAGACTTCTTGAGGATAACTAGACATGATTTCAGAGCCTTTATAGAACAAGAAAGTGCATAGGAATTTTTGTGACACATCTCATACTCTGGAAATGAGTGATAGATTTCTGAAAAACTGGAGCTACTGAGTAGCTACTATTGATGATCATTTTGGATCTGACTGTGCTCTGGGAATTAGGGGCCCTGAAGAACTAGTGTTATGATCTTAGACTAATACAGTATCTCATAAACAAAGTACAGTTGCAACATTGGTATTAATCCAGGCCATCTGAAATTATGTGATGTGAGTTTTTAAAATCACACAGTTTTTAAAGCACTATTCCTTGCTTGAATTTGTTTCCCATGATTCTTTTTTTGAAATCTGTTTTTGATTTAGTATCTCTTTCATATTTCTTCGGAAATTTTACTATTTCTGAATCTCAATTACTTCCCATGGCCATCTGGATCAAGCCAATAATTGCATCTTTCTCATTCAGCACATAAGCAAGTGTCCATAAAGAATGGCATCTGCTGTTTGGTTAATTGCACTAATATCTGGGAGAATATGATATAATTTTACATTTTAGAACTAGTGTAACTCAAATAGAAATCTGGAATCATCTTTCCCATCATCCTCTTCTGATTGCCTAGTTATAGTTCAAAGTAATTTGAGAACAAACTTTGGTATATTGTTCCTGATAGGGTGTTTCATAAAAATAATTATCTCACTATTTCACTTTCTGTTTACTTTTTCTTCAAATGCCAACCATCACCATTTGGCAGACAGAATATTCACACTCAGAACATGGATTTTCTCCAAGCTCAACAGATTTTTCTGAGAATACAAGAATGAGTTGGAATTTATGAGAAGAATTGTAACAAAACAAATATAATAAGACGATTATCTGATGAGAATGATTAAACTAATTTCTCTCAATTGGCTCATTCCAGCCACAGATGTGTAGGCTTAAACACTTAAAAAATTAAAATTATTTTTTGGTGAGAGGCTATTTCTTGCACACAGGAAGGTAAATAGGAAAGAAAGTTCTGAACAGACCTGAGCTTTCACTCTCGAACCGG
This sequence comes from Crocuta crocuta, assembly GCF_008692635.1. NCBI lineage: Eukaryota > Metazoa > Chordata > Mammalia > Carnivora > Hyaenidae > Crocuta > Crocuta crocuta. The sequence goes on along the minus strand of NW_027528362.1, from coordinate 8,943,453 downwards.
GACTTCTACAGGAGACAAGGTGAATGCTACTTTCAGTCCTACAAAATACTTTTTTTCTGAAAAAGCCTTGATAGCACAACAGCATTGTTCAGACATCTTGTGGTTTTAAAAGGTGCTTAGGACCATGGCAGTGGGTAAAGTAGAAGTGGAAGGGAAAGGTTCATCTTTAAAAAATATATATTTACTTATTTATTTTGAGACAGGAAGGGAGAGAGCGAGCAGGAGAGGAGCAGAGAGAGAGGTGAGAGAGAATTCCAAGGGCCCGATGTAGGGCTCGAACCCACAAACCATGAGATCCTGACCTGAGCCAAAATCAAGAGCCAAATACTCAGTGGACTGAGCCACGCAGGCACCCGGGAAAGGTTCATCTTTCAACTTGCATGCATACCTTAGTGTTGTAAAAGGCTTCATTTTCTCCTTTTCAAATACGATTTGAAAGTTAGTATCTTAAAAGTTGGTGTAAAATTGTACAAAAATAAGAGATGAAAATTAAATTTAATGAAATTTACTTTTAGAGAAGGGAAATATTTGCTGTCCCACTTAGAGAGTGCATCGGCTTAGAATCAACCTAGACGCTGATAGGGTGTTAGGGAACTACAGTCGAACCACAGAACAAGGTTTGTGAAGGATAGCGTTTCAGGCAAATACAGCGTTTCGCCTGTTCAATTCACTCCAAATTAGAGCTCATTACTCTTCATGATACATTCGATTGCTCTCAAATTCTCAGTAAATGTACCATGAGAGGAGCAGAGCTATTACTTCTGATCAGCAATGAAAGCGTCCTTGGGAGTAACTCTGCGCCATCATTCATGTGCAGGGATGGGGGAGGTCAGGAGAGCAGGGCTCTCGGAAGCTGCTGACCTTGACAGAGCTCAGAAAGAGGGAGAAGCAAATTATCAGAAGCAAAAAAACAACACAACAATAAAAACCACAATCTACTACTTGGAGGCCTCGCTTTGACAGCTCACTACTTTAGCTGATAGAATACACTCCTTCCCGTGTGGTCACTAAATAGGGCGCAGACCTCCGCCATCCCAGGAATATGGACAGTCAACTGCAAAGACATTGAGTTAGTTTCCAAACTGTAGGCTGCCCGGCCGGGTAGCTCTACAGTATTTCCCTTTATGTTGCCACAATCCAACAGAAGTAGGGATAACTACAGAAAGGAGCATTAGCTAGAAGCCGTATTAATCTGATATTAATCTATCTCCAATACACACATATATAACCTATAGACAATTTTGTAGAAGCCGTAGACAGATGAGGGCCGATATTAATCTATCTCCGATACACACATATATAATCTATAGACAAACTATATAGATCTAGTATAGACGTAGACATTGATATAAAAATATGTATAGATAATCAAAAACTCTTGGATCTTCCTTGAGCTTTTCCTTGTTAAAGGTGGTACCTCGCATCCCCTCAGGCTGCCTATGCTGAATTCTGCACAGAAGGTACTCAAAGGCATAACTAGGTTTTCTTCTGTGACAAAGTTTGGTGGGAAGTTATATTCTCTCTCACAGATGTAATTACTGTGTGCCTACTATGGCCATGCACAGCCTCCTGTCCTGATGAAATTTCAGACCCCTTGAATTTGCTTTTTATGATAGACTGTTTTATGCCTTAAAGAGACATTCAGCTTTTACCTTTGTTTTTCCTCACTCATTAATCAAAGTGTCCTTCAAACCCAGGAAAAACTGCCTGAAGACCAAAGAGGTTCTTGCGGAAGTGGGCTGGTGTCCAAGTAGGGCTCGACCTCACGACCCTAGGATCATGATCTGAGCAGCAAGGCTGGTTGCAGGTAACTCCCTCTTCACACCCGCACCAGCTTCTGACCCCCGTGGTGGCCCCGATCATTCTCAGAGCAGTCCTGGGATTTTCTTTTTTTTTTTTTATTGGACCATAGGAATGTGGACCCCCACTTATTTTTTTTTTTAATTTTTTAAAAAATGTTTTATATATTTTTAGGAGAGAGAGAGACAGCGTGAGCAGGGGAGGGTCAGAGAGAGAGGGAGTCACAGACTGAAACAGGCTCCAGGCTCTGAGCTGTCAGCACAGAGCCCGACGCGGGGCTCAAACCCACGAACCGTGAGATCATGACCTAAGCGAAAGTCAGACGCTTAACCGACTGAGCCACCCAGGCGTCCCTGTGGACCCCCACTTATATATTGACCTGAAAAACCAAGGTCTAAGTGGTGTATTTGGGGTTTCCTCCTGGTCTTACTCTAGAACTCTATCTGATCTTCTGTCAAAGGGCTCCCCAGCACTACTGAATTGGGCCTCCATGAGTAAACTCCATAAACTCCATGAGTTTATGATATTCTGTTCCTTTCTGAATCTACACCTTCACTCCATCCTTCGTAGTTCTTCCATGCAGCCAGCTACCTGAACGGCCGTCTCCTCTGATCACACACTTTTACCGCAGGACACGTGTACGTCACATCACAACTTTCAGAGAACTCTTTTCAACACGTTCTTCTCCCAATTAAGGCTCAGGATGCCCGGTTGCTTCGAAGACCTTGGAAATACGTAATTTTTACCATGTTCTCCACTGAGGGAAACATTCCTTTTGTGCACATAGTGCTGTTATTGTTGTTGTTACTCAAGCTATTAACTTGTACCTCATGACTGCGAGGAAATTCCTGCCTGAGCCTATTTGATTAGTGAAACAAGCAGACTTGAAGCTCTGTTTTCTCAGCTTCCCAGTTGAGCCACTATTTACCAATATTATATGACCCTGGAATTGCTCTTATTCCTGAAGATCATCTCTGTCAAGTCATGAACATCCGTGTTTTTAAACAATAGAGGGGTGTGGAAAGAGCTCGGACAACAGCAGGAGCCATGAACAAGGCTTGTCAAGGTTGATGATGGGATTATCTATCAATACATCGAACATGTCACATGTTTGTATGTATGTATGTGTGTGTGTATTTATTTATTTATAATGTTTATTTAGTTTTGAGAGAGAGAGGCACAGAGTGTGAGCAGGGGAGAGGGAGACACAGAATCCAAAGCTAGCTCTAGGTTCTGAGCTGGCTGTCAGCACAGAGCCTGAAACGTGGCTCGAACCCACAAACTGTGAGATCATGACCTGAGCTGAAGTCGGCTCCTTAACCGGCGGAGCCGCCCAGGTGCCCCTCACATGTATTCAATAAAACAGATTTAATTGTCCCTGCTGTGTCCCACAGTGTACCAACATATTTTTAAGTTCATGCAATGGGGCGATAAGTATTATCAGATATAAAATGATAGAATATTATGATATTCAACACGATATAAATATTTAGAATGAAAGCAAATTATAGTCAAGTTCAAGGGACAAAGACATTTTGGAGGACCGAAGGGTTCAAGAGAAGCTTTATGGAAATGTGAGAAATGAAGCTGAGACTTCTTTGCCAATGTTCTTGATTTCTTATAATTTGGAAAGGAGATTGCTCTGATAGGTGCAAATCCCTGTTTTGTGGTTTTCCCAGAGTTGCATTAATCTACTTACATGGCTTCCCTGGTAGTCACAAGGTTGTTGAGCTTCATGTTTGGATGATATCTAGCTCTACCAAAGCTCTGGGGGAAATAGGAACATCATGGAGAAGTGGGCCCTGGGATTCTCTCCCAGAGATCTCGATCTTTTGGAGGCCTTGGTTCTTTGATAACAAAGTATATGATAATTCCTTGGGGACTTGTCAAACTCAAGATCCACATCACCACCACAAATATTCTGATTTATTATGTCTTGGGTGGAAACCATAAAGTTAGCACTTTTTTAAAAGATTTTTTTAAGTTTATTTATTTATTTTGAGAGAGAGAGAGAGAGAGAGAGAGAGAGAAAAGCATGAGTGGGGGAGGGGCAGAGAGAGAGGGGGAGAGAGAGAGAGAAAGAGAAAGACAGAGAGAGAGAGGGAGAGAGAGAGAGAGAGAGAGAGAGAATTGTAAGCAGGCTCCACACTGACAGTGTGGAGCCCGATGTGGGGCTTGATCTCATGATGTGGGATCATGATCTGAGCTGAAATCAAGAGCCAGATGCTCAACTGACTGAGCCCCTCAGGCGTGCCCCAAAGTTATCCCAAGTGATTGTGATGCTGAAGGTCCATGGGCTGCTTGGAAAAACAGCACCCTACTATAGACAAACTTTTAATCACCAAGTTCATTCATACTTTGCCATGTGCTTTATGAGTATTCTAGTCATGTCTGGCACGTAATGTTCTTGTCATTATGGTTATCTTTCACTGTGCATGTCTATACTTCTTAGGACAAGTCTACCAGTCCTTTTACATAGACAAAGGAAGCAATATTCTTGATGGAAAGTCCCATAAACTCTAGTGAGTTTAAAGAGTGCTCTGAGGACAGGAGTTCCTTCCTCAAATATAACTGGCAAATAATGGGTTAAACAAAGGCACCCAGGCTCCTGGCCCATAGGTCACCTCAGAATAAAAGTAAGAAGGTGCTAAAAGATTTTTAAGAACCTTCCATAAGAGCTTAGTGTGTATAGTCCTTTCTACATGTGGTTGGTCATATAAACACATTTTTAAAATATCATCCTACGTAGGAAAGCGAGAAAAGAAGCTGGAGTGGAACAAAGAACCTCCGACATGAAAGGCATTGCGTTTTCTCCTTTTCTTTCCCCTTTATTAATGCTGCGCCCCTTTATTTTACAAAGTCATAGCACTGTCGTCACAGGGTTGTCATGGGCCCCTAGAACACTGCTGGTGGCAGGGGGTAGCTGTAAAGATGCAGATAGTAACTAATTTAGGCTTTAAGGGAAGTCATAGAGAAAGGTAACTAAGTGGGTGTGAATGTGTTCTAATAAAACTTTATTTACAAAATAGGACCACAGGTTGAGAAACCTGCTTTCTTTTCAGTTCTTCTTCATGGTGTTTGTTTCCACCCTAGAGAAGTAAAGATAAGGAAGAGCCTTGCTTTATTCCTCAGGTATTTATTACAACCATGTTTGAAGACAGTTCATGTATCAATTCATTTCCTAACAGTTTGTTGAGTATCTGCTGTGTGCTGGGCACACAGCCACTCCCTCCTCAGTTGATTCTGCCCAGTATTTCTTTTTAAAAAAAATTTTTTAAAATATTTTATTTATTTCTAGGAGAGAGAGACCGCGTGAGCAGGGGAGGGTCAGAGAGAGGGAGATACAGACTCTGAAATAGGCTCCAGGCTCTGAGCTGGCAGTCAGCACAGGGCCCGACGCGGGGCTCGAACCCACGAACCGCGAGATCATGACCTAAGCAAAAGTCGGACGCTTAACCAACTAAGCCACCCAGGCACCCCATTCTGCCCAGTATTTCTTATTTGCTGTAAGATTATGGGGGCGCCTGGGTGGCTCAGTCAGTCAAGCGTCTGACTGCAGCACAGGTCATGATCTCGAGGTTCGCGAGTTCAAGCCCTGCATGAGCTCTGTGCTGACAGCTAGGGGCCTGGAGCCTGCTTCAGATTCTGTGTCTCCCTTTCTCTCTGAAGCTCCTCCATTTGCACTCTTTCTCTCTCAAAAATAAATAAACTTAAAAAATGATTTTTATTGCACTTTAACATCTCCGGGCTCAGTTTGGGATGATGACAGACACTTTTAAGGGAGTTCTCAGTTCTTTCTAAATGTGAACATCCAAAAGAGATTATTTTTAAATTAATAGGGAACTTTAACCTTCTCAGTGGTCCCTTTCTTTTGTTCAGTTTGGATCCATAATTTTGGGCTTTCCCCAGTTACCTACGTGTACTTTCTTACTGATATTTTATGAAGAAACGAACTGATACTTCCTAATATCCTTTGCAACGCCTTTTACGAGGCTTAGCCCATAGTAAATCTTGAACAAGTGTTTGTTGAGTGAATTAATGTTATATTGCTTCAATCTATTGGGAGAATTTTGAATCTAGGATCTTTTAAGCAAAATGTGATCTACAGCCCACTTGGACAAGGATAACACTTGTTCTCATTTGTAAAGTGGTGTATTTATTCCCATATTTCTTCTGATCTGGCTCATTTTGCAATGGATATGGGGGGAAGGGAAGACTATACAATGTTCTTTTGGCAGATCAAGGATACACATAATATATTGATTTTTTTCATTGAATCTCCACCAAAGTATATAAAAGTCACTTACTGTCATTAACTACTCAGAGAGAAACGAGAACTGAAAAGTTAAAAATGGGGCATATTAAGGTAAGGAAAGTTGTGATTTGAAAGAAATGGAAAAGCTGATCTATTTCAGGGTAGATAATTTCTACATTTCATTCAGCCAGCAAGTGGGAGCTGAAGATTTTAAAATCTTCATCATGGAGGTATTCTCTTTATTTATTTATTTTTAAAATTTATTTATTTGAAGGAGATGGGGTGCATAGGGGCAGAGAGAGAGAGAGAGAGAGAGAGAGAGAGAGAGAGAGAATCCCAAGCTCTGCTCTAAGCAGAGCCCCAAGGGGGCTCAATATCACAAACCATGAGATCATGACCTGATCCAAAATCAAGAGTCAGATGCTTAACCAATTGAACCACCCAGGCATCCCTGGAGGTGTTCTTATATGATAAAGATTGTTTTGTTTTCTATGTAGTTGATCATTTGGACAAGGAATATATTTTCAGAAAATAAAGAGTGAAATCTATTTAAACTGTAATGAAAGTAACGGTTGATCTCTACATTCTGCTTGAGGAAGATGTATACGTATGTATCTTCTAGTCTGTAATGTGTGTATAAACACACATATAAACACATGCATATATGTATACATAATTTAAAATGACTTGTTAAGAAAGAAGTGTATAAAAGAACAACCGTGATCTCTGTTGTCATAGAAAAATACTTAGATCAATGATCACATTCTAGTAGGAGCACAGTCATAAATACTTCAGTGCTCATGCTCTCGTTATTCTTGTTTTAAGAGATGAATATCAAGTCAATCTTTCACAAATCTCACTTCAGGTTAGGTTTAAGCAGGATTTATTCTTTGTAAAGTGAACATTTTTGCTGGGTTTTAAAAAGCTTTAATTTCCTTTTTAGCTTTCCACCAGTAATTTGGCAGAAAGAGCACATTCTTCTCATAATTATATTTATATCTCTGTATTTCCTAAGTGGTATTTATTATATTTCCTTCTCAGGAGGGATTTTTTTTTCCTTAAAATTATTCAAACAATAGGTCAAAAGCTAGGAACAATTAAAAAGCCACCCTCAGTACAATTTCCTATAGCAAGGCTTCATTTCTTCTGAGTTCTGTATGACATTTACCAAATAGGGTCTAAGCACAGCAGAAGAGTTTCCTATGGTTTCTTCATTACTTTCTTGCTTTATGATTAAGGGTGATTGCACCATCATCCACAATAGCATCTTGAATAAAGTTCAGTGTGGACATAAATGTCTTAAAATGCATTGTAAGGGGCACCTGGGTGGCTCAGTCAGTTAAGCATCCGACTTCGGCTCAGGTCATGATCTCATGGTTTGTGGGTTCGAGCCCCGCACCGGGCTCTGTGCTGACAGCTCAGAACCTGGAGCCTGTCTTCGGATTCTGTGTCTCTGTCTCTCTCTGCCCTTCCCTTGCTCGTGCTTTGTCTCTCTCTCTTTCTCAAAAATAAATAAACATTAAAAATTTTTTTTAAAATGCATTTAAAAATAAAGTTTATAGTACTTTGTTTCTCTCATTGTGCTAAAATGCACACTTTTCCCAAAATGGTTCCAAATTTGAGTGTCTACTCAAATGTGATTTGATCTATTTGAGAGCACCGGGGAAGAGATGCTTTTGCACGCAATATATTCAGTGCAAACTTTAGACGCCAATTTGGCCAATTCCGCAAAGGATGAAACATGCTTCCCTTAGGACCTGCATTGCCGCCTCTAGGACTGTACCTTATTGCAACACAAACACAAGTAGCAAAATACACTTATAACGATAATCATTAAGACACTTCAGTAGCAAAAATCAAAAACAGGCTAACTCTTCATCAGTAATGAGAGGATTACATAAGGGATATTGTAGCCAAACAATGGACTGGTGGGCAGGTATTTAAGAAATGAAAGAAAGATATGGAAAGACAGTCCCAATAGAATCATTGAGTGGTAAAAGCAGTTTAATGAACAAATATAGGAGTTTCAAGATGAAAGTGCTCCCAGGGGCCAACCAGGTAATATCAGGCCACGTGTGACCTAGGGCAGGTGACGGGGGGCGGGGGGTGGTGGTGGTGGTGGCTGTGTGGGCTGAGGCGCAGCGTCCACGGTGCCTGCTGACTGGAGCCCTCTGGGTACCAATGCCCCACCCAGTCAGATATTTAGGTTTCTTAAGACAAGGTAGACTAGATTCAAGTGCTAATGTATACTTTGGTGCGTGTGTTTAATGTTTTCATTTCATTTAAATGCTTTAAAAATGCAGCATTAGCCAAGCAAAACACATGTGTGGGCAAAGCTTGGCCCAGCCATGGTGTAAGTCCAATTGTCTAGACATTGAAAAATTTAGAAAATTGTACATTAAATCATGACAATGATACATTTTGCAAAGTAAATTTGGAAATGATGGAACGGCATTCACTTCATACACTTCTGTACTGTTTGGTCTTGTTTCCTCGTGTGTATGTTATGTATTTTCAGCGGTCATGCCAGGGGGCAAAAAAAGCCATCCCTTAAAATGCCCTGGTTTAAGGGGAAAAACCAATTTTAAGTCTATACAACGCCCCTATCTCTGTGACTTAAGCAATTTACTTAGAACTCAATGTCTTCATCTGTAAAAGGGAGTATAAACAGGCTTGGTTTACGTGTCGGGGAGACTTATGTAAGGTGATGTTTACAAATGCCCCATGTATGACCCTTGCTTTGTTCCAATTACTTTGTACCTATGACTTTTATAGACCAAAACGGAAACGGAGTCACCTATGTCAAGGACATAATGGAGACAGTGAATGCAGGCACATAGAGGAACCCTAACCCAACCACACGGGAAGTTACAGCTCTTCTTGAAAGTTAGTAAAGGGCATCAGCCAATCCCTAAAGGTCAAGTCTGGTCATGCCGTTACTGGACCTCCTTCTTCCTCTGACAGTTAATCTGATCCAAAGAAAGAAAGAAGATCATTAGGCAACCAATCAGCTGCACGAGCCAAAATCCTCCATAGTTAGCCCCTAAAAAATCCCTTGGTCTGTGAGAAACTTAGAACTCTCTGGTCCCATAGCTTTGGATTTCCTCCTTTAGAGGTGGAAACCACTGCAACAGATTCATCTTTCTGCTGTGTTCTGTTGAGTGTGCAGAGTTGGGTTTTTGACACCATTAAATCCACCCTCATCTGGGGATACCGAGGAATAAGTAAAATTGAAGACTATTCTAAACTGAGATTTTTACAGTGTGCTTCTCTGTGCTGCTTTCAACAGAACCCAAAATGTCTACCTTTAAGAAGGATTTTCCTACATTAAGGGTTAAATAGTTTCACAACTGGTTTTGTAGTATAACTAGGGATTTTTTGGGGGTATCACTAACCTTTTCATTTGTTTTTTTAGTAACTCATTTTGGTGATCATCTTTTTTTGAGGGGGAAGGGGGGGAGACAGAGAGAGAGAGAATGAATGTGCGAGTTGGGGAGAGAGGCAGAGGGAAAGAGAGAGAGAGTCCCAAGAACCCCAAGGAGGCTCCATGCTCAGTAGGGAGCCTGACACAGGGCTCTGTTCTAGGACCCTGGGATCCTGACCTGGACTGAAATCAAGAATCAGACTCTCAACTGACTGAGGTACTCAGGTGCCCCAAAAAAGAAAAAGGGAAGGGTGGAATTCTGGTATAGTGGAGAAAAACTGACTTTGCACATAGACAAGTTAAGAACTGCATAGAATTCATTTTAGAAGCAAAAATAAGAGAACACCTTTCCACCACCTTCCTAATGCTGCTTTAACTGAGAAAAGACCTCAGTTTTACTTCCTTAAAATATCACGAATATACACTTCAGGAGAAATAAAACCCAATATGAACACCGCTCTTTGCGAAAAGCCCAGCACGAAGTCAGAGAGAGAAAGAAATCAACCACACACACACACACACACACACACACACACACACACACGGTCAAAAGCAATAAACACAAAAGCTGAATGCAGTTAATCAATCAGGTATTTTTAAGGCAGCCAGTGAGTTTCAAATGAGGACGTGTTAAATATTGTATATACTATTACAGGAGGCACGAGTCTACCTGAACTAGATGGTCTATACTTTTCTATACACAAAATACCAGCTCTTCATTCACCCCTTCCGTGTTTTTGTGAACGTTGTGAAATAGTAAATTTTTTCCCCAAGTCCCTTTAAGAAGCTGTTCACCCTTCCAGGCAAGTCTCCTGTGAGACCCTGTGGTGTGTCTACTTGAGACCCCCCTCTCCTCCCAGGTGTCCCTGCTGGCGGCCGCACCTGCCCTACTGAACCCCTGCCAGCTAACCCTTTGTGCATCTCGCATCCTGTGTGTTAGTTCTGTCCCTCAAAGTCCCATCGTCAGCGCTCCAGCCTCACGTCATAGTCAGAAGAGGAAGCTCTTAAAACCAAAGCATCCTGATACAAGGTCCCCAGCCTACCTCTTACTGGGTCTGTGGTCTAAAGAGGCAAAGTGGTCTTAGCCGCTCTGACATCCAGTGTCCTGATCTCAAAACGTGGTGAAATAACCTCAGCCTTGGAAGATTATTGCGTTTCAAAAAATACACATTAAAACGGCTCTGGCACATAGTAGTTTCTCAATTCAAAGTGGGCATTATTATGATTGTTATGCATTATTATAAGACTATTTTAAACCACATTCACTTTCCGTATTAGAGGAATATTGTCATTTAAAACACTACATTAATGGATTTTAAAATGCCAGCTGCTAAGTATTTAGGGCCGGGTAGAGCTGTTGATATACATAGAACGGCAGAAATTCATAAGGCCCAGACACTAGTTTGAAAGAGTCCAAAGAGACTAAAGTTTAAAAGGAGGAAAAAGAGTGGGAGGGAAGGAACGTGAGCTCTTGAACTGAACTTCAAAATGACAAAAATAACAACGAACATGTGGAGAGCATGTTGCCCCAGGCATAACGTCTGCTTTGTGACGTTATTTCATCACTCTAGAAATCCGAGATTGTGGGTTCTATTATTATACCCATTTTACAGATGGAAAAACGGAGGCACAGAGAAGTCAATTTATTCAGTGTGACAAAAAGAGTAAAGTCCTTAGTCCCATGGTTTACATGATGTCAGAACATAATGACAGCATACACATAAAAAAAAGTACATAAAATATTTGGGGAAGATAAGAAAGAAGAAAGCAGAACATGGGCATGGAGAGTGAAGTGGGTTCTAGCAGAGCTGGGTTGGCCGTAAAGCCTGCTCTCAGCCAAGGTGGTGCTGGAGTGAAAGTGAGTGGTTCTGCGAGGGGCAGGCCAAGCCGATGCCTGGAGGAGAGCAGTGCGGCCAAGGGGAAGGTGAATGCAACCATCTGGAAGCAACTGGAAAGAGCCAGCAAGAGGCGGCAGCAAACACAGAGGAGAAACGAAAGCAGTTGAGGAGCCTCATCGCAGAGCCTTGAAGGGAGGCTCCACGGAGCCTTCTGGAAGAACTGCAATTCCATGTTGAGTTCATGGCAAGCCACTGAAGTCTTGAGCAGATTAGAGACTTAACCCCACATTAAACAGATAACAGGGTCTACATAATAGCACAGTGGTGGCTACACGTCGTCATACAAGTGTTGAAATCACCCACAGCAGGTGTGACACCAAGAGTGAACGCGCATGGAGGCCATGGACTCTGGGAGATTATAATGCATCAGTGAAGGGTCATGGGTTGTGACAACCATACCAATCTGGTGGGAGATACTGATACTGGGGGCTCTTGTGTGTTGCGGGGGTGGAGGACGATATGGGAAATCTCTGTGTTTTCCACTTAATTTTGTTGTGAAGCTAAAACTGCTCTCAAAAATAAGGTCTGTTAAGAAACAATAAAATGTCACGGGCAGCCCTGCAGACATGAAATCGTAGAGGCAGAAGGCAGAAACAGAGGAGCTGGGAAATCACAGCTGTTGTCCAGGTGTGCAATGATGTTGCCTTTTATCACATAGTAGGGGTGGTGGTTTTCGTTAAGGATTAGATTCTGGACCTGTCTTCAAGATAATGCTGATGGTGCATTGTTTCAATAGATTGAATGAGTTGTGTAAGAGGGAAACGAGGTGTTGCGAAGGGCTTCGAGGTTGTCTGCTTGAGCATCTGTAGGAACCAAGATCCCGTTTGCCAGCAGGGAAAACTTCGAGGCAGGATCAGTTTGGGGACTCAGGTGAAGGGTTTAGTCTTGAACGTGACTTTGAGACACGGCGCGCATGAGAAGTAAAGGAAATTCCCACAAGGCCATGTAATGTGCAAGGAACAGGCCAGGGATTAAGACTTGATCCTGACTCTCCCTACAAGGTCTGTGTCTCAGCGTCCTCTTGGTGGTGCCCGGCACACATTTTCATATGTAATATGCCGGCAAATTAAATATGTCGTGGCTGGAAGGAAAATATTCATGGGCCAGCTACTGTGTTGGTCTCTCTGCTCTGTCCCTACATCTAACAGAGTGTCTGGCATGCATTTGCAGAAATAAATAAATAAATATATATATATATACACATTTATATATTTGAAGAAGTCTCTCTATTTCACAGACTTTTTTTAAACCCTGAGATGGAAATCCCTTACACATGAAAAGGTTGAGCAATTGCTAGAGACAGATATAGTAAGTTTCCATTAGTATCGAAGGATCCAGATAGGCAACTCATGCCTTATTATTATTAACTCAGAGGTCTGAGAATACATTTCTTACTAGAGAGAATTAAACCTTTAGTCCTGGACAAACTGAATTTTTTTAAAAAGTGCACATTTTGACAAGAGGCTAAAGTTAGCAATGAACTGTAATGATTTAATAATTTGTTAGAGGGGGAAAAAACAGAGTTTATAAGAAGAAAAACAATCTAGGATATAAATCCATGTGGCAAGTTATAAATGCTAGAACTAAGAGAAGTGTTTTCAATAAATAATGAAAAGTTACTCTTTAATTACAGAGAACAAATATAGGTTTCTTTCAAGGAAAAATTATTGGGTTAGCACATAACAGGCCAATCCAGAGGCTCAACACGAATAACTGTTGAATGCCTTGACCTTCAAGGGTCTGTGGAGGTTGGCCCACCTGCAGAGCCTTTCACAGGTAACCTCAAGCTCAAGAATGAGCAGACCCAGAGCCCCACACCAAGTTCCCACAAAGCAGAAAAAGTGTTTCCAAATTTCTCCACATAGTCAGGATACCCTAACACTCAACTACCGAGAGAGGAGCCAGGAGATTGGAATCCAGAGAAAGAGGTACCAGAAATTTAGCTCAGCTGGGCACTGGAAGAAATCTCTGGAAGATAGTATAGGTAAGAGATCATTTGCCACACCTGGTCTTTTACAACAGGGCGCTAAGTTCCGTGACCGAACCAGATTCAGAGGAGAAATGGGCATCCCTCAAAAGAAAAAAAAAAAAAAAGTAATTGATCACTATTTTAAAAGTTTAATAGCACTATTAATCCAAGAAAAGCAAAGTAGAACATTTGTTCATGCCTTAAACACATGCATTTTGAATGTGGTCTATAGGCAGACACTGGGAATATAGCAGTAAATAAGAGAGGAAAAAGATCTTGGGGCACCTGGGTGGCTCAGTCAGTTAGGCATCTGAGTTTGGCTCAGGTCACAATCTCATGGCTCATGAGTTCAGGTCCCGCATGGGGCTCTGTACTGACAGCTCAGATTCTGTCTCTGGCTCTCTCTGCCCCTCCTCCGCTCGCACACTGTGTCTCTCCCTCTCTCTCTCTCAAATAGAAATAAACATTAAAAAATTAAAAATAAATCTCTGCCTTCATGAAGCCCATCTTCCAGATGATGATGGAAATTATACAAAAGAAGACACAGCATTCTACGTAAGACAGTATCGAGTACGGAAGAGAGAAAGGAAGCAGGGAGGCGCACAAAAGAGGACGTTTTGAGTGGCGGCGGCAGCAATTCTAAGTCGGACATACAATGAAAGCCTCCTGAGAAGACGACGACACAGGAGCAAAGACCTGAAATTGTGTTTTATTGCATAACATTGGCAGAAAATGCAAGGAATGCTGGGCTTTGCGTCTGGAGACCATACCTCCAGCAGGTACTGACTGTGTGAATACCTTCCTCGTTCGCAAATTAGGGAGAGTGGGAAGACTTGATTGCTGTGAGGATTAAGGGAGACAGTAGGAGAAGTGATTTACCGTGTCTTGCATGCAGTAGGCACACAGCTTTTGGGTTTCCTTTATTTTTGCTAGTCAACTATTGCAGATGTTTTGTTTTTTAATGCTAATATTTGGTGCTGGCAAAAGAACTATAGTGGTTGGTACAGTTAAGGGGGAATTTATACCATTCGGGCTGCTTTCAGGTGCATGCAATTGAAATCCTGATGTAAATAATACAGAACTTTATGAACACCTGACGGGGAATCTGGAGTCAGGGTAGCCATTGGGACCGGCTTATTTAGAGCTTCAGTGATGCACGAACGACATGGGCTTTCTCCACTGCTCCCTTTTTTAAGTTTATTTTATTTATGTATTTTAGAGAGAGAGAGATCACACACAAAACGGCAAGGGGCAGAACGGAGGAGGAGAGAGGGAATCCCAAGCAGGCTCTGTGCCGACAGCGCAGAGCCCAGCTCAGGCCTGGATCCCATGAACCACCTCAAATCAGTGAGATCAAGAGCTGAGCCAAAAACCAAGAGTTAGATGCTGAACTGACTGAGCCACCTAGGCGTCCCTCCAATGCTCTTTTTTACTGTCATACTGTTGTCTTCTGCAGGCTTGTAGCATGACAGTGACCTTGTATCCAAGCATGGCACCACCGTCTAGAATGATGTTTTTCAATATGGTAGCCGTTAGCCACATATGGCTATTTATATTTAAATCAATCAACTTACATGTATTTCCAAGTTCAATCCATTTATTGCTGAGAAGATAATTGAATTATAATAATTTTTAAAGTCTTCTGTTTCTCTCCTATTCTCTTCCTGATTTTTGTTACCTTCCAAGGAAAATAACCATTAAAAGAAACACCCATACACATATGTATGTATGTCAATGTATGTCTTAGATCTAGCTAGCTATATATAAACAAAGTTAAAATATGTCTTCTTAGCTAATATAATTTAAAAAAAACTATTCTTAATTATATGTTTAGAAGAATATTAGATATTTGGTAACAACTGCAAGAATATAGGTATAGAATAAGATTGGAAAAAATATCCAGAAATACTGACAGTGTGTTGGAGTTGTTAGCAATGAAGTTTTAGGTGAAAAAATGTGTTTGCCTTTCCATATTTTATCAAAAATGAATTTTTTTATGCTGGCAGTTTATTTTTTTAAATTTTTTATAAATGTTTTATTTATTTCTGAGAGAAAGAGAGACAGTGTGAGCAGGGAAGGGTCAGAGAGAGAGGGAGACACAAGAATCTTAAGCAGGCTCCAGGCTCTGAGCTGTCAGCACAGAGCCCAACGTGGGGATTTGAACCCACAAACTGTGAGATCTGACCTGAGCCAAAGTCAGACACTCAACGACTAAGCCACCCAGGTGCCCCTATACTGGCACTTTAAAAAAGTGTTTGAAAGGAGACAAGTGAGGACCAAACAAATGTGTATTTTAGGAATACGGAGCTTTACAAATTTAGGCTCTTAGGCAGCTATTTCACAATGGCTTGGGTCAGCGCTTCCTGCATGAAAAACAAAGCAAGGGAAGTGTTCCCCTTTTAAATGTTGAACATACATTGCAAAATTTGTCTTTTTTTTTTTTTTACGTATCATGAAAACATTGGCTAGATCATTTCATAACTAAAGACTAACTGCCTTGCAGAACTTAGATTAATTACCCTTATTTATAGTTTTGCGTTTTAGTAAGGTTGAAATTTACATATAGACCTGAGTTTTTCAGAATGAGGTCTATGCCCAGAAGCCCTGGGTTTGCTACAAAGTGCCTCCAGGTCTGTAGAAGGAGGTCAAGTCAGGCCAGAGAGAGGGAGGACACTGAGCTACTGACCACCGCCTTCACTCAGAGCAGCTATCCATTCATCTGATCTTTTACCGTGACTTTCTCTATAAATTTTTATTTAGGAGCAAATCATGTCAAAATAATGCAAGAAATCACTACTTTAAATGATGGTAATACTGTCCTATGACGATCACATTTATCTTATGGGAGAGCAGTTGAGAGAAATATCTGTATTTCTTAATGGCTGGTTACCAGACATACCAGCTATATTCATAAGGCAATTTGCCCCTTAGAGACCATCGCTGAAAATGCCAGAAAAGGGCCTGAACCTGGTCTGTGTGCTTCTCAATGAATATATACAGTGTGGGCGTTCTGTACTGTGAGCATTGTGGGATACTCAAAGGTAGAGTAAAACTCCTATAGTGAAATTGCTTACCCATTAGTCTGAGTGAGGATGGAGACTATAGGATGCTATCAATCAGGGCTAATTTGTATCAGTTCGGATATTTCAGATTATGCAATAAGAATCCAAACCGATCCAAACCGAAATCTAAGATCTTTATAAATACCTAACAAAGAATCCCAATTGGGGTGGCCCCTGGGGCTCCTTCATCCAGAGCTTCAATGATGCAGGATTTTTCTCTATCGTTCCTTTTCACCATCAGTATTGTCTTAGTTCATAGAGTTGTAATACAACAGCGGCCTTACATCTAGGCATGATTCCATCTAGAACTGCTCTTCAGTGTGGTATCCATTAGACATATGTGGCTATTTACATTTAATCAAAATCAAATAAAATTGAAAGTTCAGTTCCTCAGTGGCACTAACCACATTGCAAGGCTCAAGAGCCACATATGGCAATGAGTCATGACACTGGACAGCACAGAGACAGAAAACCTACCTCCTTCTGGGAAGTCTACTGGGTAGCACTGAATTTAGCAAAAACAAATAAAAGCGAGAAAGAAAGGATTGGAAGAAAGATAGGAAGAAATAAAAAGAAATTATCTATCTACCTACCTACCTACCTACCTACCTATCTTCCTGGGCTTCTTACGAGCCGGGATATTTCCCTAGAACCACACAAATAGTCCTAACTCTACGGTTATTTGACCAGAACTGATTCCCATGCCCATTTGAGGTAAAACCCTGACAAGGCAATGGGATTACCTTGCATAGGGCCGGTATCTCTCCATTCTGAGGCTGTTTTTGAGGAAAAAGGCCGGAAAAGCAGACAGCAGGTATCTTCTGGGGTGAATTCTAGAGATCTCCAAGCTCGCGGGAGGAAGGAGCGGTCCCCACGGCGGTGNCCCCGCGCATGCGCACTTCCCTGCCGCGCCGGGCCAGGGCGGCCCCGCCCTTGCGCAGTGCTGGGAACCCAGCCGGCGCCGCTGTGCCTGCAGAGGCCTCGCATGTGACTCCGCGGAGTGACGGCTAGGCGTCCACCTGACTGGGGACACCGTGGCCGGAGCCAGAGCCCTCACAGATGAGCCTGCGAGGAGGGGCTGCGGCGGCCCGGCCTCCAGGTGCTTCCGCTCCCGGGAGCCCGCGCGGCAGGTGTGACTCCCGCGGTCCCTGGAGATCCGGCTCGTGCGGGGAAGGGTGTGCGCGGCAGCCTGCAGCCTGACCCTGCCCGGCTCTGCCAGCCCTGGGGGCACCCCTGCGGCCCGGCTCACCCGGCGCATCCTCGCACCGCGCACCTCGGTCGGGACGTGCACCTACTGGCCCCCACGCCGGACGCCCCCTCGCAGCACCCCGCGGCCCAGGTGTGCCTGCTCGGCCTCCCCGGAAACTCGACGCGCGGGCCTGCGCTCCAGCCCCTGGCCTGGGGTGCCCTGAAGACAGGGCTGCAGGCGGGGGACAGGAGCCCGCCCCGACCGAGACGATGCGGCACCAGGCCACGCAGAAGCTGGAGGAGAGCCGGAGCCGGGGTGCCGGGGAGGCAGACCCGGGGGTTCACGGCAGGTGAGGTGTTACCAGAAACGGTCTGGCTTGAGCAGAGTTTGAGGCTTAGAAGAGAAACAACACCACTTAGATTACTTGGCAGTGAATGGAAGGATATTTTAAACGCACTTTCTGCTTTTTAAGATCTATCATATATTTTTAAAAAATATTTTGTTAATGTTTGTTTATTTTGGAGGGAGAGAGGGAGAGAGAAAGAGCCTGGGCGGGGGAGGGGCAGAGAGAGGAAGTGAGACACAGAATCTGAAGCAGCTCCAGGCTCTGAGCTGTCAGCACAGAGCCCGATGCGGAGGTTCGAACTCGCAAACCCCTATATCATGACCTGAGCCAAAGTCAGATGCTTTACTAACTGAGCCACCCAGGCGCCCCAAGATCTATCATATACTGTTATCATATAACCAGGTCCACTCTGGTTTCTTATTATAAATAAAATTAGGAGTGAATGTGAAGAAGACAGATGCATAAATGAATTTTTAACTGAGCAGACTGGCCTCTTGAAATCAAAATTCCATTGAAAAATAAAAGGGCCAGACCATGGAGTGTCTAGAATGAAGGTCATAGATTTGTCTTCCATCTGAGTACATTTGAAAGCACTGATGATCGCAATAAGTGTTGGACTCATTCTTTTCAATCATCATTTTCAATCTAGGGTTCCCGTCAAAGTCACTGTAGAGCTTTTTAAAAATAAACATTCTCGGGGAGCCTGAGTGGCTCAGTCAGTTAAGCATTCAACTCAGGTCATGATCTCACCACTCCTGGGTTCGAGCCTCTTCCCCCGCCCCCCCATCCGGCTCTGTGCTGACACCTCTGAGCCTGGAGCCTGCTTTGGATTCTGTGTGTCTCTCTCTCTGCCACTCCTCTCCCCTGCTCATCCTCTTGCGTGCGCGCTCTCTCTCTCTTTCAAGAATGAATAAATGTTACAAAAAAAAAATTCTCAGGTGGGTACAAACGAAGTCATGAATATTTTTCGTACAGTTTTACAAAGAGTTGTATTGTTTTATCATCTATCTCCAAATAGATGTGTTGCATAAAAGAAAAAAAAATCGTTCTTAGCTTCCCATGGCCATCAGAGTCAAGGTGAAGTTCTTTGGTATTGTATCAAGGCCCTCCAAGGCCTACCCTGTCCACACGTCCAGTCTTCTCTCTTGCTTCTTCTCTTTCTACTCTCTCTAGTCAGACTGTAACACGTGCGTGCAGTGTCTGGAATAGAAGTGCCTCCATCCCTCTTGGCTGAACTGGTTACTGTTCCTTTTAAAGACTCGATGCCGGGGTAACATCCTCTAGGAAGTTGTAGTTGTTGATAGGGCTGTGATTCAATACCCATGTCTTCTCCTTGTAGGACTTCCCCTTTGTTTTATTGTTGAATTCAGGTGCCATGGGACCATATGACTGACTTACTGTGATCCGGAATGTGTGAGTGACCTATGTCACTTTCCGTCCAAACTTAAGGAGCCTGTGTATGTTTTTGAGACACTCTGTTTCCTCTGCCAAGGTTAGTGGCACAGTTCCAGATACCTGTTCTATGTATACCTGCTATGTGAGCCCTCAAGTGAGGTTGATGACTGCATGGGGCAAAGCCCCAGACTCCAATGATGGCCATTAGTATGAGCAAGAAACAAGCTGTCCTGAACTATGATCATTAGGGTTTCTTGTCACTTCAGCATCACCTAGTCCACCCTGACTGATACAAAAGTATTCCAGGACTTTCTGAGTCAGGGTTTGGTTTCTGGTTATCTAATGTTACCAGTGTGTTAAAGGAGGGTGCAGCAAACATTTTCTGTGAAGGGCCAGGCACTAAATATTTTAGGCTTTGAGGGCTAGACTTTCTGTTGCATCTATTCAACTCCATGTAGTACAAAAGCAGCCATAGACACAATGAGAAAGAATGAGTGTGTCTGTGTTCCAGTAAAACTTTATTTATATAAACAGTCACAGGGCTGGATTTTTGTCATTAGGCTGTGATTTGCAACGGCTCTTTTAACTGAGGAGTCTGAAATCAATTCCATAAATCCTTTGGTTTGTATTTTAATAATCAACAGCAGTTTTCTTCTCATGTCTCTATCTTGTTATATGGGTTCAATATGAATTTGGGGCTATGGTTTTCTGTAAGAAAATCAGGATAGATTTGAACCCAAGAGTATAAACATTTATTAAATCATGAATGGAGTTTGGAGAGCATACTCTAAAAACCAATTCCTCAGGGGTAATAAAAGAAACAGTATATATAAGCACAAATTGAAAAACTAAACACAGTATATTATTTTCCCCACCACACCTCTAAATAACTGATATTAAGAAGAGCTCTATGGGATTGCTGTTCTGTGCGAAAAATATTGGCAATGTCCTACGGCACAACATATTACTAATTTTTTCACACTAAATTTTTTTAATTATAGTTTCTATATGCAAGAAACTAGAGCAACACAATGTTCTGAGGTAATAGGTAACCCAGTTCACAACTAGCCACACTCATGGATGGATGCATACGTAATTTTATAGCATCTGTGAATTTTAGTGTCAGTATCCGTAATTCTCTGAGAAATCAAGTGAGTTCTTCTCCTTCTTCTTCTTCTTCTTCTTCTTCTTCTTCTTCTTTCTTCTCTTCTTCTTTTTGGTTTGTTTTCATAGGAACATGTATTTGTAGAAGAACTTTATAGGTTTGAAGAGGCAAAATCTCTCATCCTCAAGTGAGAACAGGAAAGAACCTTCCCAAGAGATTATCAGCGCAGGGCAGGAGGGGTGGGGGGCATTCCTACATCCTCCACAGACCTTTCATCCAAAGGGACTATTTCCTTTTTAGTGAGTTCTAAAAATAAAAGTAAAAGAAAAAAAATGGGGAAGCATGCCTACATGACACAACATTGCAAATCATGACATGATATAACATACCTCATCTCTTCTGTGGGGCAGAATGTTTATACCATATTGCTTTCCCGTGGTATTTATAGATTTCCTGAGAGTGACTAATTGTTCTCCCAAATTGTATTTTTAGTTGTCTTCCCTGTATCCACAGCTCTAGGAAATGTTAGACTGAAAAACTTGAGGCCTGTTGGTGGATTTCCATATGTTGCTAGTGGTTTCGTTACAAAAATGTGTATGTCTCCCAAAGAAATGTTTTAGAAAGAAGTTATTTTGGCTCCATGTCAATCGATAGCTTTATGAGATACCCATCATAGTTTATTTTATATGAGACATCCCCTTCCCTTTCAGGAAAAAAAAATCCCTTGAAGCAATCTTACAAAAACTGTGTTAGGATATTATATGTATGAGAAGACTCTAAGCAAACCTGTGGACTGAAGCTAATGAATTATCTATGGGTCCAAGTTCGGATTTCCTAGGTTTACTTTAGAAGATGAATATATTCAGAAATGAATGCCATACTATTTCTTTGTCTGCTAACAAATGGCATTACCAATAGATTTTATTTTATAAGATGTACACACTGCTTCAGTAGGGTAGCCCAAAAATATTAATAGTCAGAAATAATGTAGATTCCAGTAATGTATTTATGAAATATATTGATGCTGTCAGTCTTTGTTTATTCTACTGTGCCATGAAGTCTAGACAGAATAATAGTGTGTTCTTTGTAGAAGCATGCATTTCAAAAATCATTGAATTTGCTGTAATGTCAATCCTTGGGCCTCATTCATGAACTTTTTACACTTGGTTTCACATTCCATCTATAGACAAAAAAATAATTAGCAACCCTCTCCTCCCTTCCCCCAGCCCTTTCTCATTCAGCTAGAACTTTGCCTTTAGTATTAACAAGTAACCCTTTAATTTCACCGTTGAGGTTTGCCTTTATTTTTTTCCCTTTCCTATTCCACACATTCCTATTTATCATGCAGATGTCAATAATTTCAAATCTTTTCCTTCTAAGAACATGTCACGGTGATACAGCTTTTGTCCTTTTAAAAACATCCATTTTTAAGATATGAATTCATTGCAGATCCTCCCCTTGCTGCTGAATATAACAGTGTCTCTGATCTTTTAGTTTTATTGTCCATTAGCTTAAATTCGACCTGATTTTTTTCTCTTACCCTAAATGCCATAGCAAAAAAAAACCTAAGTGTAAGGAGAAACAGAGCTCACTCTTGACAAATCTGAAAGGACCAACTGACAGAGAATGAGGAATCTATTAAATCTTCAAAGATCTGGTTTTATGTGGCCCCAACCGCCTTTGCCCTAGGCAACACAAAATATTCAGCATCAATGATGCATTCGTTCCTCTTCCCCCTGCTTCCTCTCTCTTGTGCCCCCCGAAACGCAGCGTGACGTTTGTTATCGCCGCCGTGGAAATGATTCAATACACGCTACCACTCAACAGAAGAGCCTATATTTAAATTATGGACTCTCCAATAGTTTAAACATGTTTACTTTCCTCTTGCTTGCTCTTAGTCATGTCCACGGGAAATTGATTTTTAACTGACAGCTATCCATTTATAAAAAGGTGCTTTTTACAAACTTCTTTATCTTCTTCGCTGATGGTCTCATTTCCTGTGTGCTCCACTTGTCCGCCCTGGTATTTTTCTGCATGATAAGAAGGTTATCTGCCAAATGGCAATAGACTTTGTTCCACTTGAGGAAGCTACTCTATTTTAGATGATCTTTTTTATCAAGTTCACTTTCCCAGGGAAGAGATATGCTATATGCACATTACATGGGATTATTTTAAGGTGTGCTTATTCAAATATACATTTGGAACTTTAGCTTCCCATGTCTGGGCAGAGGAGTGATTCTCCACAGAGAAGCTCTGTGTTTTTCTGGTAATGTACGCTGTCAAAGCAGTCTGGGGGCTTTGAATCCTATCTCCGTAGCTTCCTAGCTTTTGACCTTGGGCAGGATGATGAATTTCTATATCTTCACTTCTCATCCATAAAATAGAGATCTAAATATTACTGTCTAGGGGCACCCGGGTGGCTCAGTCAGTTAAGCATCCGACTTTGGCTCAGGTCATGATCTCACGGCTCCTGAGTTCTAGCCCCACGTTGGGCTCTGTGCTGACATCTCAGAGCCCGGAGCCTGCTTCACATTCTATGTCTCCTGTCTCTCTGCTCCTCTCCTGCCCTGCTCCTCTATCTCTCAAAAGTAAAAATAAAAATAATAAAAAATATATATTACCATCTACATTTTTGTGAGGATTAAATGAGCTAATGCGTGTGAAATTTTTAGTTTGGTGCCCAGCATTAAGGAATCACTCCTCCTAGGTTGGCCATTCTTACCTTTGCCTCAAGAACTTGGTCTCAGTGCACTCAGAGACTCATTTAATATTTATTCAATCTTGAATGTTCTGTCTATGTGACTGAGGAATTGGCATTTTCATTGTATTAAGCATTATTCAGGATAGAACTAAGTCATTGTTTAGTGATGTTATTGTAGAAGTTGAGTGACACCCATGAAAAGTCTGGGCAAAATTCCTCAATGATGTTGAAGAGCTGTATCGTCTTTTACCGTTAATTTAAACAATGAGAAAGGAAGTCACCAATGGCTTTTCCAGGGCTCTGGTCCCGGCACAGCGTGGCTGTTCGATGCAGTTGGTACAGCCACGTGTGGGCCTCTGGCTCATCCCTACAGACTTCAATATAAATTAAATACAGGAATGTAAGAACATATAAAGCAAGTTTGATTGTGTATGTGTGTGTCCTGAGGGTCTTCTGACAAGAATTAAAAGTATTACTTTTATTCCATTAGGCCTTTACTTTCAGAAGTGGGAAAATAAACAGATCCCATTGAACATCACAGATATTTGATATTAGAAATATTTGCAGAAGTCAAGAAAGTAGTTTTCTAAGTTCTTTGGGCTGTATGGCATTTTGAGACTTAATCTAGAAAGGGACAGAGTAATACGTTAATGCTGTCCACAAAGTGTCAGTGGCTTCTTTCTCTCTTTCCTCCCACCACCTGATTCGACTACTTTTCTGCCTGCTAGCCACTCAGCCCCGTTCGCTCCACACACTGAGTGTCTCTTTAATCCTCCCCTTCAGGGATGAGCCACTACCATCTTGAACTTGATCAACTGTAATGGTCTCCATGCAGGTGTATGGATTTGTTCTTCTCACCTACTGCTGGAACCAGAGACATCTTTTAAGCCCTGTAATTGGTGCATGGCCCTCCCTGGTCTTAAGCCTTGAATGGCTTCCCATTGCCCACCTGATGAACTTCCCAGTCCTCAGCTCAGCTGCAGGGCCTGGCATAACCCATCCTGGCCTTCTTGCCGACCTAATTTTGGGTCCCTTTAGGTCTTGTTCACTCAGCCACATTGGGATATGACCAATCCCCCAACACTGACTAGTTAACTTCTTCCTGCCTTCAAATCTCAGCACGATCCCCATTCACTGCTGTTGGCCTCTCCCCTGCTCCTCAGCCCTCCCCCACCCCCACCCCCACACGCTTCATGACATCACGCCAATCTGTGCTTCCCCTTTTGCTGTGTTCGTCCCATGTATGACAGCTGGTTCTCATTGTCCATGGAGAATGCGGGTGCAGAGTTCAGAGTGGGAATCAAACTTGTCTGGGTGCTGAAAATAGCCCCAGATTTGGGAGAGGATCTGACGCATCATTTTTAACGCTCACATGAATGAATGAATGAATGGATGGGTGGATGGATGAATAAATGAATGAATGAATAAATAAAATAAATGTAGAGAAAGCCTAGGTAATTTCTTAGTACTCAGTTACTGTATTATAAAATGGGTTGTGGAACCAGTTTTGAAGTTAGACCTGAATAATGCCAGACATACTCAGTTAAGTGAAATTAAAAAAAAAATTAGGGGTGCCTGGGTGGCTCAGTTGGTTAAGTATGCAGCTGCGACTCGGGTCATGATCTCACAGTTCATGGGTTGGAGCCCCGTGACGAGCTCTGTGCTGACAGCTCAGAGGCTGGAGCTGCTTTGGTTTCTGTGTCTCCCTCTCTCTCTGTCGCTCCCCTACCTGTGCTCCGTTTCTCTCAGTCTCTCCAAAGATAAATAAATGATAAAATAAAAATTAAAAAATTAAATTAGTTTCTTTGGGATGCTGGGTTTAAAAGCTCTGCTATTTACATGTGTCCTTGGGCTCATTACTGTCCTCTCTCGATTGCCTCCATTTTCTCATCTGTCAGATAGTTTGCAGGGGTGAGTTAGTAAAATTATGTAAGCTACTTAGAACAGTGTTGCCTAGCATACTAAGCCTAATATTCAGACAAATATATTTTGTCTGATTTATTTTGTAAATCAAAACCAAAAAACAAACCTAAACTCTCTCCTTTCCTCCTTCCTTCAAGTGGATGTTTCTCTAACTCTTCCTTTTATAAGCTGAAATATTAGGTAGTACAGAATTCTAAAATTGTGCAGAGTGAAAAATCAGAAAACCAGAACCAGCCCTGAGAGCTTTCCTGTGGTAGAGTAGCCGGATTGGTCTGAGCATTTTAGACCTTGGGGTCTGTGACCGTGTAGCTGCGATGCCCCGTGGCCCAATTGGCTGGACGGGAGGAGTTTCTCTCGGTTTCATCAGCCACAGCGCCTGCATCACAGATTATTTCTTGTCTCCCCTCTTGACTCGCTGAGCTCAGGAGAGGCAGGGTCCTGGGCCACCACCAGGTTGCACGTGCTTGGGGACCCCCAACAGGAAAGCATGGACAACCTGTTGAAGAGAGAAATCAAACCTTCTGTTAGGATGCTGATAAGCTATCAATATGTGAGAAGTTTTTCCTTTTGTCCTAACAAAAACTGTCTACGTACACCTCTTTTCACAAATCTTAGAGATGAAGTTTCTATTCTGCCACATGAAGAACTCAGAATACATTTTCTTGGGAAGTTGACAGGAGCTTAAGGAAAATCACGGGGAGTTATGGTTTCTGGGTTTTCTAGAGAGCATGTCTTCATCAAGTCCTTAAATATGTTTCAAAATCAGTCCGATGGAATTCTTTTTCTCTCACCCACCGCAGGCTGTTTTATAGAGTTCATCCACTGGTAAGCTAACAAAGGGAGACGTGTTTTCCCAGGTAAAATTGCTTTTGAGAAATAAGGATGCTTTGGATGAATTTTGAAGTCTATAAATTTCAAAGAAACAGCATTTAAAGTACAAAATTATAATTGGCTATTTCTGAAAAAAGACCTTCCCCCATCTAATTCATTTTAGATTGTGATTCAGAAAATTCTCATCTTTCTTTTAAATTAACTGCATATTAGCACATTTAAGTCGATGAGAGTATTTTTTTTCCTTTGCTGTTCTCAAAGATGCATTAAATATGAGAGGAAAGCTTTTAAACAGACTTAACAGCCAGAAGTGACGTGATTTATTCTTGCAAATCATACATATGGCTGTGGTTGTTCCTGTGCCATATTTTGAATACATTAAAAATATTTTTTTATATTATGATATTCTATAAAATTTTTCACAATAGCTCTGGGGAATATAGCTATTATATCCTTAGTAAGATCAAATGATCCTCATTCTTCTGGGAGTTCAACATTGTTGAAGAAGTTTATAAGCTGTAGAAAATGGGGGCTCAAACCATTTCCTTTATTTATTTTTTGTCTATCTAATTAGGCATCATAAAAATGCAGAGAAGAGCAGACATGGGAAGTAGTAAAAGTAAAAATGTTGTACNAAACCATTAAATATATATATGTGTGTGCATGTGTATATATATATATGTATTATAATATAAATATAATTATATATTTAATAATGTATGTTCCATATTAGTAATATATACTCTACATTCATAATATATACTATATATTTAATACATAGTATAAAATATAAAATAATTTAAAATATATATCTAATAATAAAATATATTTAATAATATATAATATGTATTTAATAATACATATATTACTTTGTGTATATATCCTGTCAACTTTCTGAGAAAAATCATTTTGAGCTCTTAATGTGGTAGAGGAGAAAATTATCCCAAAAATGTATGAAAATTGCTTTCAATAGACATTTTTGTTAGCACACAATATATAAACATTATATATACTTATTATATATACATACTTTTAGGATTGCTATACTGGAGGCTAATAAAAGGCTTACTACTTCCCTGGATGACTGCTGTGCACATTTTAAAACCAAACAAAGTAGATTTACTAGTGATGACATTTTAAAACAGGAACATTTGGATGGTTTGGAAAAATGAACGGATTCTGAGGCTCTGCTTCACATTTCCATGGTAACGCCAAGGTTCAGAAGTCTTCTCTTGGAGGTAATCATTGGGTGCTCTGAAGAAAAGCATAGATGATTTAGTACTGTTTTTGTCAGGGATGTTAAGTAGAATCTATTAATAAACTGAAAACCGGGAAGCCTTAGATTTAGTGGCCTGGTGAAGTTCAGTATCCACAAAAGCAGGCACCTTCAATGGTTCTTCCTGCTGGCCTTTCGCCACCAGTGGGTCACATTGGTTCAAGCAAAGCAGGGGCTCATCACCTGATCCCCCTTTCTGGGATGGTATATTGTTAATCTCCCCAAGATGAAAGAGGCTAATTTTCTAGTTTCACAAATCATTCCTTGCTTATAGCTGTTACAAATAAAGGAATATATATTCCCCTACCCACCCACCCCAAGTATTCCTGCATCAAAAGGAAAGGGATAAGCATAAAGCATAAATGTCTTCCTTGGATGAGGGTGGAGAGACAGAACACAAGACCACAAAACAAAACTAGGATGTGTTGACAAATCTTCCAAGATATTTTAGTGAGCAAGGGCAGTGATCACAAATGCTATCTTTACTTATGAATTTGGACATTTTTTTTAAGGAGAATAAAATAAACTCTTAATCTCTCCCCATGATTTCTAGGATTATATTTAGACTTCCCGTAACATAAAAATAAGTAAGTATAATTCCCAGACATCAAAAGATAATATCTGTCGTGATGGTAGAAGGGAATAGTGGTGTAAGGAAAAAAAAAAAAAAGAGCCCATGTATAGACGGCTCTTACTGTGTAGAATTTCCAGCAGCCCTTCTCAAGCCTGAGGTTCTGAATAAGTCTGTAGCTTTTGTCTAAAGCTTTCTTGGGGGAAAAAGCAGGGCCCAAGTGGCTCTGGGACCTGAGCACAGTCATAGCCTCACACCCCCCGCCCCTTGTATATTATCTGCAGGATCATCTTTCTAAGTGAAATCATTGCCATTCTGTACACCAGCAGATGTGCTGAGCACACTCCCATGGACCAGAAATAGACATGATGCTTTGCAAAACTTTCATAGGGTCTAAAGGGGATTGAGCAGAGAGTTGGAAATGGGGTCACTGAGTTACCCTGTGAGCATTCTAGAACATTCAACTGGTCTTTCTCAGTTCTACAGATATTTATTGAGAAGTCACTAAGGTTTTGTTTTGTTTTAATTTATTTGTTTTGAGAGATACAGAGTAAGAAGAGGAGGGGCAGAGAGAGAGCAGAGAGAGAAAATCCCAAGCAGGTACCACACTGTCAGCACAGAGCCCAACGTGGGGCTTGATCCCATGAACCATGGAATCATGACCAAAGCTGAGATCAAGAATCGGATGTTCAACTGACTGAGCCACCCAGGCACCCTGAAAAATCACTAAGTTTAAGCCGTTACACAAAGAGCATATACTGTTTCTGTCCCTATCTCTACGGAAAATGGTTATTCCACATATAAGTATGCAAACAATTTCTTATAATTGTAGGATGTGCTTTCAAATGCTGCAGGGGGACCAAAAATACTATTTTGGACATCAGGTAAGGCAAAAAAAAAAAAAAAAAAAAAAAAATTCTGGTATCTTTTAACCTGGTAGAGCATAGTTACCTAAATGTTAACTAGAAATAAAACAAGGGCTTATTATTGTTTCTTTTCATACTATTACCATGGTGATTCAAGTAATGAAGTTTAGTTTCTACCCTGGGGTCCTGTAACCATTTCTACCTTGTAGCCTCAGTGAGTCGGAAGGGAGCCCTTTCTCCACGGACCCTCCATAGACCATGATGGTATCTTCATGGTGGCTGAAGGTATTCTTCATTCCTTTATCTTATGCATTATCCATACCTACAAGTATGGAGTTTTAGTCTCATAAAGCAACTTTATATGCACTGGCTTACAAAACAGTGTATTTGTTTTCTGTTGTTCATAAAAAAGTACCACAGCTTAGTGGCTTAAAACATAGATGTCAGTCATTCCATAGTTTCTGTAAATCAGGAGTACAGGTATGACTTAAGTGCATTCTCTGCACAATCAGGCTGTCAGCTGGGTTGTATTCTCATCTGGAGGCTTGATTAAGAAAGAATCTCCCCGCACTCTGATTCAGGTTGTTGGCAGAAGTTTTTGCCTGAAGCTGTGTGACTGAGGGCCCCAGATTTGTGCTTCTTGTTGGCCAGAGGCTGTCCTCAGGTCCTAAAGGCAGCCCACAGTTTCTCATCACATGAGTGTTCTGAACCTGGCCACAGGCATCATCAAGCCAGCCGGATTTACCTCCCTCTGATCTGCTAAGATGGAAGTCTTATGTAATGTAGCATAAAACCAAATCACAGGAGTGATATCCCATGCTTTGTGCCATGTTAGGAACAAGTCAGAGGTCCCACCTGCACAGAAGGGGAAAGAATGAGACAGAGCAGAAAACATGAGGGCCACCCTGCAGTCTGTCCACTGTGGTGTCTACTGTTCCATTTTATAGAAGTTTCTGAAATAGACTTGCCGAAGTTCACATGCCAGAGGATGAGCCTGAATTTGAATGCTGGTCTCCAGGACTGTCTCCAGTAGGCTTCGCCTACAGTGTAGGGCACAGAAGATGACTTTGGTAACAACTCATTTAAAATAGCTAATGTCCTCTCAAATAACTAAACAGCTCTTTACTCTTTAGAAGTCTTCCAGGTAGGGCACCTGGGTGGCTTGGTCAGTTGCACATCCATCTTTGGCTCAAGTCATGATCTCACGGTTCACGGGCTCTGTGTTGGGTTCCGTGCTAAAAGCTCAGAGCCTGGAGCCTGCTTTGGATACTGTGTCTCCCTCTGTCCCTGTCCACGCCCGCCCATCCCCTGCTTGTACTCTCTCTCTCAAAAATGAATAAATGTTAAAAATTTTTTTAAAAAAATAATTCTTCCAAATGTAGATTATTGAAGCTGTAGTGTCAATATTCTAGGAGCACTAAGATTTTTCTGAACTTTCTTTGTTATATACAATGGATTTAATTATGTATTTGGCCAATTTCTTTGATAGAATTGTAACCAAAAACTGGAATTCAGTGTGGCCAAGAGCAAAAGATATTAATAGAAAAAGAGTGAAAAGGGGAGTTTATCATTTGGTACAGAAGTTTTCAAACTTTTGGGTTGTCAACACCCTGTTACAAATGAAATTGTTGGTGGCATCTCAGTACAAAAAAATAAATACAGGATTTTTTTGGTTTATTCATTCAGTTACCAAACATATTATAGGCTGAATTTGTGACAGGCTCTCTTCTAGTACTGAACACGTTAATCCAAGTCACTGGCCTTCAGGATATTTATATTCTAATGGAGAGATAGAAAAAAATAACATACAAGGTGTGTGTGTGTGTGTGTGTGTGTGTGTGTGTGTGTGTGTGTTTGTGGGGAGGGGAGAAAGAGAGAGAGTGACTGATTGATTTTAGGAGACGGCAAATGATAAAAATTCAACGAGAGTAATGGAGAGTTCTTTGGGAGTTAGGGATGACTNACGTTAATCCAAGTCACTGGCCTTCAGGATATTTATATTCTAATGGAGAGATAGAAAAAAATAACATACAAGGTGTGTGTGTGTGTGTGTGTGTGTGTGTGTGTGTGTGTTTGTGGGGAGGGGAGAAAGAGAGTGACTGATTGATTTTAGGAGATGGCAAATGATAAAAATTCAACGAGAGTAATGGAGAGTTCTTTGGGAGTTAGGGATGACTTATTAAAAAGATGACCAGGGCTGCCTGGGTGGCTCAGTTGTTAAGCATACTCTTGATTTTGGCTCAGTCATGATCTCACGGTTTGTGAGTTCAAGCCCTAAGTTGGGTGATGGTGCAAAGCCTGCTTGGGATGCTCTCTATTCCACTCTTTCTGCCCCTCCCCTACTCATATTCTCTCTCTGTCTCACAAACAAAAAACAAATAAATAATAAACAAACAAGCAAACACTTGGGGAAAAAAAAAAAGATGACCAAAGTTCTTCTCTAAAGAAATAGCATTTGATCAGAGAGCTGGACAAAGCAGTGATGTGATGAGCTGGGTGTTGTTCAAAGGGAAACATGTTCCACATGGAGGCATTGGCAGGTGTTACCCCCCCACACACAACTCATAAACAACAGAGAGAAGTAGAACAGCAGATAGGGGCAACTCTTGGAGGGTGTTAATAAGTTGTAAAGTGGGAGATGGATTGTGTCCAGGGAAGTTTAGTTTGTTCCTGTTTTTATGATGAAAGATTTAACAATATATAACAATGAGTATATAAAATATCAAATAGAAGGAATACTTGATGAAGTAGCAGAATGAATGCAAACTTCAAAGGCAAAGGTCTTGAACTTGTACAAGGGGTTTGAGATCCACTTCTTCAGGACTATTAGATAGAAAGACAGGCAATGCACCTGCAGTTTTAAGAGCAAAGTTAAAGTATGTATATATGGTACAGACACAAGGATGTTGGTGAACTTGGTAAAGGGGTTATAACCTGAATCTATTCCGAATGCCAATAATTCCTTGGTGAAATAAGAGGCCGTGGCATTAGCTGACTGTGAGAACAAAGAAGAGCTGTTAGAGACAGGATATGTGGGAAAAAGTCAGGAAGTAGTTCTTACTGAGTATAAGTAAAGGTAGGGTTGTTCAGGGTGGCCAAGGGCATGCTTTTATCTTTCTGACAAGAGATCTCAAGTGTGAGCTGTCAAAATGGGCTGGCGTTTTTCTGTAGCCTTATCTACCTGCGCTCAATCTAACCAAGGTGGTGTTTGGCCAGGCTCACCCACCAGAGGGAGAAGGGAAAGACACACTATGGGTATATGCAAGGGAAGGATTTATGTGACAATGAGCATTTGCTAGGGGTGGGGACACCAAAACAAAAGTAAGGATAGCACCTTGAAGACTCCAAAAGGGTTGAAAACCTGTGAGGTAGGCATGCTAGGCTAAGTGAATTACAGTGAGGTCTGTGAGGGACTCACTTGGCCTGGTCAGCTTTCCTGTCCCTTCCCTACACAGTCTACCTTCAATGGGGCAATGCAGACCTCTTATGACTATAAAGTCGAGACTGTTTTAAATCAGTGAGTTTGGTGATAGCGACAGTAAAGGAGAATATCATGTTCAGATAATAAGGGGGTGGGCTGTGTCTAGAGCATTTTAAAGCAGTAATAAATCCACTGCAAATATGTTTCTAAAATAGACATAAAATACTTCTCAGGGGGAAAGTGCTTGTGTCAGGGGACACTGGCACACTCACCTCCCTGTTCCTAATCCACCTTTCCAAACACATGCTAGAGATTACTAGTCCCGGGCTGACAAGACCACCTGTGGGTGAGCAGAAGCCTGTGATGATCCTGAGGGCGCTGCACAGATGGGATCAAATCTTCTTGTACCACAGGGCCCAAGATGTGCACAGCGATGCCAGGGTGCAGAGGTAAAAGGAGAAGTGAAATCTGAATGTCCCGGCATGGAGCCAAGGAACTAACTAGCCCCGAGAATAGAACTTTGAGTATATGGCATTTTGATACAGACTTAGGTATGTGGGTGTAGAATTCTAAGGAAAAGTCAGGGCAGGGGGACCTAAGTTTCAGATCATTAATATGAAAGCATTAAAATCTGTAAGACTGAAAGGAATTAGCTTGAGGGCGAGTGCATATAGAAAAGAAAAGAGGTCCAGAGATGGAGCTTTAGTGTCCCTGTATTATCAGGATATACTTACTATAAAGACGTAAAGGAGAAAGGAAACAGAGAAGATAAGCTAGAAAGGTGAGAGGAGAATCAGGGCAAGGTTGTATCTTAGGACCCAGCTAAAGAGTGTGTTTGAAGGAGAGAGAAGTAGAAAATGTGTTCTTTCTTAAAATAATTATTATGTTTTTAAATTTTAAGTAGGCTCCATGCCCAACATGGGGCTTGAACTCATGAACCTGAGATCAAGACTCACAAGCGTTACCAATGAGCCACACAGGCTCCCAAGAATATGTGTTCTTATTCGTCATTTCTACTTGAGGAGCATTCCTATTTTGTAAAAATACTCACCTGTGTCCAGTCCTTCTGACAGCACAGACAACTGAGGTCTGGGTATTGATCTTAGGTTTCAGTAATGTACAGGTTGCTGAGTGCATTCATAGGAGTAGATGTGATCAAAGCAGGGAGGTGCATTTGTTTAGATTGAAACTAGGAAATCCAGTAGAAACAACACTTTTGAGGCTTTACAGTTTGGAGGGTGAGAACATGAGAAATGGGAAAAGGGTTTCTTTTTTTGTTTTTGTGGGTTTTTTTTTAATGTTTTTTTTATTTATTTCTGAGAGAGACAGCGTGAGCAGGGGAGGGTCAGAGAGAGAGGGAGACACAGAATCTGAAGCAGCTCCAGGCTCTAAGCTAGCTGTCAGTACAAAGCCTGACGTGGGGCTCGAACCCCTGAACCGTGAGATCATGACCTGAGCTGAAGTCGGATGCTTAACCGGCTGAGCCACCCAGGTGCCCCTGTTTTCGTGTGTGTGTGTTTTTTTAATTTTATGATGCAAGAAACAATTGCATGTTTGTACTCTGATGAGAATGATTGACTAGTGAAGGAAACTGTATTTGATATAGAGGAGAAAGGAGAGAATAACTTGAGGAATGCCCTTGAGTGTGAAAGAAGACAACGTGGAGGGCACGATGGGGCAAGGCTCTGGCAGGAAGGTGTCTAGGCTGCCTCAGTGAAAGGAGGAAAGACAGAGGTACAGACTCCCATTCACCGGGTGGCGGGACCCGTGCTAATGCCTTCTGACTGCTTCTATTTTCTAACTGAAGTCAGAATTGAAACCAGTGATGAGTGAGAATAGGAGAGAAGGTACTGGAAGTTTGAGGAGAGAAGAAAAGGTATGAAGGAGAAACTTGAGGGGCCCCTGGGCAGCTCAGTTGGTTAAGTATCTGACTCTTGGTTTTGCCTCATTTCATGATCTCACGGTTTTGTGAGTTCAAGCCCTGTGTGGGGGTCACTCTCTCTCTGTCTCTGCCCCTCCCCTACTCATGCTGTCTCTGTCTCTCTCAAAGTAAATAAGTAAACTTTAAGAAATAAGAGAGAGAGAGAGAGAGAGGAACTTGAGGGAGAAGGAAAGGAAAGTGAAGGTGCTGGGGAGATACAGTATGGTGATGACTGCCAGGCGGTGTGGGAGCCTGTTAGGGGTTAGTGACTGGATTGGAAGGGTGACCCATCAGTATCAATGTTTGTGTCTCTCCAGTCATGGTTAGTTCCACAAGCGGTTGTATGAGTAGGGCACGGAGGAGATAGAAAATGGATAACATCCAGACTACAATGTGGTTTACAAGTATCTGCAATAGCGACTGGAAGAATAGATGTTGAGAATATATAGAAGGCACTGATTGTGTCTGTTGGCCATAGAAATTATTCTGAATAGGAACGTAGAGTGGTAGGAGAATGTGTGTGTGAGTGTGTGTGTGTGTGTGTGTGTGTGTATTAATGAGTAATAGTTTTATGTAAAGTCAAAGGATTGTGGGACCCAGGGTTCTAGTAGGTGATTAGGTGGTGTTTGAAGAGAAAGATGCTTGACCCTTGGTCATGACCAGATCTAGAAATGGCTATGGGGGGATGGTGAGCGGCATGGCAACAAGTGCATTGGAGGAAAGGATTCTCAAGAGTTGAGAGTCCAGTTATTGGAAGGATCTCTACTAAAGAGTATGGAATCTATTATAGAGTATTAAAATCTCTATGTGTAAAGGCAAGAGAGACCTGAGACGTGGTAAATGACAGCCACAGGACCGTAAGGAAGAGTCAGGCACTGTTATTCCAAGCTAGACTTGGAGGGAGGGGAAACTGTCTGGAAGTGGGGATGAGAAGCAAGGAGATTAAGCACCTCTCCAGGCTCAGGCACGCCCCTGTGTGAGAAAAACACCGAGAGGCCTACCGCCAAGGCAGGCTCCTAACTTCCTTTCTCACTAAGTGCCACCTTCCCCCTGCAATCCTCAGTTCAAAGTCCTGAAAGATAAACCGCGAAAGACATTCTGCATTTCTTGAGGTAAAATATATCATATTACAGTTCTGTTGTACCACCAATTAGTATTTGGCTGACATGAAATTACCCGGCTCAAAACTAATTCTGTGAAAGGCGGTGTGTGAGACAGTGGCGCTGCCATCTTGCCTCCTACCTTCATCCTCCTCACGGGACTTTCTGCATTTGAAATGTTCACCGTGGCTAAGCACTGAGTAGTAGCGAGGCCTAGGCAAGGCTGTGACTCCTGTGCTTTCCAAAATGCTAGAGTTATTTCGGAGCATTAGGAAATCACATTTAATTTGATTTCTTTCTCGAATACTGAACCATACGTAGCCAGAACTCAAAAAAACATTTAGAGTTGTTTTTCTATAGTGCTCTCTTAGCCAAGAGTAGTAGTCATAATTGTTACATCACCCAACACATACACGCACACACGCATATGTACATATATCACACATGTACACAAATTCATGTAAAATATTTAACAACAACAACAAAAAACCCAGAGCAAAACAGGGCTATTTAATTATGTTGAGAATCTTGAAATACAGAATGGAAGCTCAGAAGCTTAATGTTTAAAAAAAAAATTAAAGAAGAATCCCTAAAATTTAGTTGTTTGAGCAGGAAAATGAATAAGGCAAAAGAAGTAAAGATGGAATATCAAGTTGAATTTTATTAAACTGTAGTCCCCCAAGCATTCTGGGTTTTTTGGTTTTTTTTTAGAGTTATTGTATTTTGATGCAGATGTTACCTACAGATAAACACAGACATTAAATTGTGGCAAGTTTTAATGAAGAATATCTCATTTAATAGTGTCTCCCTTTCCCTTCATCTACTTGAAGTTCTTCAATTGGAGAGTACATGTCAAGACTTTTTCTCCTTTATACCAGACAGAAATTGCATCTCTGTTGTCTTTAAATGTTACTCTCTCTAAAAAAGTTGGTGATATAAACACATGGGAACACATGATACCATTCATTTACATTCTTTGTCATGGCTCTGCCTCATGGAATCTCACTAATACTCTCCCAAACTTGTCATCGAGCAAGTCCTCCAATCATAGGCAATATCAGCCTTTTCAATGTATGTGATTAGTGAACAAGGAATTTTTGTGCTGTTGGCTTCTATGTGAGACAACAGCAACGATAACTAGGGTTGCTCCTTTTTAATTAACTCTTAGAATTGTTGGAATTATAGTAGAAGTTATGTGTTATAAAGACCACATAGAATTTCCTGGTGTAAAACAGTAAGGTCACTCTGCTAACTATTTTAGCATAGATGCCAACCTTTTCAGCCTACTCAGTTTCATTGAAATGTTAATAATGGCTTTTTCTCACAATAGCATTTCTTACATCATTCCTTTTGTCTTTCATCCAAACAACCCAAGACCCAGACATCATGCTATTTTCAGACAACACTGAAAGAGTTTCCCAGCAAAATTGCATGCAGTTAAAGTTCTCTTTGTAGAAAGTATTTAAGGTCTCAGAAAAATATCTTACACTGCTCATTTCTAATCTAAGCACAGAAAAACATCTTGATATTTTATCATCAGTTAAAACAACTTATATCAACAGAAAAGAATCCCATTTCCCACCTTTGTCTCCCAATTCATCATAATGGACCAAAAAAGAAGTCAAAATACCAAAGCTAATCCCCTTCAGGAAGACGTTGTTTTATTGGGTGATTTTCCAAAGAATCTTTGGAAATATGTGATCCTAAAATCTATGACCTAAGTCTTTTAATCAAAATGGTCATTCCTTAAGTTAATTCTAAATTTGCTGATAAGTAGATGCATATTTGTCAACAATTACAAATTCCTGGACCATTAAATATATTTAATATCCTTAAAAGAGAAAAAATAAACTGTGGTTCTTCATCAGCCGCTTACATATTTTTGCTGATGTGAATCTTTCAGAGAACAAAAGAAAGATTCTACAGAGATCATTTTTTTTTTGATGAAATTTTTTCTCCTCAGTGCCAACAGGCAATGATTTCTTTTTTTTTTTTTAATTTTTTAATGTTTTATTTATTTCTAGGAGAGAGAGAGAGAGACAGCGTGAGCAGGGGAGGGTCAGAGAGAGAGGGAGTCACAGACTGAAACAGGCTCCAGGCTCTGAGCTGGCAGTCAGCACAGAGCCCGACGCGGGGCTCAAACCCACGAACTGCGAGATCATGACCTAAGCGAAAGTCGGACGCTTAACCGACTAAGCCATCCAGGCGCCCCGGCAATGATTTCTTATTTATGTTTATTTATTTGGCAAAACATGCCTGTTTAATTGCCACCAATACATTGCCTTAAAGAGCTAGAAGAGAAGGCTGGTTTAGTTTTCTTATTTGCAAATGGTATCCCATCAGTCCTTAGCAATGTACTGAAATTAAATTCCAAGACACCTGGCATTATTCTCTTGGTGTTATCTTTAAAATGAAATAACTTCAAAGTCATAAATGTTTTTTTACCAAAATGGGATGCAGATTCATTATCTAATCAATAAAGTAGTGAAATATTTAACTATAAAAGAAAATATTACGGTTGTACGTGGTGTTATCTGTATAGTAGACTACTTAATCAGGAATGAAAAAATAATCACTCATATAAGAAAAAGTTTCCCAGAAGATGGATTAACAGGAGTAAATTACTCTCTCACTATCTACATCTAAGGAAGTAAACAAAATATATAAAACAGTGCTTTGTACACTTTATATGAAGGTACAAAGGACAGTGACTCCTGAGAGATTAAATATAAACAATGTGTTTTACAGTTTCCCCAGATTAAAACTTTAAGAGAGTTTCTAGGTCCTGGCACATGGGAAAGAAAGGAACCCAGCCAGGATCCAGTGTCATCTTTGAGTTGAGGAGAAGGAGACCAAGGGAGCTAGACTTTTCAGGACACTATTCCAGAGAGACGAGAAACTGAGAGAGGGGTTGTAAGGGAGGGAAATAGAGAGAGGAGTGAGAGAGACAGGAAACTCTTGAGACTTTCTGACAGTCTTCCTTGGTATCCACCTGAGTATTAATCAACACTTGCATGTGAGGAAACCATCAAGGCAGGAGAAAGAATCATCTGAAAAAATTAGAGGTAAATTGTTTGACACACAGAGAAAGGAATAGCACTTATGGGCATGAGCTATACTGGAAAACCTCATAATTTACTAAATGTTGGATAGAATACTTAGAAAGGTCTTGCCTCACTAGTCATAAATAATTTATCATGGATTGAGTACTTCTTCAAATTTCCTGACAGATCATAAAGGCAAGACCAAAATGTGTTAAAGTGTCTCCAAGTAATTTTATTAAATTTGAAAACAGGGGTACCTGCGTGGCTCAGTTGGTGAAGTATCCAACTTTCGATTTAGGCTCAGGTCATGATCTCATGGTTCATGAGATTGAGCCCCACATCCAGCTCCCTTCTGGCTGTGTGGAGCCTGCTTGGGATTCTCCGTCTCCCACTCTTTTTATACCCCCATCCCCCCACTCTCTCTCTTTCTCAAAAAAAAATAAATAAATAAAAATAAACTTTAATAAGTTAAGTAAATAAATACATTTGAAGACAAAGATCAAGAATACTTGTAAAAATCAAAGTATTTAACATCAACTCTAGGAAACATTCACAATGCCTAGCATCTAATAAAAAATTGCTGGGCATGGAGAGAAGCAGGTGAATATGACCTACAATAAAATCTAGCATTTGAAACTAAACTAAAAATGACAGATGTTAGAGTTAGTAGTCAAGGACCTGAAAACAATTATTATAACTGTATTTCATGTGTGAAAGTAGATAGAAATATGGAGGATGTAAGACCAAAATCAAACTTCTGGAAATAAAGACTACCAGTGATTGAGATGCAAAATATACTGACAGTGTTAGCATTATATTAGTCATTGCAAAAAGAGACTGTAAATCTGAAGACATAACAAGAGTAGCCATCTAAAATGAAACAAAGGTCGGGGCGCCTGGGTGGCTTAGTCGGTTAAGCGTCCGACTTTCGTTTAGGTCATGATCTCGCGGTTCGTGGGTTCGAGCCCCGCGTCGGGCTCTGTGCTGGCTGCCAGCTCAGAGCCTGGAGCCTGTTTCAGTCTGTGACTCCCTCTCTCTCTGACCCTCCCCTGCTCACGCTGTCTCTCTCTCTCTCTCTCCCTCCTAGAAATAAATAAAACATTAAAAAAAAATAAA
Organism: Crocuta crocuta; assembly: GCF_008692635.1. Taxonomy (NCBI): domain Eukaryota; kingdom Metazoa; phylum Chordata; class Mammalia; order Carnivora; family Hyaenidae; genus Crocuta; species Crocuta crocuta. The sequence goes on along the minus strand of NW_027528362.1, from coordinate 8,904,240 downwards.
AATAAAATGAAACAAAGGCATAAAAAGTTAATTTCATAAAGTTAAAAGACTATCAGTGAACTGTGGGACAACTTCAGGTGCCCAACTGTGTGTATAGCTGTGTATAGTTCGTAAAGGAGAGGGCAAAGGGGAGGAACGTGGGGAAAAAGAAATGGGAGGAAAAAATGTTGATGAAATATGGTCAGAATTTTTCCAAATTTAATGAAAACTCTAAACTTATAGACCCAAGAAGTTTAAGAACCCAAAGCAAAAGAAAATACCAAAACACATCATCATCAATTTGCTAAAAATAGTGAAAAAGGAAAACTCTTAAATGAAGCCAGAGAGAAAAAGAAACTAACATAAGCATGACCGCAGATTTATCATTGGCATTGGTGCCAAGTGAGAAAAGAGTGGAGAGACCTCTTTAATGTATTGACAGAAAAACAGCTACCCCACCAGAATCCTATATCTAGCAATATTTGTCTTGCAAAAATTAAAGTGGAATAAAGACTTATTTAGACACACAAAACCTGAAATAATTCATTGCCACCAGGCCTACATTACAAGGAATATAAAGAGGAGCCTAGGTAGGAGAAAAGTAAAGCCAGATGAAACTCTAAATCTCCATAGAGGTATTAAGAACACTAGAAATGATAAAAACATGGTGGCATTAGCACGAAGTTTTGTGGAGGAGAAAAGGAAGTCTGCTACTATAAGCTCTTATACTATAGATAATATCACCTGAAAGTAGACTGTGATGAGTTAGCATTGTAACCATCTGAAATCATATAAAACAAGTTTTATCTATTAACCCACCAAATGAGTTAACGTGTAATCATAAAAATTATTTGCAATTAATTTAAAGGAAGGAAAAAAAGGAGTAAAAATTAACAAGAATTCATGAGACAAATAAAAATCAGAGTCAGATAAAAGAGATAAAAGCATATGAAGACACTTGTGGGGATGAGCACCAGGTGTTATATGGAAACCAACTTGACAATAAACTATTTTGTAAAAAAAAAAAAAAAAAGCATATGAAGAATACCATTAAATGCATGTGGTCTAAATACTCATATTAAGGTAAGCAAGAAGCAACCACACCCTGCCAATAAAATATGCTATTTATATATGAATACAAAGAGATATTAAAAATGAAAGAATTGAAAATATACCACAATGATGTTAATTAAAATAAATCTGGAGCAGCATGTTAATATCAAAAGAATAGTAGATTTCAGAGGAACACATATAGTCAGGGATGAAGGAATTTATTCCATAATGATAAAGGGTTGAATTCATCAAAAAGACGTATTTCAAATGCTTATACTCCTAATAACAGGACTTCAAAATTCACTAAGTATGGAGTGACATCAGTGTGATGGTGGATGAGGGAGCTATAGGCCCTCATTCTCCCACTGCAGCACTGGGTTCACAGTGATACATGGATCAGAATACTTCTGTGAGAGCTGTTTTTAGCAACTAGCTAAAAACTACAGGCAACAAAAACAAAAATAGACCAATGGGACTACATTGAAGTTAAAAACCTTTAAGCATCCAGGAGTACAATCAAGAGAATGAAAAGGCAATCTACAGTGTGGGAAAAAATTGCAAATCATATATCTAATAAGAAGATAATCCAGAATATATATTCAGAATATATAAAGAACTTCTCAGCAATAAAAATAGAAATAACCTGATTATAAAAAAAGGGCAAAGGACTTAAAGAGACATTTCTCCACCGAAACTGTACAAATGGCCAACAAGCTTGTGAAAAGATGTTCGACATCATTAGAAAAATGCCTATCAAAGCCACAGTGGGGTAACACCTCATCCCCATTAGGATGGCTCTATAAAAAACAAACACAATTACAACAACAACCAAAAAGAAACCCAAAATAACAAGTTTTAGTGAGGACCTGAAGAAATTGGAATGCTTCTGCACTGTGGATGGAATTATGAAATGAGCAGTTTCTGTGGAAAACAGTATGGACATTTCTCAAAAAATTAAAAACAGAACTACCATGTGATCCAGCAGTCCCATTTCTAGGCATATATCCAAAATAATTGTAAGCAAGGTCTTAGATGTGAGTACACCCAGAGGAACACTATTCACAATAGGGAAGAGGTTAATAGTCACCCAAATGTCTATTGAGGGATGAATGGATAAACAAAAATGTGATGCATATATACAATAGAATATTATTCACTCCTAAAAAGGGGAGGCAGTCCTGGGCACATGGGTGACTCAGTCGGTTGAGCATCCAACTTCGGCTCAGGTCATGATCTCATTTGAAACCCACACTGGGCTTGCTCTTGCCAGCTCAGAACCGGCTTTGGATCCCCTGTTCCTCTCTCTCTGCCCCTCCCCTACTTGTGCTCTCCTGAAAATACATAAATTTTTAGAAAAAACAAAGAAGTATTGTCAGATGCTATGACATGGGTGAACCTTGAGAACTTTCTGCCAAGTGATATAATCTAGTCATAAAAAAACAGATGCTGTATGATTCCATTTATATGAGGTACACAGAATAGCCAAAGCTATAGAAATGGGAAGGAGAGAGTTGGTGGGGGTAGAGTTCTAAGTTTGCAAGATGAAAAAGTTCTGGAGATGTGTTTTACTACAATTTGAATATACTTAACGCTACTGAAATACACACCTAAAAAAAGGGGTAAGATGGTAATTTTATGCTTTAAACCACGATAAAAAAGATTAAGTAAAAATTGATAAAAGGAGAATTAGACAACTTTACTATTATGCTTTGATATTTTAGTATTTAACACTTCTCTCAACACCTGCAGAATTTACCTTATTCTTAATTTCACATGTAACATCAAGGTCAACCATATTCTGGACAGCAAACAAGTCTTAATATATTTAGTTATAAGTCATATACAAAATATGTTGTCCAGTGAATATAAAATTAAGTGAGGAGTAAATGACAAAGATCTCTGGAAATTACTCAATTATTTGGAAAGTAAAAAGCATACTTCTCAATAACTTGTGTGTCAAATGAGAAACCAAAACAAATTAGAAAATATTTTGAGTTGAATATAAATGCAACATGCAGAATAAGCGGGATACTACTAAAACGATGGCCTAGGAATTAATCGTACTCAACTGCTGTGTTAGAAAAAGGAAAGGCCTCAAATTAGTCGTTCCACCTACTAACTTAAGAAATTGGAAAAATATTTGCAAGTTAATGACAAAGTAAATAGTAGAAAGAAAATCATGAAAATCAAAATAGTAATCAACAAAATAGAAAACAAAAAAATATAGAAAAAAATACAAGCTAAATCTGGTTAAGAAGATTGATAAAATTGGTAAATATCTAGCAAGAATGATCTGGACAAAAGGTAGAAACAAATACAAAACAAAACAACAGAAAAAAGGATTGATGATATCACTACAGATACTATAGATACTAAGAGATAAAAAACAAACAACAACAACAGCAAAACACCCCCAAAACAGAATATCATGAACAACTGAATGCCAAGAAATTTGACACCTTGGGGGGAAAATGGATAAATTACTTGAAAAACATAAATTGTCAATATTCACTCAAAGAAAGGTGCTTTACAATATAGTTAAAATCTTCCCACAAAGACAAATTCCAGCTCAGATAGCTTCAGTGGTACTCTCTATCACATATTTAAAGAATAATTATGTTCAAATTTTTCCAGAAATTTTAAAAGAGAGAAACACTTCCCAACACATTTCTATGAGCCCAGCTTTACCATGATACCATAACCAAGGATGTTGCCAGAAAAGAAAAGAAGATTGTCCTTTAAAAGCAAAGAGACAAAAATTCTGAACAAAATTTTAGCAAATCAAACTCAATTATATGCAAAACCTAATATATAATGAACAAGAAGTGTTCATCTTAGGAATTAAAGTTCAGTTTAATATTGAAAACCAGTACAATTTTTCATATGAATAAACTGAATAAATTCTTGAAAAATATTCTTAGCAAAGGTAGAAGAGATGTCTTAATCTGATACATGTCATCAAAAACAAAAGCAGCCCTACAGTTAACATACTCAGTGGTAAAAGATTGAATCTTTTCTTACTCAAATGAGGAACAAAATAAGAATCCATTCTTATCTACATCTACTCAGCATTTTTACTGGAGTTTCTAGTCAGTGAAATCAGGAAAGGAAAAGGGAAAAAGAACATCAAGGTTAGGAAAAAAGCATAACAGTTTATTCATCAGAACTCCAGCTTTTTACTTTTTTCTTTTTTCTTTAGTAGAAATTACATTCTAAAATGTTAAAATCCAGAGGATCTAAAATAGTCATAATAACTTGGATAAAGAACAAGAATGTTGGAGAACTAACAATTTCTGATTCTTTAAAAAAGTTTTTTTTAATGTTTATTTATTTTTGAGAGAGACAGACACAGCACAAGCTGGGCAGTGGCAGAAGGAGGAGACACAGAATCCAAAGCAGCCTCCACGCTCTTAGCTGTCAACACAGAGCCTGATGTTGGGCTTGAACCTATGAACTGTGAGATCATGACCTGAGCCAAAGTTGGATGTTTAAACAGCTGAGCCACCCAGGTGCCCCAAACAATTTCTGATTCTAAGACTTGCTAGATAGCTATAGTAATGAAGACACTTATATATTGGCATAGAGATAGACAAATAGATCAACGAAGTAGAATAGATTTTCCAGAAATAGATCCCTACACATGTGGACAACTGATTTTTCACAAATCAGTGTAGGAAAGATAATCTTTTAAGCAAATGACATTGAAATCATTGAATAGCTACTATCTAGAAAAACAAACAAAATAGGTTTCCAGTCTTTAGTTTGCTCAATGTAAAGTATTAACTCAAAATTTATCATGAATTTATATGTAAAACTAAAACCCATAAAACTTCTAAGAATGCTTTGTGGCTTTGGTAATGGGTTAGATATAGATGCCTTACTGCACCAAAAGCAAGATTAAAAAACGTAAATTGGAGTTCATCAAAATGAAAACTTCTCTTCAAAAGGTACTGAGTAAAAGAAAAGACAAGCCACAGATTGAGAAAATGTTTGCCAATGTATGTATCTAATAATCATGTTTGGAGAAGAAAAATCAGATAGAAATTCTGTCTTCATGCCCTCATACAGAAAAAGAGCCACAAGATAAGACAATTAACTAAATTATGTTAAATAATTAAGTTGAATGATGTTTTGTAAAGTACATGATACAGAACTTAATACGGACCACATACTCAGTAAAGTAGCACATCATTAATAAACGAGAGAGCGATCAGTCATGTAAAAAGGATAAATAAAATATCATGGGAACTTAAAGACAGAATAGTGTGTGTTTGTGTGTGGAGGGTTATGTCTGGGGGAAAAGTGAATGTCCAGAGTGCTCTGTGAATAGGAGAACTTTGAAAGCTGATTGAAAGCTGTCCTGAAGCATATGTTTACAGGCCGTATGAAAATAAGGCTGGATAAATTGATGGGAAGAAGAGGAAAGAAAAACTGTTGAGGTCTAAATTCCATATTTGCCTTTACATGCTGTGAATTTTTCCTTTCTGTTCAATATAATTTTTTTTTAAATAAAGACAGGACAAATTGACAATAAATAATCAAGTTACCAGCTTTGGGTATACATCAAACAATTGATGGAGAGGTGGAAGTTAATTATATGTGAGAAGATAGGCACCTGCTATTAAAAAAAAAAGAAAAAAGAAAAAAAGGAAACCAAATATATAGATTCCATAAAGAGTTCCTAACACTAGGCTTCCTCCTGGCCTCCACACCTGCTTTCTGTCCTCGACGTATTCCTTTCTTTTCTCACCTTGCTGACCCCCCAAACGATGAAGTCCACTCATCAGTTTCTAGCTATAAACTGTAAATTACAGGAAGAAATTCACATGACTGTGAGAATTTGGTTCAGGAATTTGGATTAGGTGTAAAGCTCTGCTCTTTACTAGTAAAAATCCCTAGACCACAACTATGTGCAAAGAACACCATTCCAGGCACCAGATCAGAAATGCCAAAATACTCCAGAATATTCTCTGTCTGTGCAATGCACATATATGGATGATGGAGATCACAGACATGTATATTCACAGGAGAGAAATACAAGAGGAGAAGAATGGAGTGTTGAGTATCAGCAAGGCTTATATCAAGGTTCTGCAGCCTATGGCCACCATACTTCCTTTGGCATCTGCCTAGATGCACCTTCTAGATTTATGCACATGTATGTCACGGGAGGTATGGGAGGGATTTTGTTTCATGCTTATTTTTGAAGAAGGCATTTTACAAAGGTTCAGGGTTTAAAAATGTTAGCGAGGGTTAAACAGCAACTGCATATGTTAAAGGAATCTTCTCTGAATTGTTCAGTGATGTGGGTGGGCACTGTTAAAGTGATTGGGTGGGCCAGTTGATGGAAGATCGCTTGTACTTTGTGGGATGTGGATATAGGTCATAGGAGATGACCTAATTGAAGAGCCATGTGCGCACCCTCCCCTCTGCCTTATCCCTTCCGAGGTGAACACAGATGCCCACACTGTACTCCCTCTCCCATTAGCTCATTCCATTATGTCCTTTAAGTTGAATTTCTCTGCGTTGAAATCATTCCATTGGTCCCTAGTTTTATACTGCTCTCTTTGGCCAGACACACATACTAAGGATCAAAGTGAAGGAGAGCTGTATTCCCCTTCCTTTCAGATTCGTCCACACATTCTCCATGGTGATATTTCGTCAACTTTAATAGTATCATGGCACTCTCTCATTTAAAAGTATGCAGCCTCAGGGCATCGAGGTGGCACAGTTGGTTAAGCGTCCGACTTCAGCTCAGATAATGATTTCATGGTTTGTGAGTTCGAGCCCTGTGTCGGGCTTTGTGCTGATGGCTCAGAGCCTGGTCCATTTCGGATTCTGTGTCTTCCTCTCTCTCTGTCCCTCCTCTGCTCCCCATCTCTCTCTCTCAAAAGTTAATAAACAAACATTAAAAAAGTAAACAAAAGGGGCACCTGGGTGGCTCAGTCGGTTAAGTGTCCGACTTCGGCTCAGGTCATGATCTCACGGTTCATGGGTTTGAGCCCCGCGTCAGGCTCTGTGCTGACAGCTCAGAGCCTGGAGCCTGCTTCCCATTCTGTGTCTCCCTCTCTCTCTGACCCTCCCCTGCTCACGCTGCCTGTCTCTTTCTCAGAAATAAATAAAACATTAAAAAAAATTAAAAAGTAAACAAAAATAAAAGTGCACAGCCTCCCTCCATTACAAAGCCTGACCTCTTGGCATTGCTCGGAACATCTTTACCTTCCTACCTTTCTAGCCTTCCCATTGCCTTCCTTTATGGTAGCCTTTCCTGCTACTGTACTGCAGTCCTGACACATCCAGAATATATCAGGCTGGCCCACGCCTTTGCTCACGCAGATGCCTCACTCTCGTGTGTGTTTAACTTCCTTGTCCGTCTGGCTCACCCCTGCTCATCCTTTGAGACATGTCCTTCTGGTATCAGCTGATCTGGAGCACTTCTCCTCCCCACCAGGGTGAACTGAATGTCCTTCTGGGTTCCTTTTTTCAGTGCTCTTGCTAAGAAAGCAACACACGTCATGGTCTATGTTACCTCATTAGACCACAAGGGTTATTGATACCTTATGTTGGTATCTGTGCCTGGTGCACAGTAGGCCCTCAGTAAGTATTTATTGGATTGAATTCAACAGTGTTTTAGATAATCAAATACAGAGCATCATTTTCAAAACCTAAATAACTCAGTATGATCCTCATATCATAGATTCTGGTAACAATTCACTGATCAACAGGCAACCCTCGGTATACAGTTTACATAGGCACCAGAAAAGTTTTTAAAAAGCAATATTCTAAGTATTTTCAAAACATTCTTACTAGAGGGAAGAATTTTCTTTAAAAGACTCCTGCCTTCTCAAGGAAATGATATACTTCTGGAAACCTGAGAGAGTAGCCTCTCAAGAGCAGGGCAGTGTGTCATCTATAGAAAGGCAGCATCAAGCCATGATGTTGAGGTGGGTATGAATTTTGGACTGCCCCAGTGCTAACTGTGTACCCTTAGGTTAGCCCTTTTTCCCCCAATTTTTAACATTGTGATAAAATACACCTAATACGAAAGATACTGTGTTAGTCATTTGTAAGTGCTCAGTTCAGTATTATTCAGTGCATTCATACTCTTGTACAGCCATCGTCTCCCACCGTCTCCAGAACTCTTCATTTTGTGAAAATGCAACTCTGTATCCATTAAACAATAGCTCTGTGGTCCCCTCGCTCTGGCCCCTGGAAATCCCCATTCTACTACTCTCTGTATTTATGATTTTGATGACTTTAAGTTCCTCATATACACAGATCATACAGTATTTGCCTTTTTGTGACTGGCTTATTTCACTCTGGGTAGCATGAATCAGAATTTGTTACCTTTTAAGGCTAGATAATATTCCCTTGTATGCACATATGACATTTTGCCTATCCATTCACCCATCTGTGGACACGAGGGGGGCTTCACTTCAACATTTTAGCCATTGTGAACGCTGTTATGAACATGGGTGTGCAAATAACCCAGCCTTTTTAAGCCTCGGATTCCATATACAAAATGAGAGGGATAATAAAACATAAAACATTAGGTTGTTGAATGGATTGAATTAAATGATCTATGTAGAGCAATTAGCACAGCTGGCACACACGTAATTTTAAAATAAAATGTTAACTCTTATTTTTATGGAAGTGTTAGCGCCACACAATTTAGCAATGTACCTTCCCAGGGCCTCCAGGAGCTGATGATTAAATGTCACATAGACAAATCCACTATCAGCAGAGTGTAGTGAGAGCAGGCTGTGAGGTCATAGCTATATGTTCACTGAACTAAAATAGTTTTGTCGTCGTCGTTGTTGTTTTACTTAATTCTAGAGTTGTGTGTTCGCATTTCATTCCGTAGAATGCTAATAGGCTGCATGTTGGAGAAGTCTGGAAAAGTATGACTTCTCATATCTAGCCCTTTATAGGTCTGATCATGTGAGCACTTGACATCATTCATCTTCCCATTCATCTATTGCCACAATAATAAAATATGGGATTCAAGTGGCTCTTATCTGTAGTGGGAGAATGGATATATTTTATATGTCAGTTCTTTAAAAGGGGAAATTCTTTCTGAGCTTCAGAAAATATCACTGAGGAGTTAAAGGAGTTTGGGAAGAACCTTTCTGAGTACTACATGTTGGGATTACAGTTTTGCTGCTTTAAAAGTAATTATAATTTTCATTGCAGCATCTATTAAAATGGCTTTTACCTGACAGCAATTTTCGTTGTAGTTTCAGGTCACTGTTAGAATGAAGGGGAGAGAAAAAGGTGTGAAGGGAAATGGGAGTGTTTACCAAGTGGATTTTCTCCAACAAAGGGAGACAAGTGCGGAGATCCTTAATAGTTACAGCGTACAGATGTTACGTATGATGCATAAAAATCTTTTCTAGCCCCTTAGTAGCCTGTGTTATCAGAGAGTGAACACTTAACACAACTTCACTTCACTCTCATGTTTCTTTCTTAGATAATTTTATTTCAAATCTAATCTTAGAATTTAGTAATACTCTGGGAGATACGTTGTGTGTGTGTGCGCGCGCGTGCGCATGTGTGTGTTTTATCACTCATGTTATCAAGAATGGAGAGACATATTCCTTTTTATTCTTATGTTTAAAAACAATAGCTGTGATTATCAAGCATTCCTAAATGCCAGATGGCACAAGACACTTCATTTTAGAGATCATTAATAAATGTCCTCAACAAACATTTGATTACATACAAATCATATCATTTATCCTTGGGAAGAGAGATTGGAAATTATGCAGCTTTTCTAGAGTCTTCCAATATCTATAAAAGCAAAGCCTGATTAGAGATCTAACTTATCTCAAAACATGTGTTTTTCGCCACCATGTGTAACACTGCATATTTATGGACATGGAAGCCCTGTACTTTTTTAAAAAAATAAAACAACTACACTTTTTTAAAAGTTTATTTATTTTGATAGAAAGAGCATGCATAGCGGGTAAGGGGCAGAGAGAGAGAGAGAGGAAGCTACAGAATCCCACAGACTTCGTGCTGTTAGCACAGAACCCGACATGGGACTCAAACTCATGAACTCTGAGGTCAAGACCTGAGCTGAAGTCATTACTCAGGCACTCAACCAACCAAGCCACCCAGGTACCCCAAAACATCTTAACTTTACTGTTTATTTTTTATTTTTGAGAGAGAGACAGTCAGACACACAGAACATGAGCAGGGGAGGGGCAGAGAGAGAGCGGGGGGGAGACAGAATCGGAAGCAGGCTCCAGGCTCTAGAATCTGAGCTGTCAGCACAGAACCCAACACGGGGCACTACCTCACAAGCCATAAGATCATGATCTGAGCTGAAGTCAGATGCTAAACCAACCAAGCCACTCAGGTGCCCCTAAACTTTACTTTTATAGAACTTACATTCTAGATTCACCACAGACTAAATAAATCAGGAGTTTATATGATTATTTTCATCTCCAAAGAATTGACACTATCCTGGAGACTTGAAGATCGAGTGAGTATAGTGTGATAGTCTGGAGGCTGTGTAAACATTGATCTCGTTCAGTCAGCTAGTGAATAAGGAGCAGGGACAAGTTTGAGAGTAACATGTCTGGCCTCTGAGGTATCAGGGAAGAGGAGGGCTTCCTTGAGACATTCAGGGCTCAACTAGACATCTATGTCTAGTTATGAGGTTTTACATCTTTATGTCATAGGACAAGTTACACTTTGGAAAAAAATGCTATGTTGGTGCAAGTTTTCCTAATATTAGAATATTGCCATAGTTTCTGCAACATTGTAGATTATCATTTTAACTCAGTGAATAATCTTTTCTTGTATTTATCCAAAAGGAGATTTACTGCACAAAATAAATATAGCACAGCTTCATTTGTAGTCATTAATATTTGATAGGCAGTTATTGTAATCCATGAATAATCTAAAATATCACTTTAGCCATCGGTTTGAACTCTCTCCTTCATTAATTTTTTTTAAATAGCACTTCCAGAAGGAGGAAAATTGATACCTTTCCCCCATTATTATCGATGTATTAATACTGATAAAGCTACAACTAGATGATAGTTTGAGAGAGAAATGGGCCATGTAGGTTCGCTGTGTAAACCTGGGTCAACAGCCTCTCAGTTATCTAGAATTAGCTGTAAAGATCTGTTGTCCGCTCCAGTTATAAGCACTAAGATTTCTATTAGACCAAAAATCCTTAATTTGCTTAGCAAGTTGTATGTATTTGATGGACTGATTTTTGAAAGGGACTCTAGGGTTTCAGCTACAAATGTTTTCTGAAGTAACTCAATATGGACTAGGGAAGCCAGAGTCAACCACAACACGAAAATCTGGAAGACAGCCTCCCATTTACATTTTCTGCATATGACCTATTTTAATGAGGAAATGAAAATCATAAAATTAGCTTTTATCTAATGGCCTGAAACTCGGTTGTGAGGAGTGTTTTTGATGACAAAGGAAACATTACCTCACGTCAGTGGCGGGGAACCTTACGGGAACCCGAATGACCCAGCTGAGCAGCTGGTAACCGAAGATCATCTTGTCAATGTCAACTGTAGTCCATCTTCCCATTTGCCAGAGAAAACACAGCCACACTTTGCTTCCAGTGTCTGGTGTCAGAAAGACCACACTCTTGGCTCCCATCCCTTTAGGGCTGTGGAGAGAAAGCCAAGGCATACATACAGTATGCCCACCCTGTCAGCTGTGGGGCAGAAGGCGATGAGGAATGCTAAAGATTATGAGTCATTGCTTTCAAGTATTCAAGAGGCCAAAATAGGACAGAGAACTTCTTTAATATAATTATACAAAGAAGAAGAAAATGAAGCCAAAATTATACCTCCCTGTATTACGGTTCTGAATGTGTGGAGATCAGAGACAAAAAAAAAAACAAAACAAACCCTGTTTGTTTCACTTCTTAAACTTAGGGTAAAGACATGTTAGAGGCAGTTACTGTTAGTAAATTATCCTTAAGATGAATTCACTCACAGAGGAAAGCAACTGGAGATACAGTATAAGCAAACAACTAATAAATGCTCCGATAAATAAGATTAAGTAAGGATAAAGATAAAGGAAGAAATACCAAAGAAGAAATAAAGCAATTTTGCAAAGCTTAGAAACACAAACAATCACATCAAAGAGAATTCACTGAGGACCAGGCACCAAGAATATAAAGACGGCCGCATCAAAACATCGCTTGAAATCACAGAAAATACCCCACAAAGGAAAGTCTGGTTGTCCCCAAGAGGTAAGAATCTGACTTCCATAAAAATTCTTCCTAGAAGAGAGGGGCATTTCACCTCTGTGGCATTCTCCCCTCCCCAATCTATAACCCAAGTCTAATCATGAGAAAATATCAGCCAAGGCAACATGGAGACATGTTTTACTATTACCTTACCAGTACTCTTCAAAAATGTCTAGGCTATGAAAAACAAGGAAAGTCTGGGGAGCTGTCTTCAGGTGGAGGAGATTAAAGAGACCTGAGGACTAAATGCAGTGCAGGGTCCTGAATGGGATCCTCAAACAGGAAAATAGGGACATCAGTGGAACAGCCGTAAAAATCTGAATAAAGTCTGTGTCTTAGTTACTGGTGTTGTACCAATGTTGGTTTTTTAGTTGTGACAAATGCAATTTTGTTATGTACGATGATAAATTAGAAAAATTGGGGAAAAGGGTATATAGGAATATTTTGTACTATCTTTGAAACTATTTTATAAACCAAATATTATTTCCATATAAAGTTTTAAAAGTTCTTATCAGAAACACTGGATGCTCAAAGACAATAGAGGGATATCTTCAAAATTTTGGAGAGAAATTGATTTTAATCCTCTATTCACATTACCAATCCAGTGTGAGGGTCAAATCATGATATTTTCATAATACGGAAACATTTTGGAAATTTATTTTCCACCCAAATTTTCTTAGATAATGAGTTTAGAATGGTATAACAAAACAGAGGCACAAACTAAGAAAAAGTATGATATGGGATATAGAAAAAAGGGGAAGTCAATTAGGAAAATCATAAAGGGAAATTGCATAAAATAGTAGTATAGAAATCAGAGTAGATTGAAGGAGAAGGTAAAGGCCCTCAGGAGTGAGGCCTCTAAAAAAATTAAAGAAAAATAGTCTTTTTAAATTCTTTTTTTAAAATTTATTTTTGTTTTTTTATTTTAAAGAGAGAACACGAGTGGGAGAGGCAGAGTATCTTAAGTAAGCTGTACACCTGTGGATCCTTACACACGGCTCAATTCCACAACCCTGGGATCATGACCTGAGCTGAAATCAAGAGCTGGATGCTCAACTGACTGAGCCACCCAGGTGCCCCAAGAAAAAGAGTTGTATAAGATACATAATCGTATAATGATGTTCAACAAATATTGACATGATAAAACGCAATAATTTAAAAAGAGAGGAGCACCTGTTTGGCTCAATCCGTAGAGTATTTGACTCTTAATCTGAGGATTGTGAGTTCAAACCTCATGTTGGGTGTGGAGCCTACTTAAAATTAAAAAAAAAAAAAAACTAAAAAGAGAAAATGAAAAAGGAAGGATGGAAAAAAGGAAAGATGGAAGGAAAAAAATGACAGGCAATTAGAAATTCCAGGAAAACCAAAAGGTTGTATAAGAATGAAAATACATATTTACTTCCCTCTTGGCTCATCTAAGAGCAGTTTGCATCAGGACTGTGATGTGGAAGACACCTGATCTAAGAGTGCACATAGGAAGGGTACTGAACTGAGACTTTGGGAATCAAGAAAAGCTTTCTGGAGGAAGTTTTGCCTCAGGTGAGACCTGCAGACTGACTAGTCTGAAAGAAGGATGTGGTAGTGGAGAAGATTTTCATCAGAAAAAAGCATTTGAGAAGGGTCCAGAAGTCGAGGAAAACATGCTGGGTTCAAGGTACTAAAAGACATTTAGATTAACACTGGAGTAAAAGCCTAGGTTTGAGGAGATATGGTGTAAGAGTCAAAAATACAGTGTGAGAAGTAAGGGTTATCTCGTGGAGGAACATGTCTGGTTCTAAGATGAATAATGATACTTATGATACCATTTTTAGGAAGGTGACTGTTTTTTGTTTTCATGTTTATTTATTTTGAGACAGAGAGAAAAAGAGAGAAAGAGCAGGGGAGGGACAGAGAAAGAGGGGGAGAGAGAATCCCAAGCATGCTCTGCACTGTCTGCATAGAGCCTGATATAGGGCTCCAGCGCAAGAACTGTGAGATTGTGACCTGAGCCAAAATACTGAGTCACTCAGGTGTTCCTAGAAAGGTGACTTTGAATGCAGTGCGAGGAATGGTTGGAACTGAGAATGACGGCAAAGAGGAGAATAGTTACTGTCGTGGGAAATAGTTTGGCCTAGATTAGCATAGGGATAGTGAGAAAGGGGAGTGAATGAGTGTAGAGTGAGGGGAAATCCTACGTACAAGTTAGTGATGATGTGAACTTGGGGAATAAGGAAGACGGAGTAAAGAGGTATATTGTTTCTGACTGAGTCACTTTGTAATTGAGGGACCAGTCACTCCACTCAGCACAGACTAGAGGTGGTGTTGGAAAACATAAGTCTCCTGTTGTCGGTATCAAAGGTGTCCAAGATGAGATGAAGGTTAGGCACTTGGATATGATTTCAACTCAAACAAAAGACATAGGCTGGGGATTTTTGGATAGCGTCTGAGAATGATTAGTGATTGAAGTCGTGGCAATGAATCTTATATCAGTGTGCTTTCAAAAGTGATATCGTTGCATGGCTATCTGATATCTTTTTTTTTAATGGGATAAAATGAATACTTATTCAGAAGTTTCCATAGAGAAATGTCAGCTACAAACACGTCCTTTCTCTTTCATTTACAACATATGCATTGAACACCTAAGGTGTTTGGAAAAACTTAGGTGAAGAATCCAAGGTACCGCATCTAAAAACTGGCAGGGAAGACCCATACTCAGGTCTCATTATAATACAAAGAGTTAAATTCCCTAATGCACAAATGCAGTGTGCTTTGTGGGAACATGCAGAAAAACACAAATACGTCATCATCTAGGAAGAAGCATTCAAATTGGCCGTCACTTCATAGTGAGCCAGATTTTCCAAGTAGAAACTGTATTCTGTTATAAATTTAGATGTTTTTGTAGTGGGTCTTCTCTGTAGCCCACGCTTACACTGAGGTTGTATTTAACCTACCCGTCTAGAGCATTTGGTTTACAAAAATGTTTAGACTGCCAACAGGAAATACCATGGGCCTTAGGATGGTGTGTTTCATTAAGTGGATACGCTGCCTGGAATGTGCCAGACTGGGGCTATGGTGTAGGGACCTGAATTAAAGATCCAGAGGGAAGTGAAGCCTTCTGTGAAACATATTTGCTTATCTGTCTTTGGACAAAATAAGCTTTGGGCAGTGTTCCTTAAATTTGCATATCTTATCTTTGTTGACCTAAGGATATACTTACTTGACTACATCATATCTCTAATCTTCTAGAATACTATTAACCTGAGGTTATTTCCAGATTCATATGGTGTGCTCTGATACTGTGTACAGAATGAAATAATGAACCTCCTTTACTTTAACTTACTACAAAGTAATTGCCAGAGAACCTGTATTCAAGGGGTTTTAGATATGGAAGGGGCCAACAGAGGAGTTACTAGGATCAAAATGTGAGTGTATGTAAGTACGTGGATCCGGATCTGAGTTAGGTAATGCCGGGTGATTGACGCATTGAGAGTAGAATGAAGTCAGGTCAGGAGACAACGTGTGAAAAAAGCCTGACAGGAGAGAAGAACTGTGTGAGTGTGCAGGTTGAGGACTCAGAGAAGTTGGGGAAGTGGAGGGCTGGCATCAGTGGACGTGGTAATGAGACCAGGAAGATGGAGGACCAACTGATTGGCAAATAGAGCAAAATCCAGAGCATGCTGTGATAAGAGTAAAAAGGTTAAAAGCATTAAAATATGTTGGTGGCTCCTGAATTAGATTTTTGCCCACAGTTGAATGTAAGAAAGAATGGGGGTGGGGCGCCTTGGTGACTCAGTTGGCTAAGCATCCAACCTCGGCTCATGTCATGATCACACTGTTCGTGAGTTCGAGCGGCATCGGGCTCTGTGCTGACAGCTCAGAGCCTGGAGCCTGCTTCTGATTCTGTGTCTCCTTCTCTCCCCTGCTCATGCTCTCTCTCTCTCTCTCTCTCTCTCTCTCTGTCAGAAATAAATAAAACATTAAAAAAATTTAAAAAGAAAGAAAGAATAGGGGTGCTCCAGGTTTCGTATCTCTTTTAGTGGAAGGGTCATGAAGATCGTGAAATAAAAATGATGAACAGATACAGATGACGAGGCTGGTTTTGGGTTTCTTCTTCACAGGAAGCAACTGTGAAAGTGCTAAAAGATACAAAGTTTGGGTTGTTAAAATACAAATTAAATTTATGGTAATAAATCATTTTTATTTTATACAGAAGCATATGAAATTCTCTCTCAGCCAAAAAATAAGGTTTCTGAAAAATAGCATGCGTAAAGACATACAATAAAGACTCTACTGTGTTTATTTCCAAGGTGACACTTTTTTAACCACACAGAATCAGAACAACCTTACTGACAGCATTTTTGACTCGTGTAAGAGAGGATTTAGATTTGAAGCAGGATCTAGGATATAGGAGGTGTTGCCAGGCTGTTGAGGGAAGACTGGTAGGTTTTGGAAGGCACAGTGATTTTGGCAGGAGAATTGTGTAATAATGTAAATGCGGAATTATAGAACTATGGTAATCCATTATGAAGGTGTAGCCGTAGGAACAGAGAGAAATGATTCAACACAAATCATTTTTTTTTTTTTAAAGAAAAACATATGAACAGGTTGGGATGAGATTATTGGGAGAAAAAGTGGATATTTGGATGATGCCACAATGAATTTATAAGAACCAAGACTCATACCATAGACAGAAATAGATTGTTAATTTTAAAGGGAAGCCGGATGGAACACCTGGGTGGCTCAGTCAGTTAAGTGTCCGACTTTGACTCAGGTCATGATTTCACGGTTCGTGGGTGCGAGCCCCACATCGGGCTCTATGCTGGCAGCTGGCTCAGAGCCTGGAGACTGCTTCAGATTCTGTGTTTCTCTCTCTCTCTGACCCTCCCCTGCTCATGCTGTGTGTGTGTCTCTCTCTCAGAAATAAATAAAAACACTAAAAAAAATAAATAAAAGGAAGCCAGGTTTTGGAGAAAGATGATGAGTTTACATTGGAACACATTGAGTTTGGGTGACCATCAGTTAGTTATCCAAGGGGATTTCCATTTGGACAGTTAGACAGATGGGACAGAAATAACCGGCACATAAATGTAAAGCCATCAGTACACTTTTTAAAATCTGTTTACTTATTTTTGAGGGAGAGAGAGAGAGAGCATACGTACTAGTGGTGGAGGGGCAGAGGAAGTCTGAGAGAGAATCCCAAGTGCTGATAGCGCGGAGCCCAACGCGGGACTCAATCCCATGAAAAGGGAGATCATGACCTGAGCAGAAACCAAGAGTCGGACACTCCACTAACTGAGCCACCCAGGTACCCTAGTCATAGGTAACTGAATGAATTAGCATATAGAGAGTAAAATGTGGGGGCTCCCATATTTGAGGGTAGAAAGACTAATAAAGACTGTAAGAGGAAGACAGGGCAGGATCTGCTCAAATCTGAAATGGGCTCAGAGGGATCCCATTGTATGTTAATTCTTTCCTTGGGAAAGAAAAACAAAGGAGATGTGATCTTTTATTCTTTTGCTCTGGCCAGGAGGGCTCCTAGGAAGTCAGAATTGACCCATATCCATCCTCATGATAGTCATTGCGTTTATTGCCATGATGCACAATGTTTATCATGAGTCTCCTCAAGCACTGTGGTCTACTGTTTTTCACAGTAGTTGTTAAGGAAACTGTGGTTTGAAGGGCCACCACAGACCCACTGGGAAAGAGTGACAGCTTCTTTTCAAGGAGTGGATATGATACCTCTGAAACAACGTTTCTTCCATAGAATCAAACGCTCCTAGAAAGGTGATTTGCTCTCAAACGGGTGAGGCGGTTGTATGTATATTATGTAAGAACGAAATACAGCAAAATAGGCTTAAGAAATGTAATAACTTACAACTGTCCCTCTTGATTCCATATGCTTATGGAGAGAGTGCTTCCAGGATTTTGTGATAATAAGCAAACACTTAATCATCTTCTATGTACCAGGCACTTTTTGGAACCCTGTAGTGTTGCCCAGATTTGATTAAACATAATTTCTTTCCTAGTCTTTGCCAAATCCCAGAGTTTTTTGTTTCTTTTTTCCCCAAGTCATTTAAATGCTCTAAGAAGTCTGATGTCCATTAGTGTGTCATATATGCATATGTTATGTAAACATGTGTCAGACATACACTGACACATACTTTTGCATTTGTGATTTATTTTTACCCAGTCGCCTCAGATAAGATGAAGATGGAAGATTAGCCTCCGTTCAGAAGTTCACAATGTCTCAGTACTAAATTTGTTCTCATCATTTGAAGAACAGGAATTCAGGCCTGGAGGTAGGACAAAAGCTGATTTGAGATTCATACCATTGTATACCTACTCTTAAAAAAAGAAACAAACAAACAAAAAACGGAAGCAATCGACACATCTGCAAATCTTAGGAAGTGGTGGAGCGAATTTGCATGATTTGGGCACATGAAACTCTTTTAGCACATAAATTCCTTCCTTTCATCTCTAAAGGGTGTTGAAAGGATACAAACATGTTTTCTGCAGATGATGGGAATTACTGACTGGCATAAAGATCATCTCACACTAATGGCTCAGAAATGTGCTTTTTATTGAATGAAGATGGCATCCAGAAAAAAACATGTAGGGAAAACTCATTTTTCCATGAGCCGAAGGTATGGAAGGGGATGTACTATCTTTGTGTGTGTGTTATAGCTGATGTTCAAGTTTTAGTTCGTTCTTTGTTGTCCATGTTAAATGTGCAGCCTTGGTGGAGACATTCATTCTCAAAGATGATAAAATAATTAAATAGTAAGTAAAAACAACCTGGAAATTAATTGCTCATTAGACCTTTGTAACCTATATTAAACGAGATGAGTAGCAGGTACATAGGAATTCTTACCTACTAAGGAAAACTATCAGAACTTTATTTCATTTTTAAAGTATTATGCAGTATATTCTAAAGTGAACCCAATCAGATATGCTGTTAAAGGACTATGTTAGTCAAGGGTATTGTAAATAGTTTCTCTGAGCGGAATTTTTGCTGTAATTCAGACAATCCAAGAACTGCAAGCTCTAAACTGGGTTGTGAAGTGGAAGAGCTATAGAAGCAATTCCAGTGTTCTTTCTCTTCTTCCACGTGGAACGGAGCCCCAGAAAACTCCAGTGGGTAATGAAAGGCCACACATCATGGTTGTGACAGAGCCATGGCCAAATCAGGTGTTTATAAATCTTTGGACCCACCATTTACTGGTCCTTCTACTGCGTATGTTACACTGTCTCTTTAAGATGATGAAAATCCTTGAATCTTTGGCCATCTGTAATACTCGGTTTCTTGGTATTGAGGGGAATTTATCCCAGGGAGCACCTCAGACATGAAGATTCTCTTGGGTGTAACTACAGGGAGCAAATGGCATAAATGGTTCAGTTTATATAAAAGTAAGAAGTCTGATATGATCAAAACTTTTTTTTTTTGTCATTTCAGTTTGTTTAAGGGAGTGTTATTGCCTCTGTGAATGACAGGAAATTTAGAAATGCTAAATCTGTTCTTTCTTTTTTATTTATTTTTTTGCCTCTTGGTTAACCACTGAATCAGACTACTGGATTGTAAAGCTTCCTAAAGTACGGAACAGGTTCCTACGGTTTTATTATTTGGCCCTAGGACATCCATTGTGCTTTCTACATAATGAACTCTTTCGTTTCTGTCTCTCTCCCTTTGTCTCTCTCTCTCTCTCTCTGACAAACACACTGAATAGTTAAATGTATCTGTAAGTGATTAAATGGATAAAATATATAGTTATACCTGAGGGCTATAGTAAAACCTAAGGATATGCCTAGACTTGTCAAAAAGCCCTGAAATTGGGTAAAAATATTTGAAGTAAAATTTAAGATTTCCTACAACCCAAGACTCCAAGGTATTTATAGAGCAGAAGTGATTAAATGTGTGCACTTCATGCCATGTATAAAATATCTATGGCGGTGTGATGTGGGATACCCTAAATGGGAAATAGTCCAAATGTCCATCAGTAGTAGAATGATGAATCAATCGAACAGAATTCTACATGGCGAGAAAAATGAAGGAACTATGGGATGCCTATTTGGAGTTCAGTATGAGGCAAGAGAGTCAGACACTTAACCAGCTGTGCCACGCAGGTGCCCCAGCAGTGATTTTTAAGGTGCTAAAATGTGATTTATAACTCATTTGGGAAATAAGAGATATATTTAATGACACTTTTCGGTGCATCGTTCATATATAAAAATGTTGAATAAAAATTTGAAGGCACCTTAGGAATTGTAGTGAAGGAGTGGTTGTGACCATTTAGAGATGACAAAGACATTTTAGGGCCACATTTTAAGGGCAGAGTAGTTTATCAAAGGAAAGAGCAGTACAGCTAACAGAGTAAAGAAAGACCCTGGTGAGTGCAGAGAACTGTGAACAACTCATGGGTCATTCATTGGTGGATGAATGTTTCTATCTTGAACCTGGTGGGATAGTAGTGTACTAAGAAAAAGACAAATGAACAGTGGAGATCTACTTGAGGGAAAAGAACATGAGTAGTTAGTGCATGCACAGGTTGAAATGCATATGGGAAACCAAGGGGGGGGATTTTTTGTAGGTAGTCACATGTGTGAGCTTGAAACTCGTTGCACATACTAGACCAAAGACTGGTTCTCCATAGTCATTGCACATTAGGAAACCTTTAAAATTAGAAGGAAAAAAAAACCCCGCAGGCCACACTTCCTATCAATTAAATAAAAATTGTGCATATGATATGGACATGATTTTATTTATTTTTTTATTAATAAAAAAAGACCTCCCAAGTTATTGTAAGGTGCACTCAACTTTGGGGACCACTGGTCTGCAGTTCATAGTGTGATGGTGTTGGATCATCTGCATGTAGATTATAGTTGAAAACACAGAAATGAATGAGGTCATCCAGGATCTGTATATCACAGCCTCCCATCTTCCCTCTGCTTTCCAGACCAGCCCGTGTCACTACATCGGGACCATAATACTGCCGAGTGGATCGTGTCAGTGGGCTCTCCCACACTCTGGCTCTTTGCAGTGTCTGTCAATGGGAGATTTTGAGAAAAATCAGGAGACGGAAGGAAGGTGAAAACATTTATTTCCTGAGCTCCTTCTCTACTGGGTCAGTGAGTCATTGAAGATGGACTATAGTTCTCTCTTAAAGACCATACCTCTCTTTGGGAGTCTCTATACCCTCTCATTTCTGGACTCTTTCAGAACTAAGAGTGCTGAGGTCCCCCTCCGGATGCTAGCCCTGTTGATCTCTCTAAGTCCTGGCTACCCTTTTGTAGATAGAACCTTTTCCACGTGTCTCATTAATTTAAAGCTGTGGAAGTTTGCCACCTGTTTCATGCTATGCCCTCGGCTGACCAGGGAGCATAAGACAGGTGTGGGCTAAAGATGGTGTCAAAGGGAATGATGCTCTTCACAGGATGAGTAAAGGAAGAGAGAGAAAAGGGGAGCCAAGTGATGAGGAGGCCCAGTGAGGGTGTTGGTGATAGAGTCAGAAGGCTTAGAGAGTTTAAGCGTAAGGAAAGAAAAACGTCCATCACGCTGGTCATGGGAGGCTGCTTCCCGATGAGTTTGTGGTGTGCAGACAGCAAAAACCAGGTGACAGGAGACCAGGGCATGAAAGCAGGTGGAGAAGTGAAGACGAGTTATTTGCATTTGATGACAGGAGGGAGAAAGAGTTGGGAGTGCATTAAAGAGACTTATTTATTGATATTGCCAAAACTCTTAATGAAAACTATGTTCTCTCTCCAGTGGGCATGACAGAATATGAATAACTCTATTGGGGTGTGTACAATATACATAATTTGTCTCATAGGATTGGATTTTTGTCAGCACCTCAAGAAAAAACACCAAGGAGTTAGGTCTTGCTTTAAAAAATGCACAAAATCGTGAGGCGCCTGGGTGGCTCAGTTGGTTAAGCGTCAGACTTCGGCTTAGGTAATGATCTCATCGTTCATGAGTTCGAGCACTGCGTCTGGCTCTGTGCTGACAGCTCAGAGCCTGGAGCTGCTTCAGGTTCTGTGTCTCCCTCTCTCTCTGCCCCTCCCCTGCTTGTGCTCTCTGTCAAAAATGAATAAATGTTAAAAAAAAATTTTGAAAATGAGCAAAGTCATAAAAAGACAAAATACAGAAGAGGTACAAATAAAGCCCATCCTGTGCCACCTATTCCAAAGCGAGTCCTGGATCAGTCAAGTCAGCAGCGACCTGCACCTCTGGACATCCTTCGCCCCCCTGTCTCCCCTTCTCCCTGAAGACATTTGCTAAGGTGGACTTTCTCTGGAAGGGTGTCTTAGGAAACTACCCTAAAATCTTGTGTTTTACAGATGATCGTCATTAGGTCACTCACAGTGTCTCCTTTAGGACAGGAACTCTGAAAATCATGCCCTTTAGTATTCAGGGCAGATTGCTTTCATTTCAAGTCAGCTAGCTTGCTTTTTACACAAGGACGGTGCTTTCGGAGACTGCTTATACTTTCCAGTTACCCCTCACTGCCAAAGCTTCAAGTTGACCTTGAAGGTCCCTGTTAGGAAGGGCACTAACTTCTGAGGCAAATTTTGTGGATTAGCTTTGTTTCTGGCTTTTTACTTCATAAAAAATTCAATTTACTTACCTCAGTTTCATGATTTAAAAAACAAACTTATTTTGCTTCTTTTCCCATGAAGCAAAATTATTTTTTTTTCTGTTTTTAAGAAAAGGCTCAATCTAAAGGGGTAAATAAATAAACCTAATGATATAAAAGGGCATGAAAACTGAAGTACTAGATGCTGGTTCCTGGTTTTGTGTTTGGAGCTGTGGGCTATTTCCCCCCGCTTGTTTGCCCTGTGATTACTTTCTACTCAGTCACAGCACAGTTACACCTGAGCCTGTGAAGTGATCTCCATCAGCACGTGAAGGGGAGAACTGGCTGTTTCCTTGATTTAAATTCATCCATCACAGCAGTCAGTCTTGACAATTCAGCCCACTGGTTTGTCCACATTTATGAAATTAACTGACCTATTGCCAAATCCCTCCCCTCTTCTTATTTCTTTTGTTTCAGAGGATTCCAAAAGAAAGAAAAAGGAAATGAAGAAAGAGAGAAGGAGGGAAAGAAGGAAAGTGGGAAAGAAGGAAGGTGGGAAGGGAGGAAGGAAAGAAGGAAAGAAGGTGGGAAGGAAGGAAGGAAGGAAATCAAGATTGATTTAACTTTTTGATTCAGCTTACAGATAGCACTGAAGGTCTTGGCAAAAAAGGAATGTAGAATTATCTGAAACTTTGCTATTTGTCTTTTGTTTGTTTGTTGTTTGTTGTTTGTTGTTTGTTTTTTTGCCATGGACTCTGTCCTTAGTCCATATGCTTTGTAAATGAACTGTTACCATAATGTGCAGTGTGTAAGAGTATAGGCTCTGGGAATAAAACTAAAGCCTGTGTGTGTGTGAGAGAGAGAGAGAGAGAGTGTTCCATTGATTCTTCATGATGATGATTTGCTCTTAACAAAGAACACATATATAAGGTCATATAACATGGATATACCATTAATCCAGTTGAAGATGACACTGACACCATTAGGTCAGGCGTGAGGAGTTGTCTGAGATGGACAGGGACCCAGGAGGCTGGCAGGCCATGGAATGCCGTAATCAGCTATAGGCACACATAGATTCATCACTGTCAGGAAAGATTTTGCCACTGTCAGTGAAAGACTTTGAAATGGGGGAAAGAAAGGATAAGAAAACAAAACAGCTTCCCATCTATGGCAGCATAATCTTCCAGGTTATCTCTTGTTGTGTTTGAAACTAAGTAGAAAGGAACTTCATAAGTTGTAGATAAATGACAACAGTTAAAGTCTCCTCTGTCCATAGAAATGCAGATGAATTTTAAAAATAATCTATATTTATTTTTGAGAGATAGAGAGCACCAGTGGGGGTGGGACAGAGAGAGAGGGAGACACAGAATCCGAAGCAGCTCCAGGCTCTGAGCTGTCAGCACAGAGCCTGATGCGGGGCTTGAACCCACCAAATGAGAAATCATGACCTGAGCTGAAGTCGGACGCTTAACCGATTGAGCCCCCAGGGGCCCCAGATGAATTCTGTCTCAAGAAGGGACACTGGTTTCTGGACATGCAAACCCCCCCCCCCGAAAAAAGCCAGTTTTGCATTTATTTTTAAATTCATTTCAGCATTTCTAATTTCCCTATCCAATAGAGGAAAAATACTTTTCTCTTCTGTCATCTGTGTTTTTGGCTAGGGCCCCCTGTAATGGATGATTCACAGGAAAAAACCACACAAACTAGTCTAATAACCTGTCTACCTCCTGTATATATGGAAGACACTCAGGAAAACACCGAGTAATTCCCTGATGGCCCAGATCATCACCTTAAACACTCTGCAGTTAAAGACAGATCTTGGAGGTTGGGGTCAGTGTTAATGGGAGGTCACCAGGAGAAGCACAGGAAATTGAGATAAGGGGTCAGGTTGTTTGAAGACCTAAGTCATTGCCATCTCCATTGATAAGAGTGTTTAGAGATTGAATCAAGCCTCTCTTCCTGGTACAGAGAAGGAGACACACTTATTAATAGAGATTTCCCATATAACTGGAAGTATTACTTAACAAATATTCTGTACCTCTACCCTATTTTCAGAGATTTTCCTGTGCTTGTAGTCTCAAGAATAATCAGCCTGAAACAATCAATATGCCAAAAAACGTATATTGTGGGGTAGGAAATTCTCCTTTTCACTTATATGTGGGTGTTTCACGGTTAGAATTTCACTTCTGACCAATGGTCGCATCTTACTAGTTTCCTCATGAATTATCAAGTTAAACAACATATTTGGCGTGCTCTTTGGATACATGTATGGATTTCGTGATACTGCATTTAAAAAAAAATATTCTTGAACATCAACACATTTTCTTTTCAATAATGCTCCTCTTTGTACTTCTTAAATATCATGTTTTAGGGTGGCTTAAAAGCATTGCAGCAGAGATTTATTTTAACCATCATTTTATCTGTTCTTTAGTTATGAGTGATTTATTGTTAAGAATAAATGGAGCCAATTATATATATCTATTATAAAACGATGCATTGAAAATATAGCATTTAGTGACTCAGTGGATGGTTTTTCCATCATTTGTAATTTATAAACCAATGGCATTATAAGGAAACAAAAAACTGCAAGGACAATTAGTGGCTGGTGGTGCTGAAGAGACACACTTAAGGAAGAAATCTGGGTGGGGGCATGTGGCTAGATGAAGGCAAAGCTTCAGTGAAACAACTAATTTTTACAAGTATCAGCACATTAAGACTAGGCTTTCTGGGGAGATTGTTGGAAATTTCCTTGAGAAGTGGCTGTCTTATTTTAATCAAATGATATGCAGTGCATTTGAAACTGAGATATATTTGTGCCTGAGATTATAGGAACATAATGGTGTAGGAATTCATGGAACGCCATCCCTAGCGTCCATATTCAACCCAACTAAGAAGGATGCAGAAACATGCATTTATTCTGTTGCTCAAGTGCCTGATTAAGGAATTCCACAGACCCATCAACAAGGCAGACAAGGGCTTAACAACAATCCTATTTATTTGTTCTTATAATATTAACAATGTCTATAACGTCGGTCCAATCAGATTCAAGGTCTAAATGACAAGACTTTGATTTTTTTCAAATACTTTTATTTATTTCTAGGAGAGAGAGACAGCATGAGCAGGGGAGGGTCAGAGAGAGAGGGAGTCACAGACTGAAACAGGCTCCAGGCTCTGAGCTGGCAGTCAGCACAGAGCCCGACGCGGGGCTCGAACCCACGAACTGCGAGATCATGACCTAAGCGAAAGTCGGACGCTTAACCGACTAAGCCACCCAGGCGCCCCAAGACTTTGATTTTTGACAGACCTTTGTGGCCCACAGAGTATGGTCATTGTTTTCATTGAATTAGTTCTTTTGGTTAAAAAAGAGGAGGTGATTTTACATAAAAATTGGAATTTCCAGCATCTGTTTAGAAATTGTAAGATTTCCCAGTTCTGGTCCATATGTTCCCATGGTGATGCCATGTACAGAGGCCTCCTTTCTTTCTTTCTTTCTTTCTTTCTTTCTTTCTTTCTTTCTTTCTTTCTTTCTTTCTTTCTTTCTTTTTCTTTCTTTCTTTCTTCTTTCTTTCCTTCCTTCCTTCCTTCCTTCTTTAATTTTTTTAAATGTTTATATAATTTTGAGAGAGAATGACAGGAGTGGGGGAGGAGCAGGGAAAGAGGGAGACACAGAATCTGAAGCAGCTCCAGGTTCTGAGCCGGCAACACAGAGCCCGACACGGGGCTTGAACCCACGAACTGTGAGACAATGACATGAGTCGAAGTCGGACACTTAACCGACTGAGCTGCCCAGGTGTCCCAGAGGTGATTTTTCTAAGGCTGGGCCTGGTATGTCCACAGCCCTGTCCCTGGACTGACATTGACCATATGACATTTCTAATTATTGACTTGGGCTGTTGTTTTTCTTATGGTTAAGAGAAAAGTGAAATATTGTTGGTACCCATGTCTCTGCCAAAAGGGAAAATCTGAAGAACAGACTTAGATGGCCGCACAGAATAAATGGGAAAAGGGATGCATGATGTAGTTTTATGAATAGGAAAATAAATTCCAATAGAATTGTTTTTAAATCTACTAGAATGAATGGTGCTGCAGCCAAATGCCTCAAAACACTTTGGCGGTAATAAGTCTCTCCCTTCCCCTGGGGCAATGGATTTGGCCTTTCCTGGTTGAGGACAAAACTCCATGCTTGAGACCTCTTTCCGTGGTTTCAGTTCATTTGCATTTTTAAAGTTTATTTATTTTGAGAGAGAGAGTAAAAGAGCTTGGGAGGTACAGAGAGAGAGAAAGAGAGAGGGAAGGAGGGAGAGAGAATCCGAAGCAGGTTCTGCGCTGTCAGTACAGAGCCCAACGTGGGGCTGGAACTTATGAACCGTGAAATCATGACGTGAGGCGAAACCAAGAGATGCACAACTGACTGAGCCACCCAAGCATCCTCAAAATTATTTCCTTAATGCCTAACATCTCAGTGACATTTTATAGGATCAGAATATAAATACAGGAACAATTGTAGTGTAAACGTCCAAGAGATGTTTAAGGTGCCACTGTGATGATGTCTCTTGAACTTTATCAACCAAAGTCACCTTGAATATCCCCCAGGACAGAGACCCCAGTAACTTGTGGGCAGTTCATTTCACTAATGTGCATTTGTGGTTGTTATAAAATCATTTTTATATTCATCTGAATCAACTGATCTATGTTCCGCACACTAGAACAACACAAACTTACTATTTTAATTCCTGTGTAATCGCCCTTTCCATTTTTGAAAGCAATTACTGTGGCTCCTGGATTTTTCTTTTCCTGCCTGTTCTTCCCCATGTGATGGCAGTTGCAATCTACTCACAGTAAACACTTCTCCAAAGATTATATAAACCACAGAGATTCAGCTCTGGTTATTGTGAAGACACAAATTCATGATCAGAAATGCAGTTTAACTTCTTAGAACCCACAGCCGGCACTTGGAAGCCCCAACTGGGTACCTTTCCAGACTCTCTTTTGTGTTTCCCTTGACTTTTATCCACAACCCGTTCCAAAAGCCCTGGGCATTATTGTGGCTTTAGTCTCTCAGAGGCACCAGGAGCAGTTAACCCTTTATCTTTTTTGAAAGTGGGCCCTCCTTTTGGAGACGGTAATACCACAATTTTCTTGTTTTCCTTCTACAGTTCTGACTATTCCTGCTTTGTCTCCTTGGAGACATGTTAATGAGGGAAGAAGTAAGATGTTATAACCAGCTCCATGAGAATTTGACATACAGAGATATATATCCTCTGGGGGGGGTAGATAGGGTGCATTTATAGTGTTATGAACAGTAGTTATTGGCACACCAATGGAAGGAAACATTTGCATTATTAACACTTTGTGGTAACTTAAGCTCTGCCTCTGCTGAATTGTAGGACAACCAAAGATGCAGGTTCCCATAGAGTCAGATGATCATTCAGAGGTTCTGGGCTAATTCCCAGCATGTTACTGAGAGAACACCCAGCAATTTCTACTGCCCGTTTCCTGAGCTTCTCCACTCTGTCGAAGTTAATCTCCGAAGGATTCTTGATCACTAGACAAACCTTGCTAGATTTGACTTGATTATTTACATAGAGGCAGCCGAATTTAAATTAACCATATGGGCATCCTTGAGTTTGCTTTGGAGATTAAAATCAATTAATTATTGAGCTGTTCCTAAGGCCAAGAAGGAATGTAGCATTTTCATGGGAACGAAAATGGGAGTTTTCATGAGGAATCCTGGATTGAAATTCTAAAGGCTTTTGTGATTTGCTGTTCCAAAGCTGGAAAACCAAAGCAGACTTAGCCTGCATTTCTGGTGCATTAGAATGAATTCCTCAAATTAGCTAAGGTTTGTGATGTGCCAGGAAGTGGCCCTTGTGACCACATGAGAACCTGGAAGCCTGGTACCTGAATGCTTTTCCAGGAAAGGCTCTGAGGCTTTGGTGCTGCCCATAAAGTCAGCCATGTTACTTAACAGGGCTAGTGGGCCTGATTAAATGAGAGTCATTTCAAATATGGCATGCCAAGTGAGGCGTTGGTTGCGCAAATTGTCCAATTACATCCCAGTAAAATGGAAGATAGATTCTTAGAGAACTTTGCAAATATCCACAGAGCATTTCCATGAAACCTGAGGAGGCTCAGTGAAGTTTCAGACTTGTGAGGAGTTAGTAAGAATCAGATGCCTTTAAAAATGGTTTATATCATCTTCAAATGCAGAGCTTACAAAATTGGGGGTTAGATTTGCTTCCGAAGAGGGGAGGGCCTTTGTTATATATGATTTAAAACATGGACATAACAGTAGCAATATTCTCCCAAACTTTCCTTTCCCTTATTAGGCCCCACCTACAGAATTTATACTTGTTCTATGGATTTCCCCTTCCATGAAGGAAGTCTACTTTGGGATCCTCAGGTGTCCTGGAAAGCCTGGTTTACTGCTATGGTCTTAGAATTATAAAGCACTGTTGTAACCAAACCAAGTTTGATAGGAGCTTGTGCCTTGGTGACTCACAGATCAACTACCTTGGTGCTGTCGCACGGAGGAAACTTTATGTGCAGCAAATAAAGAGGTCACCGGGAATAACTTCCAACACCATGACTCTCTGAGCAGAGGTGAATGGCTTTCTCTTATTTAGGGTTATGATGAACATTTAGATAGAGCAGACTTGCCATCGGACATAGAGGTGGGCAAGCACTTTAACGAAACATGCGGATATATACATTGTATGTTGGGTGAATGAGACTTGGGCTCCTCCTTGGACAGAGATTTTCATATTATAATGATGTAAAGGTAATGGTCAGTCACTTCAAGGGTTGCTTCATGGTCCATCTGTGCAGGTGTGAGTTGGGGGTTAAGTGCAAGCTGGCCTGGCTGCTCTTGGCCTCCAGAACTCTTGATCTTGGCCATTGCTGTTGCTTGAGGGGTAGTTTCGTTTTCCATCACCGGAACTTATGCCCCTCAGGTCTTTTGTCTGAATCAAGAGATGAGCTACAAAGAAAAACTCAAGGAAAAAATGTGGAACAGAGGTCAGTGAGCACAGATAGGTGGGCAGTAAAGGTCAGATCTGGGTGTCCAGCTGGTGACAATGGACCATTTGGATCATCTAGAAGCCTATATACAAGAGAAGTATCAATAATTAAAAGTCCCTGGGTATAGACTTTTCCATGAGGCTCTGAGAGTGAGGATCTGTTTTAGTGAAGACATAAACACTGGTGTTAGGCTTATATCAGAGCCTTCAGGTACATAGTGGTGTAAAAAGAAACTACCGGGGCGCCTGGGTGGCTTAGTCGGTTAAGCGTCTGACTTTCGCTTGGGTCATGATCTCGCGGTTCGTGGGTTCGAGCCCCATGTCGGGCTCTGTGCTGACTGCCAGCTCAGAGCCTGGAGTCTGTTTCAGAGTCCGTGATTCCCTCTCTCTCTGACCCTCCCCTGCTCACGCTGTCTCTCTCTCTCTCTCTCTCTCCTAGAAATAAATAAAAACATTTAAAAAAAAAAGAAAGAAACTACCTATGGATTGCAAAAACTGAGTGCCTGTAGGTAATTTATTATAATAGCTAATAATGTCAGAATGGAGGAAAGGGGGATTCTCTACTGGGGTACACCACACAACTATTTTATAAGGGTTTGGTAATGTTTCCTTGAAGCTAAGAATGTATCATGGATAGCCAGAGAATTGGCAAATCTCTAGAGTCTTCCCATAAATTGTATGCTTTCTCAAATATTTATGTTAATAATTGTTACGGGCAAAGTTATGTCCTCCCCGAAGTTCATATGCTTCAGATATAACCTCCAATGTGGTTGTGTTTGGAGATCGGGTCATTAAGGGGGTTATCAAGGATAAACAAGATCATAAGGTTGGGGTCCTGATGTAATGACTGGCGTCCTTACGAGAAGAGAGACCTCAGGAATGTGCATGCATACACACAAAGGCCCTTCTGAGCGCACAGTGAGAAGGTGGCCTTCGGCAAGCTAAGGAGAAAGGTCTCACCAGACCCCAACCTTGCCAACACCTTGATGTTGGACTTCTTGTCTCCAGATTTCGAGGAAACATGTTTCTACTATTTAAGCCATCCAGCCTGTGGTACTTTGTTATGGCCGCCTAAGCAGGTTAATACCCTAATAGTCGCCTGCTTAAACTTTATCTGGTGACACTGTAGCACCTCCTTGGATTGAAAAACTTTTCCCAGGCAGCTCTTCCTACAGTGTTGAGGCAAGTTAAGAAATACGGAGTATGTCAAACCAAATTATTCCTACTGTCTTTCTTTTTATGAGATAAAGAACACATCTTTGTGATTACCCAGTGACCCCTAAGATTAGTTTTAAGTATAAGAGATATACAAAATTTTGTTTTTCCATAATTTAGGATATAGTCTTAGAGAGGCATAATCTAATGAATGTATAGCAGAACCCAAATTAGTCTGCCCAAAGCAGAACACATCACTGAGACATCAAGTGTGCAGCAGGGAGAGGGTTTATTCATGAGGCAGCCAAACCAGGAGAAAGGCAGGCAGGCCTCAGGTCCCCACCCCCAACGTGGGAGAGAACAAGGTTTTTATAATCAGAGGGGTGGGGATTGCATACATACTGATAAAAGGGCAGGAGAACCTAGGACCATTTATAAGGAAAGAAGGGGCATGTGCATTGAGGAAACATACATGGTGCACACTTTCCGTGTTCACGTGTGGGGGTGGGGGCTTCACATTAGAATGAGACACGATCCAGCCCCTGATGCCAGGATGAGAGAACCAAGTCTAAAAATAATATATTACTTTAATTTGCCAAAGATTTGTTCAGTTTTATGAATGTGGAATCTTAAAATGTTTCTGAAGTCCATGTTTTAATTTTTTTAGTGTTTATTTATTTTAGAAAAAGAAAGTATGAGAGGGCTCTGTACAGAGAGGAAGAGAGAGAGAAAGAGAAAGAGAGGAAATCCCAGGAAGACTCCAAACTCTTGGTGCCGAGCCAGACATGGGACTCGATCCCACAAATTGTGAGATCATGACCTGAGCTGAAATCAAGAGTTAGTTGCCCAATTGACTGAGCCATCCAGGTGCCCTGTGAAGTATACATTTTAATTTTTTTTCAATCTAGTCTGTTTAAATTATTAGAAGTTCATTTTTTGAATTTTCCTTGAAGTTTGGGAATAATAGTTACATTGAGTGCTCATTTGTCTTGATAAGCTAATTGGAATGGTTTTTAAAAAAAAATTAGGAGAAAGGAAAATATTTCATATTCACAAGAAGTCAAGCTGTTGTTTCATCACAGACACGAGGTTAGAGAGCTCATAATTTCATTCAACTACTTCAGCCACAGGCCAAAAATACAGGCAAAGATACAAAAATTTATTAGTCCACATCAAAGAGCTGTGTTATTTCCCAATGCATATGAAATCCTTAGTTGACTTGAGCTCACACATAGAAAAATAGACAGTAGACCTACTAAGTGAAATTATCTTTCATCTTTCACTCAAAAAAAGAGGAGTTCTATAGAGATACTCAAATTAGCAGATCATAAAGCCAAATTCCTAATTGTTTTCTCCAGTAAGGAATACATGACCAGGCAAGTAGTAGCCAGGGACAAAACAAAACATAAAGTTAGTAGGAAAAAAAAAGTAGGCAAGAAACAGGGTTAGTAAAGTGAAAACTCTTATTGCCACTTGTGATCCTCTGTGGGAATCAGGAGCCTCAGTTCAAGACTGGTTTAAACCAGCCATCAGCTACATTCTCTAGCAGCTACACTTAACTGGCTTTTGTTAAGTTCTCAGCTGAGCCTTTTTTGATGATCTACCTCTATACCTGTTAATACATAATTTTCAAAAAGGTAAAGTCATGATTCTCAAATTTAAAATAAACACACCCAAATTTTATTTAACTTACCAATTAATGAGGGAATCAGTAAGATGTTGAAATCAGCTCGCACAAATTTATATTTTCAACTCCCACCTCCACTGACCCAAACCCTTTCAACGATTGCTTATTTGACATTCTGTCTGGATGTCTTAAATGCCTCTTGTAATCTACTGTGTCCCAAAGGGAATTCATGATTTTCCTTCACAGACCTTGTCCTGTTTCCTCTGCTTCTGACTGTAGTTCACCTTGTCAGATTGCTTATGCCAGAAATCTAAGACCAATACTTGAACACTCCTTCCGATACCTGTGTGTGTCATCAGGTCCATTCTGTTACAGCGTTTGTGGATTTTTTCCAAATATCCCCCACTTTTGTCTCCTATTATCAAAACCACCTTGGCTGATACTCTCCACTATAATCTCTGTTTCACAAATAAAATTTCACACGGCTTAAGGGTTAGCGTCTTTTCTGCTCATTGCCTTTGCTACCTTGAGCATCCTTTTATCCATCCAGATCATTTCTCATATATTAGCCACAATGATACTTGCCAAGCGTAGATCTGGTAATTTATTCCACTACTTAAAGCCTTTGATGATTCCTCATTGTTGTTAGGTAAGACCCCAACCCTCTGCCTGGCCTGCAAGGCTCTCTGATTCTTCTGCCCCTTACCTTTCTCTTCTCTTCATTGTCATTGTGAACCAGGCTCCTGCCCTTTTTGGCTCAACCTTCACTAATCTCTTTACGTGTCTTTCACTGTCTTCCCATTGCCGGAACTTGCAGGTGCTCTTTCCTTGTAATGTTTTTTCTAACTCTCTCACTAGGGTTCATAGCTATAATCATTCAAGTTCATCTCATTTCTTATGTTGTCAGGGCTCTCTTCCTTGAGTGCTAAGATAAGGCCAGATACCACCTGCCTCCCATGGCACTTAAAAACCATTGTAATCTTACACTGTCTTGCAAAAATGTGAGTGTTTTCTCAATTGCTCTGTAAGTTTCAGCCATGTTCATTTCTATATCTCCTATTACTAGAGAACAGTGTATAGTGAGCACAGTTGTGTATTTACTGAATTCCTGAAATGTCTTTTATGCTCACTCTTCTGCGTAAGATGGTGGGAACAATAATATCACCCTTCATACAAATATTTTTGGGGAATTATTCGAGAATGCATTCAAACATTCCTTGAGTTCGGCTCAAGGATTTCCATACCTCCTGTTCAGATTTCCTTCAGTCTCCTGGATACTATTCATTTGGGCCTCTAGAGCATTAGCCGCTTTAAAAAAATCTCTGACTTTTGCTGTTACCTGACTATCACATCAGTTAGGACTAGATTCACTCCTCGGTAACAGAAAAGTGTTGTGGTGGTGGATTAAACACAGAGTATTTCTTTATCTTGTGCAACAAGAAATATGGGGTAAACAGGCAAGATCTTAGCAGCAAGAAAGTAGAGCCCTTGTAACTTCCTGTAAGGAGGGGTTAGCACCTCTGGGTGGGGAAACAAGACAGAGAGGAAGTGGCCTCAATAAACTCTGGCTTTCCTAAGGAGGAGGGAATACCAAGTTTGTAGCCTTCACGGTCTCCATGGCAGAGACCGACAAGGCAGTAGGGAAGGAAAGAGAAGGTGGATCCATCCCCTGCAAGTGTCTGCTCTGCAGATCTGGGTCCCTGGTCTTGTTTACTGTGAAGCCAAATGGCCGTGCCACCCATGCAGCAGGGTGTGCCACCGGCTCCCCATCTTGGTGACGCGTGAGAAGTTAGTTTTGCCTTAATTGTTATGAATATACCATTGCAGATCACCATCTTGCACAGTTCTGGGAAATGAATGTTGCTTCCTTTTGGTACAGAGCCAGACCATCTGAAAGACTGTCTCTTGTGGACAAATACCAATTTGGAGCTGGTGTGAAGTAAGCATTTTCAGCAACAAAAGAAATACCTCTCATTTTTGAACTGCATAGGCAACTCTTAGTATTATTATTATTTTTGAATTCTGAAACTGCAGCTTGACAAGAGAGAGAAAAATATTTTCTTTTTTGAAGGCTGCCAAGAAGAAAGGCTATTCTCATTTGTAAAATAAGAAGAGATGATATGTTAAAATAAGCACACTGTGACCTTAGTTTTGAGCCCAACACTCTCTAGAAAAAAACACTTCTTTTAAAGTGAAGGGAAGTTACGAGAGGCCCCAGATGAAGCCATTTGTACTAAGCTCCAAGTCACCAAATGGAGACTTAATGGCTACCTTAGTTACAGTCCTGCCTTCCCAGGAATGGAATCTTCCCTGACTCCGTCTGGAATTACCTAATCAGCACTAGCAGGTAGATAGACCCCAGCCATCTCCTAAATAGGAAGGCGACCTTGCCACACAGAATGAGCTGTCTCTGCTAGAATGGGATCTCCTCGCCCCACCCCTTCTACCTGTGAAAGTCCTTCGTTTTACACAGCTCTTCAGAGCTCCTTTCTGTTTGCTTCGATGGGGATAAACCATCGATCCTTAATAGTTACATTACATCTTTAAGAGTTAGTTAAAATTTACTCCGCTAATTTTTTTTTAAACAGATCTGGCACTCCTAAAGGGGCTGGAAGCTTCTCCCGCCCTCACTTTTCCTACCTTGCCAACTCTATTATCTGAAGCTATGATACTCCATTCAAATTCACTGTATTATTTTCATTTTTGTAATAACACAATATGAACAGCAGACTCTGTAAACCTTAGAAAAACCAAGACAACAAAGTACAAAATATTTATTATGGAGCCAAGTTGTCACTTGGTACTCATTATGCTGCTGCAAATAAACCAGAATCATTGGGTCAATGTGGCCATTTTGTTATTCATCAGTGTTTCATATAGACTGACTGAATGTTTGACTATTGCGGTAAGAGTAGAATAATGAGAAAAGGTGCCTGAAAATCACTTTCTTCAGTTCCTTTTCCCTATAATTTTCCTCTTTCACAGATACGCCACTTTGCTTATTTTTATTTTGTAAAAATAAACATTAAGTTTTGAGTATACATTTACAGAAAAGTCAGAACAAGAATGCAGAATGCTCTCACACCCAGCCTGGCTTCTGCTTTTATTAACATCCTACATCAGTATGGCACACTTGTTCTAATGAGTGAGCCCGTATCGATATATCATTTTTAACAAAAGTCCATGTTTTATTTAGATTTCCTTAAACTTTTACCTAATATATTTTTTGTTGCTATTGTTTTAGGACTGTATTCCGGATACCATAGAACTTTTGATCATCTTCTGTCATTAGGCTATTCTTGGCCATGACGGTTCCTGAAATTTTTCTTATTTTTTGTCTTATTTGTTTATGTTGAGAGAGAGAAAGAGAGAGAGAGTGCAAGCGAGAGCCCATGAGTTGGGGGGCGGGGGGAGCAGAGAAGGTGGCAGAGAGAATCCCAAGCAGGCTCTTAGCGTTAGCATAGAGCCCCATATAGGGCTTGAACTCATGAACCCTGAGATAATGACCTGAGCTGAAATCAGGAGTTGCACCCTTACCCGACTGAGCCACGGAGTCACCTCTTTCTTGTTTCCTATGACCAACAGTTCTGAGGAGTATTGGTCAGGTTTTTGTTTTGTTTTGTTTTGTTTTGCTAGAATGTCGCTTTCTGGAGATTTTTTTGTATGTTTTCATCACTGTTAGATTAGGCTTAGGCTTTTTAGGAAGGAATATCACAGAGGCAAAGTACCGTGTTCATCGCCTCATATCACAGGTGCGTATCATGGACGCGGCTTACAACCACCAATGTTAACATTAATCACCCAGTGCAGGAAGTGTTGGTCACGTGTCACCAATGTTACTGTTTTCCATTTCCAGTCTGCAATTTTTAGAAGAAAGTCACTCTGAATACACACTCATGCCTAAGGAGTGGAAAATTATGCTCCATGTTCTTGAAAACAAGGCATCAATATAAATGATTTGAATTTCATCTTGATGAGAGATTTATCCTTTCTCCCCCATTTATTTACTTATTCGGTCATATTATTATAAGTAAAAATATATGACTTACATTAATGTGGATTCATGGATATTTATTTTAAACTGTGGGATATAATCCAATCCCACTGTATTTATTTTTGGTCAAATTGTCACAGCTTTGGCCATTTTGGCTCTTTTGGCTGGCTGCTGTGTCCTCTTGATGTTACTGTGAATTTTCGGAGCACATTCTCTTTCTGACACTTCAGCATGCTCCAGGCTTGTTCTATATATTGCCGATCCCAGCTGTGTCTCCACGTTTTTGATAAAAGCATAATGTCATAAATCTGCTATTGCAGTATCATACAAAATAGTTTCACTCCCTCTGCCCCTAATCCCTTATTCTCTCTCATTTCCATGGAACCCATTGCAACTATCAATCAGTTATCATCTCTTTTGTCTTTCCATAATGTCATAAAAATGGGATCATACAGTATGTAGCCTTTTCAGACTGGCTTCTTTCATTTGGTAATATTAATTTAATATTCATCTATATATGTGTATGGGTTAATAGCTCTTTTTTTTTTTCATCACTGAATAATATCCCATTGCATGGATGTACCACTCTTTATCCATTTACCTGTTTAAGAGCATCTCAGTTGTTTCCACTTTTGAGTGATTATGAATAAAGCCACTATAAGTAATTGTTGGCTGGCTTTTGTGTGGACATGAGTTTTCAAATAATATGGTTAAATGCTTAGTAATATGGTTGCGGGATTGTATGGTAAGGATTTGCTTTGGTTTGTAAGGAACTGCCCATCTGTCTTCTAAAGCAAATGTATCATTTTGAGCTCTTATCAGAAGTTCATGAGAGTTTCAGTTACTCCACAACCTTGCCAGAATTCATAGTCTCAGGTTTTTTTTTTTTTAGACATTTAATGTGTAGTGATTATTTCATTGTCTTAATTTGCATTTTCTGTTGGCAAATAATGATTTATTTGTATGCTTCTTTTACAAATTTGTTTATCTTTTTGGCAAAGTTCTCTTCAGAAATTATGCCCATTTTTTGGGGCGCCTGGGTGGCTCAGTTGGTTAAGCGTCCGACTTCATCTCAGGTCATGATCTCATGGTTTGTGGGTTCGAGCCCTGCATCGGGCTCTGCGCTGACAGCTCAGGGCCTGGAGCCTGCCTCAGATTCTGAGTCCCCTCTCTCTCTGACCCTCCCCTGCTCACACTGTCTCTCTCTTCCTCAGAAATAAATTTTAAAAAAAGAAAGAAATTATGCCCATTTTAAAAGACTGTGTCTCTTGGTGGATTTTAGAAATTGTTTGTATATTTTACATATAAGTCTTTTATTAGATATGTGTTTTGCAGTATTTTCTCCCAGTCTGTGACTTGTCTTTATTCTCTGAGCAGTGTCTTTCTCAGAGGGTTTTTGGTTTTATTAAAGTCCAACATATTTTTGCTTTGATTGTGCTAGTGGTGTTGTATTTAACTCTCATCACTAAATCACAATGATTTCCTTCTGTGTTTTTTCTGAATGTTTTATAGCTTGCATCTTACATATGTTGTGATCTACTTTGAGTTCATTTCTGTGTAAGGTCTAAGGTTTTTTCTTATTTGTTTGTCCTACTTTGGCATGTGGATGTCCAATGAATCCGATATCATTTGTTGAAAACTCTGTCCTTTCTTCTTTCAATCATCTTTACCCCGTTGTCAAAGACCAGTTGACTATATTTGTATGTATTGATATCTGGGTCTGTGCTCTGTTCCATTGATCCCAGTGTTTGTCCTGTGGCTAATACAGTTCTGTCTTCATTATGGTAGCTTTACAGTAAATCTTGAAATTGGGTAATATGAGCCCTTGGACTATCTTCTTCCTCTTCCTCTTCTTTTTCTTCTTCCTCTTCTTCTTCTTGTATATTGTACTGCTTAATCTAGATATTTTGCCATTTATATAAACTTTAGAGCTGATTTGTTGGAGTGCCTGGGTGGTTCAATTGGTTAAGCGTCCGACTCTTGATTTCAGATCAGGTCATGATCCCACGGTTCATGGGACAGAGCCTGGGGTTGGGCTGTGTGCTGACAGCATGGAGCCTGCTTATAATCCCCTCTCTCCCCCTCTCTCTGCCCCTCTTCTGCTCATTCTATGCTCTCTTTCAAAATCAATAAATAAACTTAAAACAAAAAGAATTGATTTGTTGATATCTGAAAAATAGCTTACCAGGATTTTTACTGAGATCACAATGAATGTATAGATAAAACGGTAAAGAATTGACATTTTAAAAATGTGGATCCTGGGGCACCTGGGTGGCTCAGTCGGTTGTGCGTCCAACTTTGGCTCAGGTCATGATCTCACTATTAGTGGGTTCGAGCCCCTCATCGGGCTATGTGCTGACAACTCAGAGCCTAGAGCCTGTCTTCGGATTCTGTGTCTCCCTCTCTCTCTGCCCCTCCCCCACTCATGCTGTGTTTCTCTCTGTCTCAATAACAATAAACATTAAAAAAATTAATGTAAATCCTTCTAATCGATGAACATGGAATATATCTCCATTTACTTAGATCTTTTTTGTTTTATTTTATCAGTGTTTTATGTACATACAAATTATACCATATATAAATCATGTACACATTTTGTTAGATTTATATCTAAATATTTCCTTTACTATATGCTATTTATTATACATGGTGGGGTTTATTTAATTTCAAGTTTCGGTCTTCATCTCTCATAAGTAAGAAGGCAGTGAGCTTTTTAATATCAGTGAACCCCACAGCCTTGCTATGCATACTCGTATTTCTGCATAAGCAGGTCGTGGTTGTGTCTGTGTGGATGAGGTGGCATTTGATCCTGTAACCTCAGCTCTTTGACGCATCCCAGAAGATTCAGTGAATTTTCTTATTAGGGCAGGAGTGAGGAAGCCCTAGGTTTCCCATGTCAGGGTATAAACTGAAGGTTCTCACATCCTGCTTCTAAAATTTCTTACTGCTTTCCTACTCCTATATGTTTTGTTAATGTTTGTCCTTGAAGTTTTAATTGTTTATCTCTATGTAATAGGAAATCAACAGAGGCAGATGGTAACCAAATACAAATGATAATTATTAGAGTTCTAAAGACCATTGTGAATCTACCCAACAACAACAAAAAAATGGATGTCAGTNACTGAAGGTTCTCACATCCTGCTTCTAAAATTTCTTACTGCTTTCCTACTCCTATATGTTTTGTTAATGTTTGTCCTTGAAGTTTTAATTGTTTATCTCTATGTAATAGGAAATCGACAGAGGCATTTGGAAGCAACTCTTCATTTAAACAATTAGGGGCATTCCATTTCTTTCTTTCTTTCTTTTTCTTTCTTTCTTTTTTTTTTTGTATGAAGTTCAGTATGAAGTTCTTTGAACACGAGGAAAATATTTCCTGTCAACTTCTGAGCTATTCGTGCTTTTAGAGTAGAAACACAGCAGGGGATCAATGGAAGATATATTTGAAAAAGAAAAAAAGGGGGGTTGTGGGCCACATTTAACGTAGGACACTTAGGCATGCACACAGGCATGCTAAAGTGATTAGCGCCTCAGTCGAGCTCGCACGAGGAGGACAAAGAGCGGCTCCCAGAGGGGACAGTGGCTGCTCGGCCTGCCATTGATACTTCTCTTCCATGTGGGCTGGAACGTCAAGTTCTGCTGAAAAGGATCGCCCATCTGCACGTAAGCCGCATGACTAGAACACATGTATTTCCACGCAGAATCCGTCCGGAGCCACAGATGCTGTGGGACAGCAGGAAGGACTGACTTCAAGATGAGAATGAAACGGGGCCAATCTTCAACCCTGCAAGCCACACAGCATTCTCCCCTCCAAGTTTTATTTAAGGCCACTCTGGGCACTTTGCTGCCTTGGGGTCCCATTTTAGCCCTTGGGAGAGAAGGGGCATCAAAACGTGTGCATGTGGGGCAAGAATGTGTGTGTGTGTGTGTGTGTGTGTGTGTGTGTGTGTGTGTGTGTGTGGCTATGTTATAACAAAGCAATATCATTTAGAGATTTAATAACTCTCATGAAACTTGCTGTACCCCTCATAATTTTCACGTGTGCATAATTTACCCTATTGTATTCATTATTACTCCATTTAACCCTAATGATTTTGTTTGTAGATCTACAAAGAAATCAAGTAAACAGAGGCGCCTGGATGGCTCAGTCTGTTAAGCATCCAACTTGGGCTCAGGTCATGATCCGATGGTTTGTGGGTTCGAGTCCCACACTGAGCTCTGTGCTGACAGCTCAGAGCCTAAGCTTGCTTCTAATTCTGTGTCTCCCTCCCTATATCCCTTTCCCACTCATGCTCTGTCTCTCTTTCTCTCTTTCAAAAATAAATAAACATTAAAAAAATTTTTAAAAAGAAGTCATAATAAACAACACAAATCATGTAAGATCCAGTAATTCTACATCAATAGAATAGCTAACTGGAGCTACTCTGATTTAATTACCTATTCTAAATGATCAAACTACTGTAGTTATAAATCCTTTGATGGGCAAAGTTGTTGTCTTTATGCATTATTTATTTAAATAAATATACTTCATTTTAAATAATACTTTATATTTATTTAAATAAATATGGCTTAAAGTATATCTTAATACATTGTCATGATATATTCCGTAAATATTATTTCACGGATTCCACAGCATAAGAGACTTTTTCTACTCCTTCCCTCTGTTAACTGTGAAATGTTATGTCACGCTGGGAGCCCAAGCTCTGAAGTGGTGACAGACACCATCCAAACAATAGCAGAATCCTCCTGTGTCTGAGAGCCATGATTACAGAGTGACTTTTCTATCTGAGTGAGTCATGATCATAGCAAAACAATGGACCATCTTGTGGTTTGTCTGAAAGAAGGCGACTGCGATAGAGTAAAAAAAGAACTCCCGATCTGAGATCGGAGGAGCCGGTTAAGTTTAAGTTTAGCCATCTGTTGGTTAAATGCCCTATTCTTGGTTTCGGCTCAGGTCATAATCTCACAGTTCATGGGTTCAAACCCCACACTGTGCTCAGTGCTGATGGATCACAGCCTTCTTGGGACTCTCTCTCCCTCTCTCTCTCTGCCCCTTTCTTGTTCTCTCTCTCTCTCTCTCTCTCTCAGAATAAATAAACTTAAACCATTTAAATCTAGCCTTTACTATTAATATATATATTAATATATATATATATTTTTGTTACTTGTCTGTTGCTGTATAACAAATGATCCCCAGACTTAGTGTCTTAAATGACAGATGTGTGTCATCTCTCACAGGTTCTGTGGTTCTGGAATTTGGAAGTGGCTTAGGTGGGTGGTTTTGTTTTGGGATCTCCCATCAGGTGGCATTTGAGCTGGAGGCTGGGTCTTTTACCGTATGAAGGTCGTCCACATAGAACAGTGGTTTCCCAAATGTCTCATTCGCAGGTTGTTGGGAGGAAGAATCTGTTCTTCACCGTCACCTTGATGTTCTGCACACCTAGCAGTTGGCTTTCCAGAAACTGAGCTGTGCAAGGAAGAACAAGAGGCAAACCACAATGCCTTTTATGACCTAGTCTTAAAGTCACACATCATCAATTCTACATATCCCATTAATTAGAAGGAAGTCACTAAGGTCAGCTACTCTCCAGTGTAGAAGTAGGTCTGTATTAGCATTGGACATGAGGAGTGACACAGTGTATATGGGTGTATATATATATATATATATATTTTTTTTAAGTGTTTGTTTATTTAGAGAGAGAGAGAAAGAGAGTGTGTGCACTTGCTTGACCAGGGGAGAGGCAGAGAGAAAGGGAGAGAGAATCCCAAGCAGGCTCCACGCTGTTAGCACAGAGCCTGATGCAGGGCTCCATCTCCCAGTTCGTGAGATCACAACCTGACCTGAAATCAGTAGACACCTAACCAACTGAGCCACCCAGGCACCCCCATATGGGTGTATTTTAAACCACAACAGGAGCTATATGATCTTGAGTAATATAGCCTCTCTGAACATCAGTTTCCATCACAAATGAAAATAACAGTATATACCAAGGAGACTCATTGAGGTAATT
Organism: Crocuta crocuta; assembly: GCF_008692635.1. NCBI lineage: Eukaryota > Metazoa > Chordata > Mammalia > Carnivora > Hyaenidae > Crocuta > Crocuta crocuta. The sequence continues at coordinate 8,861,631 of NW_027528362.1, read as the reverse complement.
AAACAGGATGACGCACATGGCACATTTTGTACACGTTACCTGCTTTATGAATATAAGATATAAGCAGATGCCAATATCAGTGCACCATCAATGTTGTTTTCTCATGGACTTGATAGATGTTGAAGACATCTTGTATAATGACCCCCACGTTGGGCAGGTGAAGGAAATGTGTAAATCTAGACTGTCATTGTATACAACACCCTTGGCTACTGTAACCACGGAGAACAATTGTTTTCTAATGAAGACTTAATTTCCAGAGAATAAGGGACAGTTAAAAAATCAGAGTCATTTATTTTTTCAGTGGCTTCATTGAATTGTGTTGTTTTCCACACATGACAAGAGGTGGGCGACAGGCAGGCGATGCGAGGCTGGCTCAGTGGCTGCGGCTCTGCGGGCATCAGGGACTCGGGCTGTCTGGGCAGTGCTGTCCCACCTTGTCCCCTGTTACCTTATGCTGCTGTCCTTGAAAAGTGAGCCTGCCTGCCAGGTACATGCAAGAGGGACAGAGGACAAAGAGGGTGTGCCCAGGATGCCTTGTTTTGTTTTTATTTTTCTTTAGTGTTTATTTATTTTGAAAGAGAGAGAGAGAGCACAAACAGTGGAGGAACAGAGAGAGAGAGAGGGAGAGAGAATCCCAAGCAGGGTCAGTGATGGCAGTGCAGAGTCCTACACATGGCTCGAACCCATGAACCGTGAGATCAAGACCTGAGCCAAGAGTCGGACCCTTAACAGACTGAGCCACCCAGGCACCCCTGAAGATGCCTTGTTTTTGTGTTTTTGAGGCTCTACTTTTCATAAATTTAGACTTACGGAAAAGTTGTAAACGTAGAGATTTCCTGTATCCCCTTTTTCCCAGCTTCACTTGATGTTAGCATCCTCTACAACAATAGCGTATTTAGGGAGATCTGGAAATTACCATTGACTAATATTATTGCTAATTTCTATTCATAACACTATAACTGACTGTTGTAACTAATACTTCTACTATTAGCTCTTAGTACCATTACTTATTTATTAATAATGGCATGGCATTCATAACATAAAATAATATATGGTCATATATGATGTAAAATACAGTAATATAGGATATTAATAGTGATCTTGCTACTATGTTCAATTAATGATTCTACTGACTAGTTTACAGACCTTCTTGCAGTTTCCCAGTTTGGCCACTAATGTTTTCCAGTTCCAGACTCTGTGAAGCCAGTATTTGCTGTCTCTCCCTGTTTTCCAATCCGTCCCCACCTCACTCTTGTCTTTTGTCACCTAGAACCTTCCAGAGAGTCCTGGTTAGTTATTTTGTAGAACATCCCTCACTTGGGCTTTTTCTGATGTTTTCGCACGATTAGATGGAGCTTATACATATTTCCAAAAATACCGTCGAGGTGACGTGATGCTTTTCTCCTCAAGTGATCTCAGGTGCATGAGGTATAAATCTGAACCCCTGGGTTTTGATGGCATCTGCCGTGTCCATCTCCTGTACCACTGAGGCCCCGTGATGAGAAAAGCACAACTATTTTTAATGTTGTAATTTAGAAGTATCTTCTGGAGAGGTACTTTGAGTCTATGGAAATATCCTGTGTTTCATCATACATGTGCCCACTAATCTTAGCATCAATAGATGGCTTTTGCCTGTCACCACTGCTTCTGTAGTGTTGGTTTAATTTGATGAGTTCCATAGTGACATATAAGTGAATCAGTGAGAAACCACAGTAATCAAATCTGTAGCTTAATATGGAAATGTGAAGGTCTATTTTGCAAAAGAGAGAAAAAAAAAACAGGTTGGGACAATTTGGTTTCCTAAGGAGAACAAAAGGACGTATTTTGAATTTCCAATCATACGGACGGTATTCCGGAATCGTCCTCTAAATATGAAAACAACCAAGTCTGTTCACAGCAGGAAGAGCTACCGAGTATGCTTGCAAAATCCAAAGAAGATACCAAAGTCATGTGGCTCAGTTCTCTGCCCGGCCCAGTAAATCTACAGAGAAATGATTACATTGCTATAGACATGGTTCTTTAACAGGAAGAGATGGAGGGTAGAGTGGGTAGAATCCATCACGGTGGGGATTCAGTTTCTTATTTTCACTACGAGAGGAGAAGTCTATGATTCTATTCATTCTGTATCAACCATCACATTTTTTTACAGTCAGATGACTAGGGTTTTCATTACTTATTGGCAGATGAATTTAATTAGAGAAGTGAGCTCTGCGACTGAAACTATGGAAGCTGCCAAAGAACGTCCGCGACATGCTCTGGGGCCCGAAGGTAGAGTTCATGGCCTGCCTTTTGGTGCAGAAGTTTGTCGACATTTGAGGGGCGCCTGGGGGGCTCAGTCGGTTAAGCGTCTGACTTAGGCTCAGGTCAAGATCTTATGGTTCGTGGGTTCAAGCCCCACATCGGGCTCTGTGCTGACAGCTCAGAGCTTGGAGCCTGCTTCAGATTCTGTGTCTCCCTCTCTCTCTGACCCTCCCCTGCTCATTCTGTCTTTCTCTCTCTCTCTCAAAAATAAATAAAACATTTAAAAAAAGAAGTTTGTCAGCATTTGAGAAACAACCTAGCAGCATCCATAAAGAGGGCTTAAGCAAACCAATTAACGCTGGTGGTGTTAATTCTACATGGATTAGCACCATAGCTATTTCGTAAAATAGAAAAGATCTGTCACACCCATGTGAGCCCAAAGACTTTTATATCCGTCCAAGATCAGATGGGTCTGCGATGAAGGGCTATCACGTCAGTGACACTGGCGAGGAGAAATGAATGGCTTCTGAATCAATCAGAGAATCCAGTTCTGCTCTTAGACCTTACAAGGCAGGGGCATACACTGGACCCCATATTGAAGAGGGCCCCCACTTTGGCTCACATGTATGTAATCATCCCTCCCTCTACCGTGGAGCAAGGCATCCGCATATCCTGTGGGCCAAAGGAACGTGCCCGCAATCAGCCTGTGCTGGCTTCTATATGAGGCTCTGGCAATTTCGTGCTCATAGTCTGGAGCGGATTTGCAAGCGCACACAGGCCTGTTGTGTGGATTCCTCCTCTTGCGGTCACACCACACCGTCACCAAGGGGTCCCTCCAGGCGGATAACGGTGCTGCTTGATTATGGGGCCACACTGTCACATTTCTGGTGGGAGACAGAGAACTGCTCCCGCCTACATTCAAGTGATACCAAAAGGTCTATTTACCAAGATAAGAGGATAGGATGTAACTTACTTATTTAACAGATCGTGTCCTTGTTTCCTTAATAATGTATTTTTTTAATGTGGTCAGAGACTCGCAAAATATACATATGTACCAAATATACCCAAAATTGACCACTTTAATTATTTTTAAGTGTTTCACTCTGCGGCATTAAGTACTTTCACAGTGTTGTGCACCCATCACCACTATCTTTTTCTATAACTTTTTCATCATCCCAAATAAAAATTCTTATACCCATGCAAACACCGGCTCTCTACCTTCTCCTACCCGAGGCCCTGCTAACTCCTCTATTCTTTATGCCCTTAAGAATTTCCTGTAGGGGCACCTGGTTGGCTCAGTCGGTTAAGTGTCCGACTTCAGCTCAGGTCATGATCTCGCGGTTTGTGGGTTCGAGCCCCGTGTCAGGCTCTGTGTTGATAGCTAGCTCAGAGCCTGGAGCCTGTTTCGGATTCTGTGTCTCCTTCTCTCTCTGACCCTCCCTTGCCTTCTCTGTCTGTCTCTCTCTCTCAGAAATTAAAAAAAAAAAAAAAAAAGAATTTCCTATAAAAGTACCTCCTATAAGTGGCATCGTATACTATTTTTCCTTTGCTGTTGGGCTTCTTTCAGTTCATGCCTGATGTAGTGAGTATTGGAACTCCTTTTTTTATTCGGCTGAGTAATGTCCCATTATATGTATATATTCACTGTGTTTCTCCATTCATCCTTCAGTGGACCCTCAGGTGTTTTCTTTCTTTTTTCTTTTTTTTTTTTCTTCCCACCTCTTGCCTATTACAGACGTTGTTGCTGTGAGCACTGGTGTACAGTTAGCTGTCTGAGTCGCTGTGTTTTGTTTCTTTTGGGTCTATACTTAGGAGTGGAATTGCTGGATCATGTAATAACTGCATGTTGAACAGTTTAAGGAACTGCCAAATTGTTGTTTCCTCAGTTTTAACCCACACAGTTTGCCTGTATGGTAGGTGGGCCTCCCCGTACCCACGGAGCCTAGAAATACGAAGGGCAGGGCTGGGCAGCAGCTCATCGGTCTGCAGATACAGGCCGTCCATTCTTACAACTGTTGTCCACTTCCCGTTTTTCCTTTGCTTCCTATCTCATATAAATGAGAAATCCACATCTCCATCAGTGTTCAAACATGGAAACTTTTGTGTCATATTAAAACGAACAACCAAAGTGGTGCTGTTTTGTGGCATTTCAGATCTGGCCGAAATCAGGAAGGAATGGGAACATAGAAAGAAAACTTGAGGGGCGCCTGGGTGGCTCAGTTGGTTAAGCGTCCGACTTCATCTCAGGTCATGATCTCATGGTTTGTGGGTTCAAGCCCTGCGTCGGGCTCTGTGCTGCCAGCTGAGAGCCTGGAGCCTGTTTCAGATTCTGTGTTTCCCACTCACTCTACCCTTCCCCTGCTCTCTCTTTCTCTCAAAAATAAACATTAAAAAATTTAAAAAGAAAGAAAACTTGATCTGTTGAGGTTTTCTGCATTAACGTAGCTTGGGTAAAAATTTAGCCTTTAAAATTTTTTGAGTTCGTATATCAATGCCACTGACTTTTAAGACTATTTTATTGCTCGCATCTTTGGAAAGTAAAGAACTCCGTTCCATTTTCTAAGGCTTTGCAGAAATTCTTTGTCTTAAATAATAGCTTAAAAAATGAGCCTTTTAAAACCTGCGAGGGAGGTCAGAAAGAAATGTAAAGAACGGAGAAGAGCCGAAATGAAAGGAAAAAATGAGCACCGTGCTCACAGGGGGACCCGATCTGAACCGTGTGGGTCCAGGCAGAGCCTTTCACATCTTTTGAAGTTCATCCAGTATTCCGATTCCTAGCAACCCATGTTCTTAAAAAATTAACCAGGAAATGAGCCTGGGCTAAATGTCCTTAGGTTTGAAATAGAGGGTAGGGAAAGGGCATGCTGCCTTCAGGGAAGAGTTTTAATCACAATGTCTCTTCATCCTGGCTTCTGACCTTGGCTAACATTCTGTTGTTTCTTAGCACTGGTTTTGAAAGAGCCTGTGGCTCGAAGGAAAGAGGGATGGGTATCTTCAGCTTGCTTAGCATGGTTTACATCCAAGATCTTGCCCTTGAGTATGCTCCTGACAGGCAGGGAGCAAGGATGATTCGCAAGTGGCTTCTGCTTCTGTTAGACTTTTATTTCCAACCAACTGGAAAGCGCATCCCATCGCTGCTGTGAAAAATTCTACCTTTAATTTCTGGAGTGGTTCTTTGGAACTTCCATTTGCTGATAAAAGCACGTATCTCTCCAAGTAGTTTCCTTCCTAATTTCGAGTAAAGACACCATGTACCCCCAAAGTAACCTCTCTGCCCTCGTCATCCATCTGAGAATATTAAGTGCTATTTCCCAAAGACTGTACCAATGTAGCAGCAAATTAGCCTGTGTGCTGCTTAGTGAGAGACTGATGAGCCTGAAGGCAATCTGTATAACATCCTTGGTAAGCATGGGGCCTCCCCACCTGCCTTCCCCTGTGATCCCCATCTTGCTCTTTTCCTGGGATTGCGGAGCAGCCTTGGGATATCTATAGGCTTAATCCCTAATTAAATCTTCTATTTTCCCTCGACTTTAAGGACCTCGAGGGTAGGACAACAATCAATTTAAACATTTTAAGCTGTTTTATTTCTGAGATCATTCTGTCTCTTGGCATTCGACATGGTGATGTGGGTGACTCCATAAAAGAGAGAGTGTGGGCAGGGGAAAGGGGGAGGATTTTGGAGAAAGGGACACAGACGTTCAGTTGTTAACCACTCGTTAACTATGAGAACTAGGGCTGTTGTGTATTGGGTTTATCACTTGCTTTTCCAGCAGATCTGTTTAAAAAAATAACCTTTGGAAAAAATCGAAATTGTTCCAAGATCCTGAATGTGGCTTTCATTTAATGTGTGACGCCAAAGAGCTAAGAAATTAAGACATTTCAGACATCTATCTACATGTCCGGGAACAGAAATTATATACTACACATCATGTACACGTGGACATCAATTACTCTGAATACCTCTGCAACCAAAGGGAACGTTTATTATTTTCTAACACAGTGCACATTTTAGAAAATTGTTTTGTTCTCAGGCCCAAACTTTAGTGTTCCCATATATTTCTATATATTATTTTTTTTAACTCAATGATAATTTGGATACATATTCGTTCATCTTTTCCAGGAACCCACACACACCTACATACGTATGTACATTTACCCACATGTACACATACACACACACAGATCTTACGATACTCATTGTTTGGGACTAAGTGGATTCTTTTTCAAGTCTGACGTGGCTAACAGATCTACTAAATCTCTGACAAAGGACTACCTTTAAGTGAAAGCAGTGTCGAGAATGAGAATAATGTGAAGACCGTTAGAGGGCGTGTGAAGACTAGGGCTCCCCTCCGATGGGCGGCACGTGGCGTGGGATAACTCGCACTCACTTGTCCTCCTTTCCCTCATTCTGAGCTCCGTTTTATGCAACAAATACATGATGAGTTGCAGCCCCGTTCCTTACAGAAATGTGAATTTATAAAAGGCATCCGTTGCATTATATTCACCTTCCTCACCAGGGTCTTCCCCCTGCTACTTTCTCTCCCCTTTTCAGAAACCACCCTGGTCCAGGCTTCCAACTCACCCAAATCTTTCTCAGCCTACCCTGGACACTGCAGCTTACCGTCTGGTTTTGCATCCAGATGACTCCTCTTCTCCTGTTTTGAGCACATTGCTTGACAAATTTTACAGGTCAACTCTCTTTGCTGTAGACCAAATTTTTTTTTCCTTCAATCTCCGTTTTTTATCATTAAACTTTCTTAAAATAGTTGCATTTATTATTGCAAGTATTCCTTATACTGGTATTTTTCTTATAAACTCCTCCTGAACCAATTCATGGGTGGTTTAGCTTGAACCATGAAGCATAACATGATATTTTCAACACTATCCCTGGCACTGTGCCCAGTATTACCAACAAGTTCTGAGCAGAGTGCGAGTTCACGATCACACAGTGTCATGAACTTGAGTGTTATCACGGTGTTCATGCTTCATAAATGGTCTTTTGATACCTCTTTTTCAGATGCATGCATTTTGTACATGGCAGCATAGGCTAAAGCAAGGAGGGAACTTTCAGGTATTGTAATGATTAAAATATTCAAGCTACATTTTGACCTGATTTGTTCATCAGCCTATGGTTAATGAGATAGTTGAACAGATCAATCATGTGAACCACAGTCAATTCTGCTGATGTGTGTTATCCTGGTCAGAGACTCATTGGGGGAAGAGGTATGGTTAAGAAACTATGGATTTGGTAATAAGTAAGCTTGTTTAGTATTTAAATTACTGAGGCAGAGCAGATGTGGAGTCTAAGATGTTAGCTGATGGTCTCACCTCTCTTTCCCTTGCGCATGTTGACCTGGTTCTTAGTGGTAGAAATCAAGTAGGTTTTCTGTAATTAACTTTTGAACAAGATGGAGTTTTCTAGGAAGATGTAAATAAATCCTTAGTATTTGCATTAAATAAATCTAAAAATGCTTGTATACTGTTATTTTAACACTATGCCATCGTGGGGTGCTTGCCATGAGGTGTTTGAGTACTAACAATTGTGTCTTGTTGAACAATATCCAAACCAGACTCCATGTACACTGAATCAAGCCTACACGGTAGCTTTGCTATGTATGTATATGTGAATATCTAAATCTATCTATATATCTATCTATGATTACGTCCATCTATGAATATCTAAACCTGTGTTTATATCTAAAGCTAAAGGAAAAGACCCCCACATTGCTACAGATATATGAAAGCATGTATTAATGCTCAGTGATTTCTATTTTGATAGTATGAGTTAAACAAAATGTGTACAAAACACAAAATATTTTTATTAAGGTATTAGGCATGCACAGGGATAACATTCTGGTCCTTGGAAGGATCTCTGGGAATAGAAACAATTATTTTTTTGTCAGGGATCATGTATTTAGGCACAGATTGTTAACAATGCTTTGTTCAATATTTATTCAGTGCATGGTACATGCTAACTATGTGGGAAATTAAAATTTATAATTATAACATGGGATACTCTTGCTTTCTTCAAATGTTATTATAAATATGGCTAGTATTGGATATATTTCATTTAATTTGCAGGCCCAGGGAACATCTGTCATAAAACGTTTTCCCTGTACAAGGCATTTGTCAGTGTCCTATCTTATCTCAACTTAAAAAAATTTTTTTTAATGTTTATTTTTGATAGAGAGAGAGTCAGAGCATGAGCAGGGGAGGGGCAGAGAGAGACAGGGAGACATAGAATCTGAAGCAGCCTCTAGGCTCTGTGCTGTCAGCTCAGCCCAACATGGGGTTTGAACTCACAAACTGGGAGATAATGACCTGATCTGAAGTTGGACACTTAACTGACTGAGCCACCCAGGCACCCCTTTTCTCAACTTTTTTTTTTGTTGTTGTTTAGTAAGTGTTGTGATCATTACAAAATTTAAAGTAATTTACATTTTTGCTGTTCTAAGTTTTGGGGATATTACATTTTTTATTTAATTTTATTTTTTTAATGTTTTATTTATTTTTAGGAGAGAGAGACAGCATGAGCAGGGAAGGGACAGAGAGAGAGGGCGATACAGAATCCAAAGACAGACTCCAGGCTCTGAGCTGTCAGCACAGAGCCTAACACAGGGTTGAAACTCACAAACTGATAGATCATGACCAAAGTCAGACTGAAGTTGGACGCTTAACAGACTGAGCCCCCCAAGACTCCCCTATTTTTTAAATGTTTATAGTTATTTTATCATAGTGCCCACAGAAATAATAAATAGCAGCATGTATTATTTCAGAATGAGACACTGAAATTTCTTTAATAACTGGAAGGGAATGGTGTCCACTTCTTTGGACACATTATTTCAGATGCAGATTCATGAACAAGTAGCATTGGCTTATTTGTTATTTGCTGATCTGGTTAGAGTGTACCGCGTGACTCATTGACATCCCCGTCGTTACAAAGCACCATGTGCTAAGTTATACTGTGATAACAAATGACCTCAAATCTTAATTTACGATAAAGGTTATTCCTCACTTACGTTACCTGTTCATTACCAGTCGCCTTTAGGTTGGCTCCCACATCGCCTTTACTCTGGGACTCCAGCATTTTTTCTTTGAAAGGCTGCTGCTTTTCAGAGAGGAACAGTGCGGTGCATACATTGCTGCTGCCTCGCAAAAGTTTTTCTGGGAAGGGACACATTACTTTTGTTCACGTTTCACTGGCCTGAAGAAGTGACGTGCTAAGCCTGACACTGATGGTGTCAGAGCAGACAGGGACAGGAAACATTTGTGAACAACACCACAGTCTACCAGCACAGCACAGAATGATGTTAGAGTCAGGTATCTTTCAATGACTGATTCTGTTTTTCTTGTTTATACTTGTTTTGTTTACGTATCCTTCCAGAAGCTAACATAGACTAACAAAACAAAAAGAAATGACAAAAAACCTGAAAAACAAAAACAAAACCTCCCAGACTGTTTATTTTCTCGCATTCAAAATCAACGTTCTAAATTCCACTTACTTTCATCAGAATGGAACAAAATCAGGTATCTTAGGTTTTAATGGACTTTTAGTACCTTTTTGCCTAATTATTTGATATAATAGTTTATATTGATCACATTAGGAAAAAGAATCTCCTCAGATGTTACAACACACATACACACACACCACCACCACCACCACCACACACCACATAAACACACACCAGCACAGGAGAATTACTATAACCTGGAAGTTTTTCCTAGCAGGTGTGTTAGCAGGTGTATTTCAGTATGGGTTGGAACTGCCACAGTTCTGGTGACTTCTTTGCTAATTTCTTATTATGTTGTGCCCGTAGCCTTACTAGAGCAATTAGTTCATCAGAGATCTGGGGAGTAGGGACTCTCCTAAGAGAGGAAAATAAAAATCTATCCTACTGATTACAGTTGCCTGAAGTGTCCTTTTCGACTTTATGTGTGAAAGAATTTGTGGGTAAGCATTGGCCTCCCTCACACTCTTTAATTAAGATGTCAGAAAATAGTTTTTATTAAACAGTGTCTCTGAGTTTAGCCAAGAATCATCCTATCATTAAAAGTCCGAGGGATTTTCTGCTGCAGTGATGAATACAGAAGTATTATGGTTACGATAATTATTTTAGCAGTGCTAGTTTATGTACTTTTCCTCCTTTAGTCTCAGGGGGTGAAACCTTTTTTCCTGATGTTTTCATGGAATTGCATTTAAAAATGCAGCTACAATCAAAAGAGTATTCCATTTAAACATGTTTAGTGGTTCTTATTTTACAAGTGTGATAAAACATAATGTAAATTGTTCCCTGATTTCCAGAATCGATTCCATTATCAGGAGATGAGAATTATTTTTCCATTTTTAGATTTTCTAAAACACACAAAGGGTTATCCTCATACAGTGATGTCTGATGCAGTTTTCATCCACGTGATGTGTCACATGCAGTATCTTATTTCCAGCTGAATGTAATTATTTTTTAAAGCAACTAAGGAACAAAAAATAGGGATGCATTGACGCAAATAGACAGTGGTGAATTCAGAATGCAGAGTAGAGTGTTCAAATTAAAGCAAATGTTTCCATGCCCAATTACCTAATTTGTAATTGCAACTATTCATTGCACTTGATTCTTCTCTTCAACTTCCTCCTGGGCTCTCCCCCAGCTCCTCCCTCCCCCAATTCCTGTGTGACAGCTTAGTAATAAACCCAGAATGCTTTGCGATTTCCTCCCCACTTCCCCCCACCTTCCAAGGCCCATGTTTGAGATCACATGTGGAAAAGACACTTACACTATGAAACTAGAATCTTTGTAACCTCGTATTTCTTCTGAAAGGTTTTAGATGGAACAGCTATGTCAACCATTAGCAGAATGGTAGTCTGTGTGCTCAAAGACAGGTGAAACACAAGTGATATGTATGTGTGAGGGACAGAGATAGAGATGTCTACAGAGACAGACACAGAGCATGTTAGTGCTAGTGCGTATAAGATACAGAGAGAAGGCATAAAGTATAAGAACTAAATGCTGGGAGGGGAGAGGCAGAGAAATGATGAATCCTTCTTTAGAATCTAATATTTACCATATATACCATGTTAGTACCTCAAATATGAATGGTCACATTAAAGATCTATTCGAACTCTTTGTTTCAAGTGTATGGGAATCTTCTGGAAAGGGGGAGTGTTAAAGATTAAGATTGCTTTCAGTGTTCAAACTGGGAATACTCAAGCATTTGGTGGTCTGCTCAGTTGTGCCCCACAAGCCCCTTGAAGTCTGTTCTTTCTTGTTTAATATTTTTATTTCTGTTTCCCAGGTGCAGCAAGCCCCATTGTTTTGGGCCCAGATTTGTGGGGTCTTCCTTCTGCCTGCTCACATCTGCCTTTGATTCGTCCCAGAGAGTGTTTTACTTGGGCCATTGCACTGTTCTGCCACAGAATTTCTGTTCAATTTCTCTGTAGGTTTTGTCTTTTTTTTTTTTTAATTAAGTTCATTTATTTTGAGAGAAAGAGAGTGAGCAAGGGACGGGCAGAGAGAAGGGGAGGGAGAGAATCCCAAGCAAGATCTGTGCCGTCAGCTCAGAACCTGACTAGGAACTTGAATCATGAACTGTGAGATCATGACCTGAGCTAAAACCAACAGTCTAACGCTTAACCAACTGAGCCACTCAGGTGCCCCTCTTTAGATTTTTCTCTTTATTGGTATGTCTTGAGTTTCTGCCCATCTTCTTTTAGTTTTTAAAACATCTTTAAGACAGTTTTTTTTTTTTTAATGTTTGTCTAGTAGATGCACCATCAGATTTTTTTTTAAGGAACAGTTTCCATTGTTTTTGTTTTTTTTCCTTTGAATGGGCCATACTTTTCTCTTTCTTTGTATGACTTGTGATTTCTTTGTTGAACATTGGACGTTTGAATCTAATAAGATGGTCATGCTAGAAATCATTTCTCTCCGTTCTCCAGGATTTGCCTTTTTTCCTTTCTTTTTCTGATTGCTGTCTACTATCTCTGTGCTGAGTAGCAGCCTACAGTATAAACCTAGCTCTTGGGTCTTCCCTAAAGTCTGTGTGTTCCCCTGGGCGTACATGCTGACTTTTAATTTCCCCATACACACTGTTGCCTTTGAATGTTCTGGCCTTCCATGCCTGGCTCCCCAAAAGGGGAAAATCTAAGAATGAAGGTGGGAGGTAACGATGTTGCCGGGAAGTGACTTCAGCCAGAGGGGTGGGCTTTGCTGCCATGGAGGGAACTACAACAGGGATGGCCCCTCCCCTCTGTGTTCACCTCTGTGATCAGACAGCAATCAGCCATCAGACCTTGGGTCCCCAGTGTTTGGTGCACAGAGTACTTTTTGGCCCCCCATGGATTTTGTAAGCTGCTCTAGGAATATGTGCACAGTTGCTTGCCGCTTAGGGTGGGTAGCTGTCGCCATGCTAAGAGCTTAAAGTGACCGAGATTAACTGCAATTTACTGCCCAGGCCCTCTTCTGGAAAGGGTCAGCCTTCGGGAGACTTTAGAGTTTCAAAATAGTTGTGTCAGATGCAGCCAGTGCAATTTTTGTGTGGGAAAACAGATCTCTGGCACTTCTAGCCTTATGTTCCCCAAATCCTCTCCCCTCAAACTTTTTATAACAGAATATCTGGGGCTGTAACCCACTAATCTATGTTTCAACAGTTCCCTGAGGTGACTTTTGCCAGCTTTCAGTTTGCAAGCCAGAGTTATCCAGCTAAGCACTCTATCTGCAGTGTAAAATGAAATCATTGTGTAAGTGGTAGGCTATGAAGGTACTCATCGCATAATTTTTTTTCGAAGCCAGAACAAAACTAAGAGTAGAGGAAGTTGTTATCAATAATTCTTCTATTACCACAGTTGTGTCGTGGACTGTCATATGAGGGACGCTTAGATCAAAGTGCCCTCTGGGACATCTCTTTTAAGGGATGTCGCTAATATGCCTCTGTCCAATTTCTTAGTGAATTAATATCCACAAAGCCCAAGTGTTTTACATAATAATACAAATAATCCAGTATTTGCTATGGATTTTATATAGATCACAAAAGAATAACTTTAGATGTACCGAATCTATATCGTATCATATGAGTTATAAAGAGTTTACTATTCTGTTTTATATATTCAATGCATATAATATCTTCAGGTACTAACTTCTGATTTCTTGTCCACAGTGGGCTAGTGAAATCTCTCATCTCGGTTCTGACAGGTCTCTTCCAGGGGTCTCTTACTGTCTCATGCCCCACTGTTGTGTATGGACCTGATCTCTCACGTGGCTTAGAATCAATGTAACTATTTCCAGAATGTCCTAGTTTTAACATTGGCACATACCCAAATAACATTTTATAAGTTTTTATAATTCTTTTTCTAACTTGGCTTCTTCTAATAAAGGACAGTTACTACAGTTGCTCAGTGGGATGTATGTGTGTGCACATGTGTGTGTGCACGTGTGTGTGGATGTGTGTGGAAATGGCATTTTGAAAACTTTTTGCAGAAGAGTAACCAGTCTGGATTGAATTGAAAGCTGAAGCGGCTTTCCATTTGGAAAAAATTAGGATGTTATAGTGATTCATGTATAAGAGCATCAACCAGCTCGCCTGATGGGAAGCACTGCAGGGGATGGAGTGATAGCTATAAAGTTTATGGAGGAAACATTTACTGTTGGAAAAGTTGGGCACTGCAAGAACTTGCAAAGGAATGACAACAGATATCCAGGCGCGCCTCAGCAGGGAAAGTACAGTCGTGTTCCTGGGTCGTTGGACCCTTGTTATGGGTTGAATTAGCCAAACAACAGTCATAGATAAGCATAATCGGAGCTTTGTGGAATATGGCTGTTCCCTTTCAATTCAGCTTTGTATTCAACAGTACACCTCCAATAGATTTGATATCAAATACATGTGGTAGCTTTTAGCCTTGATTTTACGTAAGCTTTAGTAATGTTTTTCCCTCAGATAATAGGGACTAGCCATTAGCATATTCTTGCCTAAAATATATGTTTTGCGTGTGGTGTCAACTGTAGCCTTTTTAATTTTTAGGCTATGTCTGCTTTCCTTTCTCGATTTCTCTTTATTCGATGGGCTGAGGGCTCCCTTGCCATCCTGCAAGCTGTATCTGACTGGCTCCTGTCCGACGTCCCATGTAGGAGCTCAGCATTAAGGGGGTGCTTTATGCTGAAGTGAAAGTGAGTATTTTCTCTGTACACTTTACAGATGTCACACTGTCCCCTCAAATGCTTTATTTGGGGCAAGATGTTTAATGCTGTGCTACAGGAGTCGCTATAATATCATTCCTTTTCAAAAGGAAAGCCACTTTAGCTTTCAATTCAATTCAGACTGTGGTCACTCTTCTGCATTAAGTATGGTCCCGAGTGAGTATTCTAGGTCACGTTCCCAGGACCCGAGTTCTAGGTTGCTTTACCAGAACCGGTGTTCCAGGCCAATCTACCAGAACCCAAGTCCAGGGCGATCTACTGGAATCAGAATGCTAGGTCCTTTACCAGAACCCAAATTCTAGGTCAGGTTACCGGAACCTGTGTTCTAGGTCACTTTACTGGAAGCCACATTCCAGGCTGTTTTACCAGAACCTGTGTTCCAGGCCACTTTACCACTTCACCAAAACCTGGTGGGTCCTTGAATTCTGTGCAAAGGAACTGAGTGCCCAGCCTTCCCTCACTGTCATAAGCTTGGGCATGAGTTCTTCATTCTTGTGCACTGGGATATTTTAAAATCACTTTTCTTCATTTCTAAAAATTTATCAGTAGACACAAAGCTTTTATATTTTGGTTGTTAAATGCTAAAATTTCACTTGCTTGCCCCTGCTGCTTATATTGTGTTAGACAGATAGTAGAAAAGCGACTACATGGGACAAATGTAAGAAGGCATCCTTGCACTAACATGAATGAAAAAGAAAAATATGTGTCTGACAATAGACAGCACCTGTGCGAACATTACAAATTTCTGGCCGCCATCCAGAATGTTTGCTTTAGCAATATAGTGTCAGTCATGTGGATGTTTTACTTTCCATTTGGTTATGTTTGTTTTGTTTAAATGTGGCTTTGAAAGCTACTTCTGCAAAATTTTAACAGAAGAGATTTAATTGCAAAAAAAATCCTAAAATTAATTTTCAGGATGCATCTTAAAACTCATGTTCCCTGATGAGAGCATGGCTTTGTTCTTATACATTGAGAGTAGCAGCAAGGAGATGTGGGTCTACTCAAAGTGATCGTTCCTTCCTATGTGATCTTGGACTGGTCACTTAACCTGTGAGTTCTAGTATGTTCCCCACAGTCATAGCACGTGCTGTTTCCCAAAGTTATCCCAAGCAGAGACTGAAGCTTGGCATCTTCAATGCTGATAAAGGAGATTATTTCCATGCAGACATGGCTGTGAACATGAATGAGCAGAGATTCAAACATTTCTTTTGTAGAAACTTAGACTTTTGGTTTAGGGCTATGCATAACGAAATGGAATTTGGATAATGAATGTGAACTCAAATGTAGAAAAAAAATATCCTCAAGTCATTCAAAGGTATCAGAGTTTCAAGTATATAAAATATCTCTTTAACCCTTACGCTGGGGAAGAGCACAAATTCCCTGATATAAGCAGCTGAGTGGTGACACCAAGTCTAGAACTTGATTTCTACGAAGCTAAATGTTGTGAGCTACACCCTGAAAAGTGCTCAGGCTTATTTCTGGGGATCATTCTCCTGCTTTCTGCTTCAAGTTAAGTGTTTTTTTTTTTTTTTTTCCATTTTCTTCCAGTGACTGTGCAAGTACAACTATATCTTTAGAAAGGTTGACTCTTGTCCTTTGCCTTTTCTCCATTGAATCAACTTTCCTTGGTAGAAATAAGAGTTGTAAATTAAAATAGAAGCAAGTGGTATTAATTGAGAGGATTACTAAAACTGAAAATTAAAGAAATGTAGATAGTACAAACTAATGATACAAGGTAATTCTTTTCTGTATTAGGATTAGACCTCTTGGGACTGAATGAGGCTGAGAATTCATGAGTATAGAAGACCTAAAGGGATAAAGCAAAGACATGAAGATAGGACATACAATACTTCAGTCTGATTTTTTAGTAATAGAACAAGGTGTTCCTATACAAGGTTGAATTTCTTTTTCTTTTGATATGCAGGCAATCTCAGTAAGGTAGAAAGAAAAAATAAATAAACTAGAAGGAAGGAAGGAAGGAGGAAGGAAGGAAAGAAAGGAAGAAAGAAAGAACAAAAGAAGGAAAGAAAGAATTTTTCATCAAGAAGAGATCGCTTGCTAATTCAGTACCACAAAGAAATTACAATTATTTTGATCTTGACCTTGATCTGTAACTTTGGACACTTAGCTCTTACAAATATATCTGTTTTCTTGGCTTCTGTTCTCCAGAAATTGACACCCAACTTGTACTGTAAGGACATACAGACACACAGGTGAACATATATGCTTAATTTCATTAAGTGTATTTCCATTAAGTAGGTGGCAAGTCTTTTCTTTTTTTTNCCTGGATAGTTGCTTTGATGTTTTGTTTGGAATTCCATTTATATTCACATGTGTGCATCAAAGTAGCTTGAATGATGTCCACATTTACCAGTATTGCACGGTAACTCCTCCCAAAGTGCATGGAAAGAAAATTTAGCAACGCGAACCAAGGAGGGATTCTTTGTCAGGGACCAGAGAACTTTTTTTTTTTTTTTTTTAAGCCATGTCCCTTTCACTTTCTTGGCTTTAACAATCTTTGACAAGAACAGAGTCAAACCTTGTACTTTAATTTGGATTTTTCAGTGCTCATAGCCTTGAAGAGCAGGAGTAAAAATGAAATTGTGTGGGTATATGTGGGAAACCAGAGCGCAAAGTTTGCTTTCTCTGTGAATAGAATTTATAATGTCTATTACAGTGTCCGAGAGCCAGTGATAAACTTGAGATTAGATTTGTACTAGGAAACCAAATGAGCTGAAAGGGAAGTGTAACATTTCAAGATGGAGATATTAAATCAATGCTTCATGTAAAAAAGACCCAGTCGATAGTAAAAGAGTATGTAAGAGGGAAAATATATCATCAGAAGTGACATTTCTAACTAATTGAAACATTTACAATCAGGCTTGTCTCCTACCATCACCTACATATTAGTCAAATCTAAGGTATAAGCAAGTTTATTTTTATTTTTAGGGGTCTCGTCAAAGCAGGAGAGCTTGGCAATAAAGGAATTGAATGACTTTCTAAAAGTCTTTATTTATAACTACAATTATAACTTTCCCATCACCATGCTGTGAATTATTAAAAGCATATTGGCATTTTGTTATATGTTTTAGTTCTCTTTAAATTATTTCTCATAGTGAGAATAATAAACTAATTAAGCTTTTGTTAAGCAAATTTTCAGCCTAGGCTCACTTTTTAAATCAATGCTCATTTCAGTTAAGGAATAACTTTATTTTTCCTTTACTTCTTTGAGATCAATGTCCACATGATCTTTGATACGTCAAAGTGTTCTATTCCTGAAATAGCAATGAACAGTCTGTAATTTTAATATCACCTCAGTTATTTTCATGTCTTTATAGATATGAGTTTTAACGTGAACCACATATGTAGATATAGATAAATCCACATATAGATACATGCATATTGAAAAAATAAATCCATCTCCAAAGACCTGTAGAAATATATACATCCCATATGTGTAAAGCACATTAAAACTGCCAGACCACAAAAGATATCCTATATTTACAGACCTACTTATGTTTCTGGGGCTGCCAAATTTCCACATCTTGTTGCTGCTATTTGTTTAACAAGACTAAAAGGAAATGTAAAGTATTTAGAGCATTCTCTTTAGGATCCTTTTGGAACACTATAGAAAGCATGAAAATATTGATCTTGGACCCCTACATAAGTCTGAGGAACCTTAAACTTGTAATGGTGTATTCTGCATTGATTCTTGGCCTGTACTTGAAGTTTGCTGCCTTGTAGGAGACAATATGAAAGCTCTTGTACCAACACTATTTCTGGAAGGTTCCACCGACACGCTATCAATCTGATGCTTCGCTGACATGCCGAGGGGTGCTGCGAGGTGGTCTACCCCGGCTCATCGAAGGATGTTACCCAGGCTCCTGCTGAACCTCTGCGTTCCTAGTTAATTCAGGGTTGCTTATGTTGTATGAGGCTGAGTGAAGCTTCTGGAACAGGGGTGCGTCTGCATCGTGACAGGTAGACCCCGTGAGCGAGGGGCANTGGCGCGCCGTCCTCTGGGCTCCCTCCGCGGGGCGCCCGCGGGGCTCAGTCCTTAAACATCCGGCCCTCGACTCCAGCCCAGGTCACGGTCTCACGGTTCCTGGGGTCGAGCCCCGGGCCAGGCTCAGCCCGACAGTGCGAGGCCCGCTTCTGTCTCTCTGTCTCTCTGTCTCACTCTCTCTGCCCCTCCCCCACACGCCCTCTCGCTTCCTCTCCAGGTAAATAAATAAACATTTGGAAAAAATAAAATGAAACTGTTGTCAGCCAAGGAGTAAAGGGGCTTGCTTGCGGTGACTTTTTTTTTTTTAAGTTCTAGTTTTGAGATGCTGCCTTCCCCCCCCCCCCAGCCC
>NW_027528362.1:8738091-8842832 GCF_008692635.1 Crocuta crocuta | reverse complement strand
ACAAAAAAACCCCCCAAAACCCGAAAAAAAAAAAGCCCGAAAGATACGGAACATGAGAACGCTCGAATGACCAAAAGCAAAGTGAGCGTGTCGCTGCGCCGGAAATGGCCCAGGCCCGAGGGTCACGAGCAGCGCCGGCCCGCNGGCCCCTGGAAGCCACACCCCGGGGCCGGGCTCCCGGCGGGCGGGGACGCGGTGCGGACGCCACCTGGGGCGGAGGCCCAGGTGGGGAGGTTTCTGGCGGCAGAGACGAGGCTGCGGCCAGAACCGGGCGGGCCAGGCAGCCGGCTGGCGGTGCTACCGGACCCCAGATACCGAATCCCGGGGGCCCAGGCGGCTGCTGCTCGAATACGCAGTGGTGGACCAGGGGCCTCGGGCAGGCAGGATGGAGGCAGAAGCCGAACGAGAAGACTCCTATCTCTATTGAGAGAGAGCAAGAGGGGGAAAGGAGAGAGAGATTAATGTATTTCGGATGAAATGAATCTAATAAATAGAATAGGAAAGATTCTCAGTATGAGGGTATGTTAATATATGTTTTAAAAAGAGTAACATCAGCAGCATTTCGTGTTGCTTCTGTAACAAATCATCACAAGCTTAGAGGCTTAAAGCAACACAAATTGGTTTTCTCATAGCAGATCCGGCTCTCAGGGCTAAGTCCCAGGCGCTAGCAGGGATGCTTCCTTCTGGAGCCTCCAGGGGAGAATTTGTTTCCTCGCCTTCTCCTTCTTCTGGAGGCGCCTGTGGTCCTTGGCTTGGGCTCCCCCCTCTGTCTACAAAGCACACGTCTCTGACCCCTGCTGCAGTCTCCTCCTCGAAGCTCCCTCTCACACCCCTGCTATTCAGCAGTGTAGGAGTTCCTGGAATCGCTTTGGACCCACCCACATAATCCAGGATGATCTTCCGGCCTCACGATTCTTAACTTGATCACATTTCCAGTGCCCCTTTTGCCATACAGTGTGATACATTTACAGGACCTGGGGCTAGTAATGAACAAGGCTGGGCGGCGGGGCTGTGTATTGATATCTCTAGCACAGCATCCAAATAAAGAACAAAAAAGGGTTACAAAATAACTGAGACAAACATACAATTTCACCCATCCATGGAATCCCCCCAGAAAAACCCAAAAATGAATAAACAAATAGAAAGCAGAATCAGACTTCTAAATATGGAGAACAATCTGGGGGTGGGGGAATGGGGAAAATGTGGGAAGGAGAGTAGGAGATATGGCTTCCAGTATGGAATGGATAAGTCACAGGGATGAAAGGCACAATATAGGGAATACAGTCCTCGAGATTGTAATCGTGTCCTACGGTGACAGATGGCAGCAGCACCTGCCCTGAGCGTAGCATAAGAAGTTGAATCACTATGTTGTAACTGAAACTAATGTGACATTTTGTGTCAACTATATTATAATTAAAAATAATTTTCTCTTTAAGGTTCTTTTTTTTTAAGTTTATTTATTTATTTATTTAGAGAGAGAGAGCTGGGGGAAGGGCAGAGAGAGAGGGAAACGTAGAATCCCAAGCAGGCTCCATGCTGTCAATACAGAGCCCGATGTGTCGCCTGAACCCACAGACCACGAGATCGTGACCCGAGCCAGAATCAAAAGTCAGATACTCTACCCACTGATCCACCCAGGCATCCTCAAATTAAATGAATTTTTAAAAAGTTTAGGAAACATACAGAAATAAAGTTGTGGCTACAGAAAAAAATAAAATAGATATATTAGAAATGAAAGATACGTCACTGTCACAAAAATACTTGATAGGTAGTTTCTACACTGGACCCAGGAATGAATTCACTCAGAATGTGGTATAGAGAATAGGATGGAGATCACACTAAGGAATTACATGCACATGTGTGTATAAACACATATTATCTATAAGAGCAGTTCAGAGATAGAATGGAAAGGAGAGCTTCTAGCATATGCCCAAAGTAAGAGGAGAAAGAAAATAAAAGGGAAGCAGTGTTCGGAAAAAAAAGTGGGGAATTTGCCACACTTGAAGAAAAACCTCAAGCTCCAGATCAGATGTGTGGGACTGATACTGAGAAAAAGAAATGAAAATAAATCCACACAAAGGCACAGAGTAATAAATTGTAGAACATCAGAATATATATTACAGAAAGCTACAAGTGAGAGAAAGAATTGCCCCCAAAGAAATAGCAATTAGACATCTCTTGTGTACTTGAATTAGGAAAATAAAGAGATAATGAAGAAATTTCCAAATGCTTTTGCAAAGAAAAGAAGAAGACAACAACAAAGACGAAGAAAAAGAAAGAAGAAGAAAGAAGAAGGAGAAGAAAGAAGAGGAAAAGACATGTGATCCTAGAATTTTATGCTCAGACAAAACAGCGATTAAGGTAGAGGACAAAATCAAGTATAATATGTCTTGCAGCATAATTTTCCCATCCAGATTCACTTTTCTTTTGCAAAAGTATATTGTGTAGTATTTCTTTCAGTAACATTCTATTTTTTGTATGTCTGAATATACATATTTCTCTGGCAACTAATCTGAGGTACAGAAGGAAGGAAAACATTAATGATAGAAACCAGGCCATGAGAAGAGGGGAGTTACTGCTCCTTTCTGTGCCGTGGGGTTCTTGAGCTGACCAGGGCGTAAGAGATCCTAAACGATCTCTTGACCAATGAGGCTGAATTTACATGAATCAAAGGAAGTGTGCAGCATTAAAGAACTAGTCATGGTCTTGGTCAAGGTCATGGTCCCATGAACTTCCATTTTCCTGGAGTGAGTTTATTATAGAGCTGTTTTTAGAGGAAAGTCATCATCAGATAGGCTAAAAATATATATAAATAAACAGCTTGATTTCTTTGACTTGAAAAAGTACTATTGAAGACTGTGTGGCTCTTCATTGAATTCAAACACTCTGAATGTTATTATGGACATAACAATAGAGAAGTTTCCTTTGGATCAGGATCAAGGTACTTTCTATCTTCTGCTGACTAAATGTTTGTTATTTATCTAAGTTAGTGTCTTGTATAAATATTGTAGGTACATTAAACTCTAACTGCTTACTAGTGGCAAATTGGAGCCTTGGTTTTGGAAAGATTTTCATGCATAATCCCAAGGCAAAGTCGCATGGAGCTTGGAATCAAGTATAGACGCCTGACCAACCAAGTACAGTAGCAGGCATGGCCAGGGGTCTCCTACATCTGTGGCCTGTGCAGCAGTTGACTGCTAAACATTTACCAGTAGTCTCCTGTGGTTGGTTGGGAAGGCCTGATTTGTAGCCTGTTGCCCTGGTATAAATATTACTACTGTGGTTGATTTAAAGTTACTCACTCACATGGCATCATTAAATTCTGAACACGTCTGCTTATCACTAGCCGATACAAGCTCGTTCTAGCACATCATTCGGTGGTTACTTAGTTTTAAAACTTCGTATCTGAAGAATTACTTGTTGGTCACCCATAGATTTACCTAGGTGAGCAGAACATGGAGATGAGAGTCTAAATTTAGGTAACATTTTATATAGCTTAAAGAAAATAATGAAAATGGCTCACATCTTGCATAATTGAGATTATGAAGGGTGGTTGAGGAAATCATGTGCTTTATCCTGAATGGTGACTTAAAGATCTTTGTGTTTATGGAGTTATTTTTATTTATTTTTTATAGAGTATGGTTTCCAGTTGCTTTCCATCCCTTATGATCAAATTCAGATAATCATAATCTGAAACATTCCCCTTTACTGTTCAGTAATTATGCATTTTAGAAAAAAATATATTTTTCGAAGATAAACTTTTTTTTGATTGGTTGTTGGTTGATACAGTTTTTGCACTTTAAATCCTTCTTGCCCTTTGCAGTATGTGGAGAATTAGGCAGTCAAGATGGGGAAGGTCCAAGGAGAAACCTTTTGAGGACAGTAATTCAACAGAGTTTGAAATATGGGAAGGCAGGAGCTATTTTATCCAGTCACCCAAACTAGGAACTCCATTCCTAACTGACCCTTCCCACTCCCTGGCACAAAATCCATCATGCTATTGTGTGAATTCTAGCTCCAGAAGTTCTCTCGAATTTTCCCTAGCCCTTCTCCCAAACCACTGGCCCGGTTTAAGCCACTCTCTGTAAGATTGTGTCGTGTTCTTGCTTCAGTTGAAATCAACAGGTAGAGAACTGTTGCTAGATGTATAAAAATTTAGGACCAATCTGACAATTTTCCCTCAATTGTCAACATTCTACTTTAAACTGTGTTTCTTGGGGAGGAGCGGTGGCATTGTTAAGTCAGTCCATGACGTTATAAATGTAAGACTGAATACATTCTACACATTTCTGTTAATCTAATCTTTCAGAAGATTAGATCACTTCCAAGAGGTTACCGAGTATGATTGGCATTAAAATTCTTATGTTTCTATGTTCTTACATTTAATTGCCCCAAATCCCTTTCTTAAAATGAAGATATTATTTTCTATGAAAAAAGACTTTTGAGTTTATATAAAACTTCTCAATTCTTCTATTTCTTTTTCCTGAAATTTTGGAAATAGCTTAGACTCATTAAGTGTTTAGTAAAATCCCTAGTGAGAAAAGTAGAATTTATAGTTCACAGACTGGGCTGAACAGGCAACTATCTGTCAACTTAAACTATTTTGTCTCAAATAATAAATTAGTTCACAAATGAGGATGGAGTAAGTGATAATAATCCAACTCTTTCTAAGGGCCCTACTTTGAATGAAACATATGTGTGAGGGATGTACTGAGAAATAACCGTAACATTTGATGATCCCCTAATATGTGCTCAGTGCTTTGTACTGTTACATTTAAACATATAGTTAGGACATTTATCACCTACCTTTTTTGGTTGAGGAAATTGAGGCTTAAATAGTTTATTTATAGGATTTAACTGTGTCACAGAACTCAAATGTAGAGGAATAACAGTATGAATCCAACTCTTTAGTGGCTTCAAAATCTTCACTTTCTCTGATTCCATGTAGCTTCTTCCTGCAGGAAAACATAACATGAAAATATAGGGCATAGTTCTTGTTTTAAACAATTTTAGTCTGAATGGAGAAAAATGACACACCTAATTACCAATATTGCTTAGAAACAACATATTTGATTTAACATATGATTATGGGGCACCAGGGTAGCTCAGTTGGTTGAGCATCTGACTGTTAATTTCTGCTCCGATCATGTTCCCAGGGTTATGGGATCAAGCCCTGCGTCATGCTTCATTCTGGGCATGAAGCCTGCTTAAGATTCTCTCTCCCTTCCTTGAGTTCTCTCTCTCTAAAATAAATAAAATATGATTAAAAATAAGTAAGTGGTAATGAAAATAAATGTGTTTTTCGAATTCAAGGGTAGAGATATCCTTTGTAAGGTAAAGAGTTTTAGGGATTCAGTTTTATTTATTTATTTCATAAAATGCAATAGCCAGTACTCCATCCATCCGTCCAGCCATTCATCCATTCCTGCATCCTATTTTCCTTCCATGCATCCTTTCATCCAGTGTTCATATATCAACAACTAATTTTTAAGGAAGAAGATGAATTATCCAGATATAAAAATATGGACATTTATAATTTTATGATTGCTGCTCTTTTCCAAATGTATACAAATCCTATATTTCTTTTCTTAAAATTTTTTAATGTTTTTTATTTATTTCTGGGAGAGAGAGATTGAGACCGTGATCAGGGGAGGGTCAAAGAGAGGNCACACACACACACACACACACACACACACACACACACATGCAACTAGAAAGGAGTTGGATCAGTAGGACAAGAAAAAGATCAATTACGTGGCGGCAACAACAACAACAACAACAACACACCACCAAGATCTCAGACAGAGACTTAACACCACAAAATGATCCTGGTTCACACAATGTCAGCTTTGGGTGCCAGAGGCCTGCAAAGGGAACTGATTGTCTTATCTCAGTTCAGATGACCGATTCAAGGACAGGGAGCCTAGATAATCAAGAATTGGCTCGGAAATACCTGCTCTTAGAGATGACACATGTCACTTCCATTGACATGTTTTGGCCAGAACAGAGTACACGGTCACATCCAGGCCTGACTTTGGGAGGGGGAGGGGGAGGATTCAGCTTTCTGTCCATGAACTAAAGGAGATCTGCAAGTGTCAGTGAGCACTAACACTGTCTACCATGACTAGAAAGAAAGTGGCNGGGGGGGGGGGGGGGGGGCGCCTGAGTGACTCTGTCAGTTAAGCATCTGCCTCTTGGTTTTGACTCAGGTCATGATCTAAAAGTTCGTGAGTTTGAGCCCCACATCGGGCTCTGCGCTGACAGCAAAGCCTGCCTGGGATTCTGTCTCCCGCTCTCTCTGCTCCTCCCCTGCTCAGTCTCTGTCTCTGTCTCTGTCTTTGTCTCTCTCTGTCTCTCAAAAATAAATAAATAAATAGACATTAAAAGAAAACGAAGCAAAGAGATACTTACCAGGACAACATAAATACATAAATAAATAAAATAAGACATAAAGGATATTTACCATGAGAAAAACACAAACCTGGAGGTGAAATTCGAAGCAGCATTATATCTTCATCTTTCCTGAAGCTAATATTACTGTATTTCTAAAGCCAGACTCTGCCTTTCATTCACGTTAAAGCCTGTCTTGGAGAACAGAAAAGGGAACACTGGTATTACACAGACACCCACATAAGTGTAACATATATATATAGCTTGTATCTATTATTGCTATACCCCTGCATCTTTATTATATATTTGTGTCTAATTAATGTTGAGAATTTTTTAAATCAGTTGTTAATATATTTTAAAAGTACTAAATTCTCTTCTTGGAAGTAAGAGTAGAATAGAAATATTTTTACTGTTGACAATTGTGCCCTCAAGTGTTAACATTATTCACAAGTGTTTAAGAGAATAATTAGCTTCCTTTTCCTCTATCATACTCATTATATAATTACAATATGACCTTTGTTCTCTTTATACATACAAGTAGTATGTTCCAAAAGGAATTTTTAGTGAAGAAGAAACATTTGATAATAACCTAATTCCCTAACAGTCTTGTACAGTGGGTAATAAGTGACCTTACCTTGGAGAAAAATTAAAAGACGCCTGCATTAGAGATCAATTTCCTGATTTTTCAGCTTAAATTCATCATGCCGAGCTATCCAAGGACACCTTTCTTGTCCTCCCATTTGATGGAAATGATTTCCATGTGTTTTGTGATTCAACCCCATTCGGCCTTAGATAATACAGTGACATCAAACATTTCAACTCTTCAATGGACCGGCTGACTATGGCTTGTAAAAATTGCTTTTTATTGTCAGAGTACTCTAAATTATAAATTAGAAGTGGACATCAGATTTGTGGCAAAATAGTAGCACTCACATTTCATAGTAATTTCACATTTCAATATTATTTACAAATATGACATCATCCATTAGTGGTTTTATTTCCTTTTTGTATTAGAGAGATTCCAAATATGATGTGACAGCCTTAACTCTGAATTTCCCTGTTTTTGTCAGTTTAATCCAGATCTTTGCGATGCAGTTCTAAACACTGCCATGCGTCTAAGATTTAAACAAGAAACAGGTGGTTAAATACACACATGCAACTCTTGACAACTTGACTGTAGCTTTGCATGTTATATTTTTGGTAATGCCCAAATATCATTTTAGTAGTTATCCAGAAGCATCTTATTGTCCCTTTACCAGTTCTATTAAATAGAATATTAGCAAGAAATGAATCACTGTCTATTCATGAAATCTCAATTCCCTAACCAAACTTCTCCTAAAGGACAATATTTTCAGTTTTGTGATTGATTTGGTGTTAGTCATCTCCAGGATCACTGGGCAGCTGTTTGCAGGATACTTTGAGATTCATCTTTCCGGACACACCTCAGTTTGCACTGGAGTCATTAATGCACAATCTGAAGCTGTGATCCTTGAAAGTTACTCTCAGTAATGGGATTCAAATGCTGTCTTGTTTGATCTGCATTTACTCTTTTGGGCTCCAGAATGCAGACTGGTACTTCACAAGTCACCCAAGAGTGGTCTCTTGTTTAAGTCTTAGAGGAAGCTTTACATCGAAAAATCCCATTTTTCACACTCTGCCTTACTACCTAATTCCCCACACATTTTGTAAGTCCAGTTCAGTCTCCCTTCTACCACTTGTCTCTAAAATGGAAACCATTTTTAAAGTAATAACCTCAAAAATCAACCTTCCATCAATAAATAGGAAGGCATAGCATCTACATTTGCTCACAATCACTGGACCTATCCTAAATCGCCATCCCTGATTATATCTCACCTCTTCCCTGGAGCCGATGTTTTGGTGTTTGTCACTGGCTGGAAGCCCTCAGCCTCACCCCAGGGTTGATTTCTGTTTCTTCACATTTCCCTGACTCCCCGCTCCTCTGCACCTTAAGCAATGAGTGACTTTGCTGTCTGGCTGAAACAGACAATATAGAGGAGAGAAGAAGCAGAGGGCTTTATGAAGGCAGTACCAATGGAGTAAGGATGGAGGGCCAACATCAAAGAAGGGTAGAAGATGCAGGACAGTATGGAGCAGTGCATGACCTGTGTGGTGCTGGGGATTTAATTAAGCCTTTTTCTCCCCTTATAAATTTGGAACCTATGGAGAAAACACACTAATGGAGATTAAAACAATAGTTTTATTACTGACAAAGCTGTATTGGAGAAAGCAGCCTACCACTCTGATCATATAGCTGGGTTTCCAATTTTCCCCTTGATTTAATCATATGACTAAATTGACAGGGTTCTTTTTAACGACAACGAAATGCTGGCCTTTGAAAGTTTATGGCATTAAGCAGCAAGGAATGTGAATGTCCAATGGATAACAGAATGGGTCCCAAAAAGAGTGAAACCCAGGTGGAGGTGAGTCAGGCTGACCCTATTTCATCTGTGAACAGAAGTTTACTTAGCATGCGACGTTTTAAGCCTGGTCCAAGAACCTCTCCTTCCCTGGGGGTGGACGTTCTGTCCCATCTATGGAAATATGACGTGTCATATGGAAATATTACAAGTAGCACTCTCCATGCGCTCCCACAGTGATTTCTTTTTTTTTCTTTTTTTTTTTTTACAAATAGTTTATTGTCAAATTG
Source organism: Crocuta crocuta (assembly GCF_008692635.1). Taxonomy (NCBI): domain Eukaryota; kingdom Metazoa; phylum Chordata; class Mammalia; order Carnivora; family Hyaenidae; genus Crocuta; species Crocuta crocuta. Next base: position 8,833,774 of record NW_027528362.1, on the reverse strand, counting down.
GTTTCCACATAACACCCAGTGCTCATCCCCACAAGTGCCCTCCTCCATGCCCATCCCCCCTCCCCCCACATCCATCAGTCCTCAGTTTTTGTCAGTGATTTCTAAAGGTACTGCCTTAAATTTGTCATAATATTCCCTTATCATTTGTCTGTTCAGCTTTACTGATTTCTGCCATTATTGTTGCTTTCCTTTTATGTATGTTGGGCTTAATTTGTGCTTTTTATTCCTTCCTGGGCTACAACCCCATAGATAATTAATTTTAGATTTTTATTATCTAATATAGACATTTAAGGATTCAGATTTCCCTCTTATGGCTGACTAAGTGCATCCCTCAAACTTTGACATGCTTCATTCATTTTCAATCAACTTGAACCATTTTCTACTTTCCTTGTAATTTCCACTTATACATATAGTTATTTAAAGTTATGTTGTTTTCTTCCCCAAAACTTGAGAATTTTAAAAAAATACTGTTGTTATTGATTTCTAGTACAATACCATTGTAATCAGCAGATATACTCTGTATGATTTCAATTGTTCTGTCAGTGTTGATTTATGTATTTTGAAACTTTGTTATTGTGCTCACATATTTAATTGCTTTTTGTTTGTTTGTTTAACAATTCTCTTTAATTCACCCAGATTTTACCTTTCTGGGATTTTTCTTCTCTTCCAGCTGGTATTTTTCCTTTGAACCTAAAAGAATGTGGTTTGTTTTTGTTTGTTGTTTGTTTTTGTAGATCTTTTTATTTTTGCATTTCTTGTAGAACAGATCTGCTCTACATAACTTCTTTCAGCTTTTTCTTTTGATAAAAAATTATAAATTTAGTGCTTATTTCTAAGATAGTTTCTTAGGGTTTATAATTTGATTTTAACACATTTATTTTGCTTTACTATCTTTCAATACTGTACAGAGGTTCCATAGTCTTCTCTGTCCCCCAGTTTTCAAATGAGAATGAGAGGTTGACATTCTTTTTACATGTTTAATGTTAGTTTGTTTGTTTGTTTTTCCAGGTCCCTTTGGGATTTTAAAATTATATTTGATCTTTATCATCAATTTGATTATCATTTGCCTATATCTGTTGTTATGTTTGAGTTTGTTTGCTGAGCTCCTTGGATATTGGGTTGAATAATTAATCTATTTTGGAAAATTGTCAGCCATGATTTCTTCAGACATTACTTCTGCTCCATTATCTGCCTTCTCTTTTCTGGAAACTTAATACAAATATATTTGGCTATATAGAATTTTCCACAGATGCCATATGCTTATTTTCCTCTTCTTTCTGTCACTATCTCTTTCTTTTTAACTCTTGGCTTTCTCTGAGGTTCAATATGGATAATGTCTATTGATCTGTCTTCAAGTTCAATATTTCTTTCTTCTAGTATGGCCAGTGACATTAATTCTTCATCTTAGTATTGTATTTTTATTTCTTTCACTTACATTTGGCTTTTTCATTGTGCTTATATCTGTACTATTTCCCATTTTTTTCACACCAGTCATCTAGAAATCAATTATGTTAGGTTATTTAACATATCTATCATATTTAATTTAAATGTCCTGTCTAATAGTCTCAACATCAATATCATACATGGGTCCATTTTTATTTCTCTATCTTCTCTTGACCATGCATCATATTTTTATTCAACTATATTAACTTTTCTATATATCCTTCACATATCTTATAACTTTTATTCTAGGATGAGCATTTTGAAAAAAAGAACATTATAGTAATGAATAGAAATTAATAAATATTTAGCTCCAGAAAAAGGCACAACCCTTCTTCCTTTGACCACTAGTGTCAGTGAGGGGTTACTCCATTTAATTTGCATTTGATTTCTGGACTTCATTTTAGTTTCCATTATATTCAGTTTGTTACTGGCTTCAGATTTAGCAACTCTTGTGATCTAAGCACTAGCAAGACTCCAGATATCTCTCTTTTTTTTTTTTAATGTTTTTTTATTTATTTCTAGGAGAGAGAGAGAGAGAGACAGCATGAGCAGGGGAGGGTCAGAGAGAGAGGGAGATACAGACTCCGAAACAGGCTCCAGGCTCTGAGCTGGCAGTCAGCACAGAGCCCGACGCGGGGATCGAACCCACGAACCGCGAGATCATGACCTAAGCGAAAGTCGGATGCTTAACTGACTAAGCCACCCAGGCGCCCCAAGACTCCAGATATCTCTTACACTTTATAACCTGGCTGCTGGTGGGGCGCCCGGGTGACTCAGTCGTTGAGAGTCCAACTCTTGATTTCAGCTCAGGTCATGATCTCTCAGTTTATGAGTTTGAGCCTCACATCGGGCTCCTCACTGACAGTGCTGAGCCTGCTTGGGATTCTCTCTCTCTCTCTCTCTCTCTTTCTCTACCCCTCTTCCACTTGCTCTCTCTTTCTCTCTCACTTTCTTTTTTTCTCAAAATAAATAAACTTAAAAAAATTATAATCCAGCTGTTGGTTTCCTAAATAGAAGGGCATGTCTCTCTCTCTCTCTCTCTCTTATTCCAGATTTAGGGCTTCTGGTAAGTTCTCTTTGTTCTCCATTTCCACAGTTAGCTTTTTTACATTCAGGAGATTCCTCTGCCCTGATACTCTTTCTTCCCCTCTCTCTTTTTTTAAAGTTTTTTTTTTCTTTTAAGTAATCTCTACACCTAACATGGGACTTGAACTCATAACTCTGGCGTCAAGAGTCACACACTCCACCAACTGAGCCACCCAGGTGCCCTGTTCTCTGTTTTGAGTCTTCAGAAGGCCAACTGTACACTGTACAGAAGGCCAACTGATGTCTTGGGGAAACTTGTAAGCATTTCTTGCTGTTCCCCTGCCCTACCCCACATGTTGGCAGCAGTTTTGCAGTGGGCGAAGGCTCAGAACTGTTCAGAAGGATTTCTCACTGTTATCCTGACCTGTTCCCAGACTCAAGTGGGCTCTGTAAGCCTTAGCAAGGATTTGTTTTAGGATTCCTGTCTTGCTCCCAAACTTGGGTATATTACTTGCATGTACGCAGTGCAGGCCATATGGAAAGAGAGGTATGTGGGTGCAGAGCTTTCTTTCCCTGGGCTTATGCAGGCATCTGAGCCACCACTCAGCACATTTATGGGCTTCTAAAACTATGTTGAAAATTTGGCCTGTTTCCTCACACCCTGTTCCTTGGCCAATTGTCTCTTCCATCATTCCACCTAGTAGGAAGCCAGAAGCCAGTGCCTCTCTTATAAGAGGGATTCATTACTCTCTGTACTTTAGTTCACTTAGGTTTATTTGTTTTTAGGTTGTCTATCTTGCTATCATATTTAGCTCTTTTATGGAATTCTGATTTCTAAACAGAAACGAAAGCTGCTAGTTATTATCCATATTGCTGTCCACTTCTATTTATAGGAGTCATATATGGATCCAGCATGGAAAGGGCTGGGGAAAAAAAAAAAAGCTAATAGTAGACATCATACTGTTGGAAGAAGATATACCTCTCCTTTCCCACCTAAGCGATGTTATTCATTCAGTCTCATTGTGGATGTGCCTTCTCATCATGTGAGTGCTCTGTCTGCTAGAGGGTCATCCACATAACTAAGCTTCTGGAATAAGTTTATCAGTTATCTCAAGATATATCTGAATTTCAGGTTAAGATTGAGCTCAGAATCTCCATGCCCTACTGTTCCCATGCTGTCCTACCCGTACAGTGTGTTTAACAAATTTGTAGACCAAGCTACTGAGTTATCAGGGAATTTATATTGGGATGAATTTCCAAATCTTATCTGGTTTTCTCCAGGAGGAACTTTACTGGCCATTTTAGATGTTTCATAAGGAAAACAGGCAAACCCATGACTGATGAAACAAGACAAGGTCCAAAGAGTGATAAAGGAGACATCTCAAATGAATGGAGGTCAAAATAATGACTATTGGCCATAGTAAATGGGGATGACTATGAATAACTATTTGCAAGGTCTGTACAGTCATGGTACAACCCCATTGGGAAACCACTGAGTGACATTTGTTGTAAAAATCAGCAAATAATGGAAAAATATGAATAAGTATGTCTATTTCAAACCTAGAAATCTCTGAAGACTTCCAACCAGTGGTAATAATCTTTCCCTTTCTATAACACAGAGATACAACAGTTGCCTACATTCTAACACCATGCTCTGCAGAAGCCTGTGTTGCTTCCCAAATCTGTACTGCTACACTCCCACCATGTTCTCATGGGCACTTCTTGTTCCTACTTTCTAGATACCTGCATCTCTTGCAATTTTTTTCTCATTATGTTGTCTGTGCTCACTTCACCCTCAGAGAATCTCACTAGCTGTCTGGTTTTGAGCAGCCTTCCTCTTTCCTTCTCCCCCCTAGCCAATACCATTCCCCCAATGAGTCCATCAATTCATCTAGGCTTTACACAGACTGAATCTTCACCATAAATGAGTGTTCCTGCAAGTCGGCGTTGTCTAACAAAAGGAGACACTGTGCTTCTAAAAGGAATCCAATCTTCCTTTAAGTTGATCAGTTCACATGACTACCAGCTTTTTAAAATAGCTGTCTTTGTTCTTGTCTTTCTAATTGCTACTACAATAAAATAGTCACTGTCTTAAATGCTATATATTTATTAACACATTTAGTCTCCCCAAATACCTTGTAAAACAGGTAGTTCTACTTTTACTCTGTGCCTAGAGATGAGCAAAAAGGGAAATGGGAACGCAAATAGCTCCCCAAGGTCATGTGTTTGACTGAGGCTCTGACTCCTGAGCCTAAACTCTTGACCCTTTCCTGTGTTACCTCTTGTTTTAATAATGTTTACTTATTTTGAGAGAAAGAGAGAGAGAGAGAGAACACGCATGCACATGCATGCAAGCCAGGGAGGGGCAGAAAGAGAGGGAAAGAGAGACTCTCAAGCAGGCTCCACACCTTTAGGGCAGAGCAAGATCATGACCTAAGCAGAAATCAAGAGTTGGATTTTGAGCTGACTGAGTCACCCAGGCGCCCCATCCTATGTCACCTCTTAATCGTGAATGAATCATTAAGCAAGCAGTAAGGTACTGTTCTCCTTAAGAAATGGTAGATAGATGTTTCATTCGGTACCACATCTATACTCTTTCCTCAATTCTCGCTCTTGTAAATGCCAGAGACAGTGTGTCAGTCTAAGAGAAACTTGATGTGTTTTACACAATATGGCAGTCCTAAAATTTCTCAAACTTCGATTGAGCATAGAAGTGCTCCCCTCAAAAAAATGCACCATTTTCAAGTAATGAAACTCCCCCCATGGTCTCTGTTTTCAGGAAACAGTCAAAATGATACAAAAATGACCATATATGAAATTATGATTTCACCCTAAAATTTGGTAAGGATATTAAATCTACTAATTTCTAAATAATTAGCTTTTCTGTGTTTCATGATAGTTTGCATGTCAGTATACTGAAAGCAAACATCGATTCTGATTTGATCTATGGTGACTGGATTGTATGACTACATTTTTATAAATAGATGAATGTGCAACGCTCCTTATAGTTTTGTAACTATGTAATTAAAACTATCTGTATTGGTTTGGAAAGCATTCAGCTACAAGGAAAAGAAAACCTGATTCACAGTGTTTTAAACAAATGAAGGTTTAGTGTTTTTTTCTGGGATGCAGGCAGATTTTGACATTAGATTAGTAACAATGAAGTCAACATTATTTAATTATATCTTAACTCCTATCCTTTGTCATAGGACTGAAACATGATAGTTTCTGCCACTTTAGACTTCATGCCCAAATCTAAAACAAGAAGAAGAAACAGAACAGGATAAAGGATCATTGACCCTGCTTCGTTGGAAAACCAGAAGCCTTCCTGGAAATCCTCTGAACAGTTTTCCATTGATATCCCATTTATATCGTGTTAGCAGAACCTGAGTCATGTTATCATACCTAAGTGGCAAGGCTTGGAAAGTGGGAGTGTGAGCGGCATCTGTGGCTGGGCCAGTCATCTTCCATCTGTTAGGTGCGTGGGGGTGAGATGTCAGGTAGAAAAATAAACACTCATTGTCACTCCTCCTAGGTGCTCTGACTCCTATTACCCAATTCTGGAAATTTACTATGGAAAGTTATTTGATATTCAAAAGTTGTACTGGTGATTCAATCCAATTTATATGTGTGTTGCTGTTTAAAGAGATAAAAATTAATTTAGTATCTATAGCAATCTTTTTTTTCCTCTATATTGTCTATCCTTTAAGTCTTCTATTAATTTTGTTGTATTTTCATCAATTTAGGGAGAAAGTTGGAATCTATGTATTTCCTGACCACAAATAGAAATGTCAGATCGTAGTAAAATCATCAATGTTCCTTTCTTCATCCAACCCCCCTCCCCCTGCCCGCATGCATATTCAGGAACGGGGTAGTGTTGACATCCATGGAACTTAGAGCAAATACCAGTGCCAATCACGCCTAAAATATAAACACGTTTCAAATTTATGTGAATTTTAAACAATCTGTTTTCTTTGGCTTGTAGAAAAATTACCAAATAGCATATTGCATTAAGAACAAAATGTTCTTTAATCAGGACCACGTTATAATCGTATAGTAGTAACACATAATTATAGATGGCATATTAAAGTTTGTAATTGTATTCTTCAGATAGAATGTCCAAAGACACCAGTGTTTTTTTTTATTTAAAAATGTTATTTTTCGGTTCACTGAATAAATGTAAATATAAAGAATTTGGTTTTATTAAGATAAACTTTGAGTTTCTTACTTCTGTGTGCAAAGCATAGATAAAATGGGAACTATATCATGGTGTGATGGTTTGAAAAGTCTGGTGTAGTTTAAAAGCGACTTTCAATCTGGCTGGTATATTAAGCAAATGGAATTAGAAGAATTTTGGTGTCTGTTTCTTGATCTGAATTATTATGATTAGTATGCTTTCTTTGATTTGCTTTTATTAATGTTTTTACTTTTTTTGGTATACTGTAGCTGCATGGAAATGCATAAAAGGGGACATTTCCATCCTATTATGGCTTAACAATAAAGTAGAAAATACATATATTATGGACATACTTTTGTTACCTACTCAATGGCCTCGCTTTCTCTTCCTGGCACCCTCCTCCGTGTAACCATGTGTTTATGGAAGATGATGTTATCTGCAGTCCACAGATAAATCTAACTACCTGAAGCCATTCAGGATAACCCTCTTTTCTGGGAGACTTCTCAGAAAAGATTCCTTTTGGCTCATTGAAGGATGTGGCAGGGAAACAATTCTCTTTCTTCTACCAAACAGTCATGTGCACACGGATTGCTTAGAAGTTCTGGAGCCCACTGAGAGCATAAGGGGAGGCCAAGGTCTGCAGATGGCGTTGCCTTTGCAGGCAGCCTTTGAACCACCCTGCTTAGGTGGGTTTCGTGAAAAGATAGGACACAGTTTCCTCTTGTTCAATTGTTTTCTGGTATTTGTAGCTCAGTGCATTCTGACTACACAATTTGGTTATATTCACATATTCTGAAATCCATGTCCATTCAAGGAGAATGTAGGTTTTCAGTGACTTAAAAAGTGTCTTAAGCAATACTGTATGTAAGGATATGTAGTCTGTGTTTGTGTGGGTGTTATATTCTTAAGTAATGCTTGGAAGAATTTTCCTCTGCATTCTAGTGGTCACCTTACATCCTGATTATTTGATACCTTTTTAAGGACCTAATACTGTCACAGTGAATTCATATATGTATAAAATCCATATATGAATATATATATGAATGAATATTGAATATATGGATATATTTGTCCATCTGGAAATATGTACCTTACTTTGTCCATAAGGTGTAGATGTCAAATTATATAGTGCCTTTGATATTAGTATTTTGTAAAAGATGTTTTTTGGATTGTTAAACATAAAGAAAATAGTATTATAAATAATCAGCTTCCTGTAGAGTGTATAGATTTTCTTGATTTGGTTATTGTCATGTTGTTTCATACCTCATAATAACTAATTATTAATAATTTTTACCAATAACTGTCTTTTTCCAGAAGGCTAATAGGTCATTCTCTACCAACATATTCCTACAATTACTGGATAATTGACTCTTACATTCAAATATTTCTAAAACTCTCGAGCCAAAAGACCTTTTAAAAACATGAATTGATATAATTTTACCTAATGTAGGTGAGTAGGAGAGAATGACTTTAATACAACATATTTTTTAAATGTTTATTTATTTTAAGAGAGAGGGAATGAGCAGGAGAGGAGCAGAGAGAGAGGAAGAGAGAGAATTCCAAGCGTGTTCCATGCTGCCAGCACAGAGCTCAACTTGGGGCTCAATCTCATGAGATCATGACCTGAGCCAAAATCAAGAGTCAGACACTTGACCAACTGAGCCACTCAGGTGCACCTTTAATACAGTGTTTTAATGTCTAAGTTTATACATCTGAGATGAATACAAATCAGTACCATTCATAACACATGATCAGTCTTATGTGCCACATCTTCCTAGAACTTCCTAGAACACATTCAAGTCATTTCTCATGGGTCCTCGCCACACCCATAAACCCTTGGGTAACATCTCACCAATGAGACATAATGAGGGTCAACCCAGAACCACAACTTGTCATAAAAAATGCAAGACTAATGTTGAGAAAGATTGAAAGCAAAAAGAAATTCAGGTTCACTGTCCCCTTGAATGAAAGAGCCTCCTCAGCCATGAGTAGCCGGCTGCTGGGGACGGTGAACTGACTGAATTTTCCACTTTTATGCTTCTCTTTGACATTCCCTTGGTGTGAAAAATTTCTCCCCTCAAAGCCGCTATCACTCATGTTCAAGTTTAAACACATTTCCTTTTCTGTCATCAGTGAGGAGAGAGCGCGGCTGGTCACCATCTTCTACACGCTGAACCTTCAAGCCTTTTCTTCAGAATCAAGGATCCTATTTCGCAGACTCAGAAAATTGGAAGGGACCTTGCAGTCACCCCATCCTTTCTCTGCCTTTAGACAAGACTCCCCTTTAACCATCCCAAATGGAGGGGCGAATCCATCCTACTTTTAAAAGAGATCAAGAGAATCTAACGAGAAGACTCCAACAGTCGCACATTCTTCTGATGAAAAGCCCTCACTCTCAGGGAATCATCATCACTATCATCAAATGGCATTTTCTAAACACCCACATGTGCAAAATATGTGTGTCTATTCAGACCCTAACGAGGACCCGAGAGGCCCAGAAGGAAGAAGCGAGGAAACAGCACAAGTGCACGGCTCACATTAGGCTCTGCTCCAGGCCCCGAGGGAGTCCAGCTTATGGCACGAACAGACCTACCAGCAAACTCATCAAAAGCAGATTATTTTTAAGAGCCATTCCAGAAAACCCCAGAGGATTTTCTTTTTTTTTCTTTATTTAGGAAAAGTGCCTTTAAAATTTTTTTAGTGTTTTATTCATTTTTGAGAGAGAGATAGAGACGGGGTGAGCAGGNATTAGGCTCTGCTCCAGGCCCCGAGGGAGTCCAGCTTATGGCACGAACAGACCTACCAGCAAACTCATCAAAAGCAGATTATTTTTAAGAGCCATTCCAGAAAACCCCAGAGGATTTTCTTTCTTTTTCTTTATTTAGGAAAAGTGCCTTTAAAATTTTTTTAATGTTTTATTCATTTTTGAGAGAGAGATAGAGACGGGGTGAGCAGAGGAGAGTCAGAGAGACGGGGAGACACAGAATCCAAAGACAGGCTCCAGGCTCTCATCTGTCAGCACAGAGCCCAGTGCAGGGCTCAAACCCATGAACCATGAGATCATGACCTGAGCTGAAGTCAGACACTTAACCCACTGAGTCACCAACGCGCCCCCAGAAAAGTGCCTTATATTTAAAGAATAAAACCATTTAATTTCATTCTGTTTAAATATTAGGACTTACCAGTTACTATCAAACTCATGTCTAATAACTTAAGAATGGGAAACATAAAATGCAGTGTATTAAATCTGAAACAAATATGCATTAAAGTCATAACATGTACTGCACACATAGTACTGAATCGACTGCCTCTATTCTAAAGTGAGGGGGAAAAGCTATCTTTAAAACTGTCAATTCTCTTTTTCTCATTTCTGGGGCCTCATTCTTGCTCCTGAGAGCCAGAACTCAAACGCAACTCTCAGAGCTTCGAAACTCCCTGTCACGGGTTCAAGCTCCACGCTGGGTGTAGAGCCTACTTGCAATTAAAAAGTCCTAAGGTAACTTTTGGGGCTCAGGTAGAGCATGTGACTCTTGATCTTGGTGTCCAGCCCTGCCCAAGGCTGCAGTGTCTGTGTGTCCTTCATCTTTTCCAGTCAAAGAGTTCTCATTCTTGGAGAGTTACTGATTGCTTCCAGGTTTTAACCGAATAGAGCAATTTACTTGGGAGGGAGACTTCTCTTCATATACAAACGTGTGTTTAAAGGAAAAATTGCTGAGTCCTTCTTTACCAGTCAAATGGGCCGGTTCTTTGGATGGAAAGGTTTTTAACCAGGGGGTCTTCTAGGTTTGTCTCCACCAGGGAATGAAACTCACTGGCTAGAATCGCACCTCATCCATATTCTCCTCTCTCACCTCCATGGTTTTCTCAGCTACACCCGGTCGCTTACCTTCACAAGAAGCTCCTTGTGATTGTGAAATTAATCACAGTGATGGGGGTTCAGGAGTTGGCAAAATGCCTGCAGATCCTTGAAGGCCCTTTGGCCTGCAGGCCCTAATAGGATGTGCCGTGCACCCCAATGGGCCTCAAGATGTTTGCTACAAAAGTACAAGGGGTGTTTGATTACAGTTGCTATTTGTTTTGATGTGTGCCCTTAAAGTGCAGCAGTCAATTCAGTATATCATTGCACAGTCTCTGTACCCTGAGTAGCTGGTACAAAGTAGCAAGACTTTACCAGAAATGGAAAATATGTTTATAGAATATACAACGGTATTGGCATATAGCTATTCTTACTTTAATTAATTAAAATTTTGAGAGAGAGAGAGAGAGAGAGACAGCACCTATGTAAGCGTGGAGGGGCTGGGCGGGCGGGGGTGGGGAGAGAATCTTAAGCAGGCTCCACGCTCAGCACTGAGGTCAACATGAGGCTTGATCTCACGACTCTGAGATCCCGACTTGAGCCAAAATCAAGAGTCAGATGCTCAACTGACTGAGCCACGCAGGTGCCCCCTATTTTATTTTGTAATAGATACATCCATTCTCTTCCCTAAACTTATTCAGAGCTTAAAATTTTTGCTACCAATGAATTCAATGCCTAAATCTTTTAGAGAAATGGTCAACTCGCCTGCTCATATTATTTGAATGGCTCTTGTATTTGAAAGGAAATAAAATAACGCTGGATGTTTTCATATGTTATTACATTTAAACCTTCTAATTGCATTTCAAGGTAAGGATATTTATTGCCGTTTTTCCCCCAAGGAACTAAGCCTAAGAGAGGATTCTTTTGTGGAATACTGAAATCATATACAGGCATCTCTGGTCCTGAGGTGTGTATATTGACAGTCATGTGATTAATTTGGTCTAAGAATCAACCAAATAAATGCTAGGTTTCTAGAACTCATCAAACACAAACAAGTAAACCCTGAGGATTGACTGTTTATTGTTTATTTCCCATAGCAATATGCAGGATAGATGTTTTTCATCTCAACATAAAATTAGTGCATTCTCTTTTTGATAGTTTTTTTTTTTAATTTTAAATAGAGGTACATCTGTCATTAAACATCCTTAAATTCTTCACCCTGGCCTTTAAATGCTTCCCCACTGTTTATCAGTGTTCTTTCTCAGTCTTTGTCACTCTCTCTCTAATTTTCTTTAAATGTTTATTTAATTGAGAGAGAGAGAGAGAGAGAGAGCACGAGCAGGGGAGGGTCAGAGAGAGAGGGAGGCACAGAATCGGAAACCGGCTCCAGGCTATGAGCTGTCAGCAAAGAGACTGACGCAGGGCTTGAACCCCTGAACCGTGAGATCATGACCTGAGCTGAAGTCAGACGCTCAACAGACTGAGCCTCCCAGCGCCCTCCTCTCTCTCTTTAATACCTGTGCTTACCAGCGGCTGTTGTATTAGCAGCACACAAAGTGCTGTATCACCGTGTGTCTCTGTTAATTCCCTCTGGGCCACAGGCTAGACTTTGATGCTTTGATTGCAATTCCCCGGCAACATGCGGACACTGCAAGTACCGCGTAAAGTGCTGCGTGGAGAGCCAGGAATCTTCACGTATTCACCTGGACCGAATCTCAGGGTTGGTGCTGCTCGTGGTACCAGTATCAGAAAGCACAGGTCCAGGAAGTGAGGAAGCGCACGTGCTCTGAGACGAACCCTGCTGGAGATCGTCACTGTCTGTTTCAGATAACAAAGGAGGTGCTCAAATTTTTCTTGTCTTTTGTTCTATAGGCAGAAATCGTAGACCAGTGGTAAAATTAGATTACAAATTCTTTTCAACCTATTTAGGATACCGAAGGTTACATTTATAAGTATCTAGTAAGACAATTACATAAAAAGAGGTCTTTTTAAACAGGATATTGGCAAAAGGAATTCATTCTTCCTTGTATAGTCTGTTTTCCGTACCATAATTATTGTTCTTAACTTTCTGCATTAACCTCCGTGAGAAAGAAAAACAATTGCAGAGATATGGGACTTAAGGCCCACTTGAAATTTTCAAAAGGATATCCCTAAGCTACTGTAATTTCATGGAAACAGTGTGGTATTTGTCCTACATATTTTTACTATTGTTGATAATTATGGATCGCTGTTTAGATCAGGTGTTGGTCCCATAAACCTGAAGTTCATTGACTCATTCAGAAGCATAGAGTTAATTCAAGTCAGTTCAGGTTCTGTCACAGTAATTTGGAAAAGATTATAGGAAATATGAAATGTCCCCTTCTAAAGGAACAGGTAGGTTCATGGGTACAGTTGTCCTACTGAATTCTATAATCTATCGAAAATACAGGGAATTCTCATCTTTGAGAGTAAATGGGTGGAATGAATTCAATGATATATTATTCAGTTTATCACTTTTCTTATGTGCAAAGAAAAGCAGTGGATGTGCTGTCTAAAAACAGTTTTACAAATTAAGAACTTTGGGGGCACCTTGTGACTCTATCGGTTGATCATTTGACTTTGGCTTATGTCATGATTTTGCGGTCGCGGGTTCTAGCCCCACATCGGGCTCAGCACTGACAGCCCGGAGCCTGCTTGGGATTGTCTCTTTCTTCTTCTCTCTGCCCTTCTCTGCTTGTTCTCTGTCTCTACCTCTGTTTCTGTCTGTCTCTCTCTCTCTCTCAAAACTAAGTAAACATTAAAAAAAAATTTTTAAATAAATTACAAAATTTAACCAAAGTTGTTATCTTCTTTTTACATCAGTGTACCTAAGAGTGTGAGATGATTTTAAATTTCATCTATTTTTTGTTATTTTGTCCTATCCTGTTAATGATTGTAAATGGCCTCCAAAGTGTAAACATAAAGAGAATAATAGTTCATTATGAATTCAGGTGGCCTCCGCAATTGATGGTAGAAGGATATTAAGAAACTTCCCTCGGGGCGCCTGGGTGGCTCTAGTCAGTTAAGCATCAGACTTAGTCAGTTAAGCATCAGACTTCGGCTTAGGTCATGATCTCATGGTTCGTGGGTTCGAGCCCCATGTCGGGCTCTGTGCTGACAGCCAGCTCAGAGCCTGGAGCCTGCTTCACATTCTGTGTCTCCTTCTCTCTCTGACCCTCCCCTGCCCACGCTGTCTCTCTCTCTCTCAGAAATAAATACAACATTAAAAAAAAATTTAAAGAAAAAAAAAGAAACGTCCCTCACCTAATGTCAGTCAATTAATCAGCAGGGTACTGCAGGTCTCCAGAGCTGAAAGAGACAATCTCTCTAGTTTCATTGTTATGTAGATTTACCCTGGTCCTCAGCTGGATCAGCACCTGGGGCTGAACCATGCCTGTGACAGACTGGGTGGTGGGCATCTTTTACATGTAATTCTGAAAACAGACCCCTATGGTCTCCTTGGATGCTTCTTAAATATTTATTTGTGGTCAGAACTCTGCTAGCAACACAGAATTTGTGGTCAGCCAGTGTAATATTCCAGGTTGTCCATTCTGTTCTTATACTCCCACCCATAAAATTGTACCCAGACAACAGGATGCATTACCTAGGAAGAGCATCCAGTAGGTTTTACAACACTTCGCTGCCTTAGTCCACAGTCCACTTAGTTTGTTTCAGCCATGATTTTGAAAACCTTTTGTTCCTTTTACCATCACTGCATTCTTATAAAGACTGAATTTGAGCAAGATACATTTAATCAAATGCACGAGGCAGTCAAGGCATTGCTTCCCTCGCAACGAAAAGGGAAAGAATGGTATCCCAAGCAGATGAAAATGAGGTATGTGACTCTGTTTCTCTGAGTAGGCTCTGATACGTGCTTCGTCTTGAATTTTCCCCCTTTGAGAGGCTCTCAGACATTTCATGGAATATGTTGCCGTGAAGCAACATCGAAATTTTGAGTTTTGACAGGTTATTCTATACAGCTGCACATACCTGGTCTTCAAAATAGGGTAAACTAAAACCCACTGACGAAGAAGAAAAAGACTGTTATTATAGTCCTTGAGGATCTCAAAAATCAATGATCCTGCAGAAGGAGAATAGACCATTTATCATTACTCTGTCTCTTTGATGGCAAGCGAAAAATAATTGCCCTTAAAATCTCAGCTGATATTAGCAGCTTTAGAATTTACAAAGCACTCTCCCATAACGTATTTCATCTAATTCTCACAGTGTCTTCACAGTCGATATTAATAATGCATACTGTGATTGACCCATTCGAAAGCTGAGAAATTGAGGGTCAAAGAATATATGTTATCTTACCAAGGACATGCAACTGATAAGTGATTATTTTAGGATTCCATCTCTAAAAGATGGAGGGTGCATTCCCATTGCAATGTGTGTCTAACGTGAGATCTCATTATGAACTGGGGAATAATGTTTACTTAAACTACCGTATTCAGAATAGATCTAAGAAGTTCCTAAAATGGTTTGTAAGTACGATTTTATCTGAGTAAAATGAAGAGTAAAATGTTTATTTTTATTTGCTCACTGATCCTAATGATGATGCAGTTTAAGTGATAGTATTACTCCAGCTAATTTGAAATGTGGTGTAACTACTGGGTTCAGGTGAGTACGCACTATGGTTTTCAGTCTTCGCACTATTGACTTTAGGCTGAATAAGCCTTTGTTGTATTAAACCCTCCTGTGCTTTGGAGGATTTGTGCATTCCAGCCCTCTACTTATTCGATGCCAACAGCGCTCCTCATTCTGACAGCCCCAAATGTCTTGAGGTCTCACCAACTCCCCTAGAGTTGAGAATCATTGGTCAGCCTCAATTGAACTGCCAGGACAGGTGAACTTTATTAATATCACATTGGACAATTGGAGAGATTTGTCAGAAATTAGCCGTGGCATTAATCTTTTAATAACATTACAGTGAATACATTGTATGCTGCAGAATTTTCTAATCTAATTCTGTCTGTGCTGTTGGCTGAACTAACACAGTTCTAGACATCTCTTCTAATCTTGCTCCACTCTTACTCGAAGTGAAGACCTTTAATTTATTCTGCTTTCCCCAACAACATTCCACGGGGAGATGATTTATCCCTCACATTTTTGGACATCTTTCAAGTCAGGCATTGACTGCCCTTTTGTTCTGGACTCTCTTTGCAAGGATGTTTATATAGCAGAAAGTGTGAGAAAAGAGAGATTATGTCTACCTGTGGACCCAAAGGTAGATGTGCTTCACCCACATTAGAAAAGTTCAGGTCTTCTGAGCTCAGTTTCTGTCCCACAACATGGCCTCCTGTGAGTACTGGTTCCATTGGATGCTCTTCAGGTAGTTCTCCGGGGAAGAGATCTGGGGAACCAGCACAGAATGTTCGTACTGGAGCAGTTTCTATCCTTGGTAGTAATGAGCGGTCCTCTGTCTCACACCCAGGAGTCTTGTCTCCTACCAGCATATGTACCACTGTGGCAGCCCAAATTCTAATTGTGCAAGCAAGGCAAAATTTCAAACTTCTCACATTTCTTGACAATCTGTCAACATAAATGGACAATTAAAGACTGTTTATTCCTCAAAATGTTCACTTCTGCCTGTATTGATTGTATTCCATGCAATATCTGTTTGCACCTGTTGGGTGGACATTCTTAAGAAGGTCATCCCCTGTAACACCTACATTTTCCTTTTAATTAATCGTTTTGTCATTATAAAGGAGAGGCTGTTCTTTCTCTAAACCAAGGCTTAATATCTTAGGCACATCATGAAAGATCTGATTCAATGCATTTCATCCTTGCTACATCTTGTAGGAAATGAAAGTGCCCTTTGTCATTCAACCTCTAGCAGCCACATTGTCGCATTTGGTAACAATGTTTGGTGTTAATCTTACCAAACACTTATTATTTTTTCTACTTTTAAGTAATTGGACATTTGGGGAAATAGAATTTANCATCATGAAAGATCTGATTCAATGCATTTCATCCTTGCTACATCTTGTAGGAAATGAAAGTGCCCTTTGTCATTCAACCTCTAGCAGCCACATTGTCGCGTTTGGTGTTAATCTTACCAAACACTTATTATTTTTCTACTTTTAAATAATTGGACATTTGGGGAAATAGAATTTTAAAAAAAACTATGGCAGCCTTTTAGTTCACATAGCAAGTCACCTTGGAGCAGATTTTTATTGTTAATGGGGGGAAAAGGTATCACTTCTCACTTCTATGACTGTCCTGTATCAAGATCACAGGACCTTTTTATCTTTTTTCTTGGGGCTCTGGGTTCAGAGTTTTGGGTTCATTTGCACAAAGGTCTCAGGGGTCTCCTGCAATCAAAATGATTTTGATCTTCACAGAGTTTGGGAAATTGATGGAAGGGACTGAAGCTACGTTTGGCAAAGTAATTCTAAGAGTACAACCGAGGAGCCTCAGGAGAACTCACCAAGAGTGTAACAAGAATCCAGCTTGACACTTGTTTTCAACATCTGACTTTTCTTGGGAGAGACTGATTCTGGTCCATGGCATTGCTGACGCTGAGGGTCTGAGCATCAGCCACCAAAGTGTGATACCTTTCTTTGAAAGATAAATCCATAAGCACTTGAATGTGCATTCTTAAAGTTTTGATCATGGAACCTGAGTATAGGGCAACTGTTAATCTGTAGGAGCAGAGAAGCCCAGTGGCCTTCAGACTGTGTGGATTCCCTTGCTAAATGGCAATAATGCCAGGCGGTAGCAGAAGCCACTGTCAACGTAGGTAAAGGTAAAAACATTCCACTGCCTTCTCTGTCTTAATGATGAATGATGGTCATGGAATGAGTTGACCCTGGGGTTCTTGTATGCTGTGGGCCTCTGTTTGGTTTGTTGCTTGGTTGTTTGAGGAGAAATGGTAGGGGTGCCTGGGGGGCTCAGTCGGTTAAGCGTCCAACTTCAGCTCAGGTCACGATCTCACAGTTCATGGGTTTGAGCCCCATGTAGGGCTCTGTGATGACAGCTCAGAGCCTGGAGCCTGCTTCGGATTCTGTGTCTCATTCTCTCTCTCCCCCTCCCCGACTTGTGCTCTGTCTCTCTCTGTCTCTCAAAAATAAATAAATGTTAAAAAATTGTTTAAAAAATGGTAATGATATCAGGTGGGGTGAAATAAATTGATTAATTTTTATTAATAAAATTAAAGGGGAATACAGCGGTGTGAGGCTGACTTCTTTTAAACTTCTACCCTATTCTCTCATCTATCTTATTCTTTCATGGAGTCTTATGTGAACTACTTCAAGCTTTCATAGATCAAGTTGGTTTATTAATTACATGCCTCTACTATTTTTAATATATTAGTTTAGTTTTATATATTTGGAATGACATTAAAATTTTTGGTAGGCAAATCTGACTATTGTAGGAATATATGTTATCTTTATTCTAGAGGTACAATGCTGTCATTTATGGCTGTGTTGGTTCCTGGCCAAGGTTATTTGGAAAAAGAATTCTAATTGTAATGATTGGTATCTTCTCAGTATGAGGATTCTTCTCTAAAAACACATCCATGGACCATGTTGTCAGAGTTGGACAATACTTCTCGAACACAAGAAGAATTATCAATATTGGCAGCTGTTAATGATCATCAGTGATGTGAAACAACTAAATAAAATCAAGAATGAAAAATGACCCCATTTAATCGATGCTTCTGGGAAGTTCAGGTAGGTGTCTGAAATTATTGAAGGTACTGGGCAAGTTACCAGATGGTATAATCTATATCAGTTTCATTTCTGGAAGCCTGAAATAGATGGTATTTTAAATGCTCCCTTTATGTATTGCATTAAATCAGGAAGTAGTGCCTTGGCCTGGTGTGTGAGGTGGCAGTGAAAACAGCATCGTGCTCTGAGAGCAACGGTGTTGCCGGCCACCAAGTATCTGTGACCCTGAGATACAAGATCCTGGTATGTAGACAAAGGGGCATTTCAGAGAACTTTACATTTTCTTCAAAATCTTAAGTTTTCTTTTATTTTTTTCACTCATTATTGGTCTGTATCTCCTCCTTATTTGATCAGTCCTGAACGGATGAATGCTTCCATTTATAATGAGTTTTCAGTAATAGAAAACTTGTACTAGTTTTAAATAACCTTTGTAAGTCAGCTCGTATAAACGAAAACACGAATAGTAAAAACAAGGCAAAACAAAGGAAAACCAAAGAGAGGTCTTAGTGTTTGGATCTGACTCAAAATGACCATTAAAGTTGTAAATTTTCCTATTAAATAGCTAACAATGCAAGCTGTTTTGTAGATCAGTGGAAATGCTGACATAATTCTGAGTAATAACATCCTTTCCAAGTGGCTTTTGATACATTGATTTCTGGCTTTCATGAGCTTGCGTATATTTTTTTATTTTGAGGAGTGTGTTGATAGATGGTGCTGAATTGGAGGGCTACCCAGTTCTAAAAGGATTCTTTGCTGCTTCTGGCTATTACAAAGCTTTTTATTCTCTAGGTTTTGCTTACCCAAGATAATGAACTTTCTCAGTCGATGTACAACTAGGGTGAGTTCTCTTTTTCCAGCTATAGTAATGGTCATAGGGCTCTACACTCAATTTTGTTTGATGGCCTTTGTGACCATTCAAAGTTGGTGTTCAATACACAACTAACAACAATGGGAACAGAGTGTTTTACTTTGGTACAAATTGAAGCTGAGGACAGAGCTCTACTGTCCATAAAGCTGTGGGCTCCTACATGGTAATGACTTCTGCCCTCACACCAGTGTTCTGGAGGGGAGGGGAGGTGCAAGCACAGCAGGACTATATAGTGAGGGCTGTACCCTGACTCTCGACCAAACTCCATGAACACAGGTGCCAACTTTATCATCCGCACATGCCAAGGACTTTCAGTGTCATATTTTGGATACCCTTCAGCCACTTATGTTCTAGAAATATCTATGAAATCACCAAGCAAAATGAAGGCTATTCCTTCCTTCTTTTACTTTGGACACAATGCCTCTTCACTTTATTGCTTTTGTGTTCTTTATCTGTATATCACACCCATGCTACACAGAGCCACATCCATTTTTCTTAACTCTTTAAATGTTCACTACAGAGATCATGACACTTTTCCCCTAAATACTTGGATGCTCATTCATCTCCTAAGGATAAGAATATCCAATTTGATAACCAAAGTGCTTTTAATCACATATAAGATAATCAGTAATAATTTAATAATACCATCCAAGATACAAATTTATTCATAGGCTTATTTGTTTTGTTTACTTTTGGATCAGTGATGAAAATCAGAGTTTATACATTGCATTTTTTTTTTTGCTTATTTTTTTTGTTTTATTTTTCTCTTTTTCTAAGTCTCTTCAATGGAGAATGGCTTTTTGTTTGTGTACTGACTTGGTTTGGTTTGGTTTCCAAAACATGGACTTTTTGAAGTCTGTAGCAGTTGTTTACTGAATGTCCTGCATTCTAGATTTGTCTCATTGTGTCCCTGTGTTTACAGTCAAGTAAAACGTTTTTAGTAAACTGTTACATAGGGCATTGTGACAGGAGGTACATCATTTCATGTTGCCCACTGTTGGTGGCATTAAGTTTGATTGGTGACTGTGAGTGTGGTGATTGTAGTTCCAATGGTGACTGTCAGGTGTCTTCATTGTGAAGGCACGTGTGTTGGTGGGGGGAGGCCAATAAAAAGTGAAATGTTGTTGCCCTGTGGCAAGGTGAATGTCCTTTATCCCAAGAACTTTCACCCAATGGTTTTTAGCATCTAACGGTTGGTCCTTGCTCCCCCAAAAAGTTATTATTGTGGATTACAAAATGGTGCTATCTCTAATTTTGTCATACCCTTCATATTTATTAGCTAGAATTCTTCTATAAAATGTTCCTTTCTCTTTAATTTTTTTTTCTTTTAAGCTTTTTAAGTTATATAGCTGAAGCATTTAAATATTTTAAAGCATCTTGAAAATTTAAATGAGATCCACTAAAGTGGGTTATTTTCTGTACCTTCTATGAGCATGTGTTTTGGTAAACGTAGATAAATGCATATTACATGAAATCAGACAGAAATATTTTCTTTTTTTTTTTTTAATTTTTTTTATGTTTTACTTATTTCTAGGAGAGAAAGAGAGAGAGACAGCGTGAACAGGGGAGGGTCAGAGAGAGGGAGTCACAGACCGAAACAGGCTCCAGGCTCCGAGCTGGCAGTCAGCACAGAGCCCGACGCGGGGCCCGAACCCACGAACCGCGAGATCACGACCTAAGCGAAAGTCGGACTCCCAACCGACTAAGCCACCCAGGCGCCCCAGAAATATTTTCAATTTATAAAAATGTAATTCTTTTCCAAAGTAAGTTTTGTTAAAAGTAGAAAGAGGTAAAATCGACTGTGCCTTGAGTTTCAATTTTCTCTTCACACTAAGAAATAGATATCTACAGAAAGGGATTATTCATTCAACCCTTCCTGAGGGCCTGCTATCGTCAAGGTATGATTTTGCTGTAGATCGGATAAAACTTGTGTTTTTACCTTTACTCATTAAATAGGAATTTACAAATATAGAAAATATATATTACATATATTCACACAAGTATGGCATATGTATACATATGTGTAATTGACGGTATATGATTACATATATGTGTGTGTGCATGCACGCACACATATATGCATGCATATATGTATGTGTATTTCCCCAAGTCATCATATGGGATGAAGGCCAAAAAACACACAATTCTCCTGGTCACAGGTGACCCTGTCACTTGTATTTATTATAATACATTTTTTATTCATGGAATTTAAATGAAGTCTTAAGATCAGAAATTTCCGTGGAGATCCATGTGTTTGAAGATCATACATAATACATTCGAAAGGCTGATTTTTTTTTTCATTGAGAACCGATCATTTCCTATAAAAAAGGCTCTTTCCAAAAAAGTGCAAATTAAGTTTTAGCCAATGGAATGTAAAGGTACTTGTACCCATAATGCAGTCTAGTGTCTTCTTTCCATTGGACTTGCGTGGCAGGATATCTCTAAAATAATATTATAAATACAGGAGAAAAATATTATCTCCTTCTTTGATTATCTTGCTAATATTTTGCTTCATATTTTGGCATCTTTTGGTGAATTTCTTGAGTTAAAAGAATTTACATAGCCTAATCTAATAAGAGATATATGTAGCCTATGTAATAATAACAATATACACTTTGGGGGTGTTACAGTGATACACACACTTGTTTAGTAAAATACTTAGCAAATCAAGCAGGTGGAGATTCTGGAGTGAAGGACACATGGCCTTAGTTCTCTCTCCCCAACTGATTAGCTCTGCAACTTAGACAGGTTTCTTCATTTCTCTGAATTTCTGTTTTCTGATCCATAAAGAGGGGTAGTGATGCATTAACAGATATTTTGACAGGCTGTTAAAAGCTAGAAATGATATGCCAGAAGAGCCTGGCCATAGTCAGTGTATTAGTTGGGGTTCCCTGGGGGAACAGAACAAAAAAGGTATGTGGGACCCCCAGGTCTGACATCTGTAGGGAAGGCTAGCAGAGTGTAGACCCCAGAAAACTTCGTGCTGAAGCCTGAGTCTGAAGGCCGTCCTCGGAGATGTGAATCTTTTTCTCTTCTGGTCTTCAGCAGACTGGAAGAGGCCCACCTAGGCTGTGGAGGGTAACCCCTTGTGTTCAGAATCTAGGGATTTAATTGTTATCTCATCTTCAGAATACTTCTACAGCAGTATCTGAATGGGTGCATTTGATCAACTCTCTGGGCACAGTGCTCCAGACAAATTGACACATAAAATAGACCATCCTCGTAGGTCTGCATCGAGAGCTCCCTACTTTGTAAAAACCGCGTAGAATTCTCCTCTCAGGTCCTGAGTCTGTCTGGAGAGGCTCAGTCCCCTGCAGATTCTCTCCTTCTTCCTGGCAGTTGCTGGGATAGTGTCTTCTGGGGGCTCTTACTGCCCCTCTTCCTGTTGTGTCTTAGTTAATTCCATTTGAATAGCACCATTCAGGCCAGGCTGCTGCTGACTCCCATTGTCCCAGAGCCACCACACCGGTGTGACAGGTGACACCTGACCCTATACATCAGCAAAGAAAACCTCTCTCTGCCATTCTGCCTGCCCCCCTCCTCCACGTGTGCCCTAAAATAGTCCTTATTTGCTGGAGGCTCAAAAGTCGATCACAGGAGTGGCCACACCCACTTCTGATGGGTCCTTTTCTCTTCATACGTGCTCAAAACAACGGGAAAGCTTTCACCGGTCACCTCCATTACTCTCTGACCTTCCTTGGTGCCTCAACTCCTTTATCTGCTCTCAAGTAATCCTCTCCTTCCCAACAGAGAAAACCTCCGTAAGGCGCAATTCTTCCTGCGAATCCGTCAGTGCGTACAAATAACTTTAGAGATGAATGATCCCCAATTCCCCATAACCGAACTCAAATTCTGGCTGAGCTCAGTTGATGTGCTTTTAAAAATTATGATTCTATTTATTTTAGAAATGCCAGGTAAACTGAGATATAAGTACTGGTATTATAATTCACTTTAAAGACTTGATTTTGAGGTGCAAAGCAATTTGGACTGTACATCCATACCCTTTACTTCCAAAATCCACATTGCCTCCAAACTTTATCTCATCGCACTCAGGAGACCAGCTGTGTATCTTCATTTCCCCCCCATCCGATGTTTTTATTATCATGTTCAAGGCTTTTGATTAAGTTGGCATTGTGAGAAACCTTTTCTATTTTCTTTCATGTTTTTCTTGACAAGTCTGAATCAGTAATTCTGGCTGGTATTACAGGCTCATGTTTTGGGGTACTTTCATTTATCACACAGTGAGTCACTTTGCTGTTTCCTTTCCACTTTATTCTGAAGGGCGCCCACAGGAACATTACAAGACTGCAGGGTTGTCGCAAATAAATTCTTCCAGTGGCTCTGCACTGTGTCTCCACAGCCAATCTATCCTACACAACTTCATCTTTGAACAATAGAAAGTAACGGCTAGGGATAAAAGTATGAGCTCCGATAAAATGATGTTCCGCCACCCTGAATATCCACCCTGCATTTCATCTGAAGCCAAGTATTCACACAGAATTATTTTTTGTGGCCTCTGTCCCATTCCCCTAAGAGTGAAATTTTCATTTCTGGTAACGTTTTTATTTTTATTTTTTTGTGGTTTATTTGCTTTTTATATTCCCTTTAGTTTAAATTCTAAGGCTTCAGGTGTTTTGTTTCTAAAGTGACTGACCAGTTACTATTTCCTCTGGGTTTTCTTAACCATTTGTGGTTTTGCTGGGAGGAAAGAAGACTCTCTATGACATTATATAGAAGTATAAGAAACTGAAATTATTGGTATACGTGATGTAAAGGGATCAGTGAGATTCATTCGTCTGAATATGTGTGTACAAGTAAACCACTAGGAAACAAATATATGTCATTTTTTAAATGTTTCATTTATTTCTGAGAGAGATAGAGACAGTGTGAGCAGGGGAGGGTCAGAGAGAGAGGGAGACACAGAATCAGAAGCAGGCTCCAGGCTCTGAGCTGTCACCACAGAGCCTGATGCGGCGCTCAAACCCACAAACCGTGAGATCATGACCTGATCCGAAGTCAGATGCTTAACCGACTGAGCCACCCAGACACCCCAATATATGTCATTTCTGACTCGTGTTTCTTGAGTGAAATAGGGACGAGAGCCTGCTATCTGGAAAGTCTGAAGCTCTTCACAGGGAAATGTAGGAGCCACTCCACGTGGTTATGGGAGCAATGTAATTCTTTCAAATCACAGTTTTCTTGGAGATCTAACCTAGCCTAACATATCCACGAAAGCGTAAAAGGCAGCTTTCCTAGTTACTGTGTGGGAAGAGGGTAGCAGGTGCCTGGTCTCACCTCACCAGCCTCCTTCCAAATGCTGAGACTTAACTCCCAAGTGGGAAGGTTCGGAGAAAATGATCCATCCCCTGCCCTCTCCCCTGCCTACCGAAGGTCCTGGAGGGTGGTCTCTAAATCAGCTCCCTGAGTCTTGGGAAGATCCTAGGCATTGGTGCTTCTGTGGGCACTTTCTGGCCATTGCCTGGAAATGAGCTGGCTGTGGTAAACAAAGAAGTGAACTCAGCCTGCTACAATCTGGACTCATGTTCCTGACATGGAGACCATGGGGAAGGGGGAGAGGACTTCTTTTTCTCTATGTCCTCATTTAAACCAAACCAAACCAAACCAAATATCAACGATTAAGTCTAGATGCCTTCTTGCTTCAGTTATTGTCCTGCATCATATGGATATTCAAATGCTTAAGAACAAAATTGCTGGACCTTCCTTCAAAATGTTGACACCTACACTCTGTCTCTCAAAAATGAATAAACATTACAAAAGAATTTTAAAAAGGGAGGGTGCCTGGGTGGCTCAGTCAGTTGAGCATCTGACTTCGGCTCAGGTCATGATCTCATGGCTCCTGAGTTTGAGTCTCGCGTCAGGCTCTGTGCTGACAGCTCAGAGCCTGGATCCTGCTTCAGATTCTGTCTCTCCCTCTCTCTCCGCCCCTCCATTGCTTGTACTATGTCTCTCTGCCTCTCAAAAATGAGTAAACGTTAAAATGTTGACTTTTGGTTTATAAGATTGGTAGAAGTGAGAATGTATATTCTTAATTTCTTTTTTTGTTTTGTTTTCTTTTTATTTAAATATAAGTTGGTTAACATACAGTGTAATATTGGTTTCAGGAGTAGAATCCAGTGGTTCATCATTTACATACAACACCCAGTGTTCATCCCAGCAAGTGCCCTGCTTAATGCCCATCACCCATTTAGCCCCTCCTCCACCCACCTCCCTTCTAGTAACCTTCAGTTGGTTCTCTGTATTTAAGAGCCTCTTATGGTTTGCTTCCCTCCCTGTTTTAGTCTTGTTTATCTGTTTTGTTTCTTAAATTCCACATAAGAATGAAATCATGTGATATTTGTCTGTCTCTGACTGACTTATTTCACTTAGCATAATACATTCGGGTTCCATCCCCGTTGCTGCAAATGGCAAGATTTCATTCTTTTTGATCTCTGAGTAATATTCCTTTGTGTGTGTGTGTGCAGTGTGTGTGTGTGTATGTACACATATATATGCATACACACACACACTGCACACACACACACGTCAAGTCGTCTTCATCCATTCATCAATAGATAGACAGCAACATTCAGAGGAGTAAAACTGGACCACTCTCTTACACCACACCATACACAAAAATAAATTCAAAATGGATGAAAGACCTAAATGTGAGGCAGGAGACCATCAGAATCCAACAAGGAACATAGGCAGCAACCTCTCTGACCTTGGCCACAGCAACTTCTTACTAGACCTGTCTCCAGAGGTGAGGGAAACAAAAGCAAAAATGTATATTAATTCTGAAGGCAGACGTTATCTGTATCTATAGGGAAGAGTATACTTTATGCTCTTTTTTTTCTCATTCTACCTGTGTTTGAATAAGGATCACTTAAAAGTCTCCTTATGTTGGTAGAAATTACTGAGCTAGAGATTGTTGAAAAATTTACAGGCATAATGTATCCAAAAGAGTGGTATTTTTATTTTTGTGGAATAATGTAAAGGGATTCAGAAAAATAGATCAGTCTACTAATGAACTACAATAATGAATTTTTTAAAAAAAATATTGAGTTTCTCATCACCAGAAACATGTAATGACCCAGTGGCCATAGGTCACTGATATCAATGAGGAGGTCACTATAGTGAATGAGAACCTAAAAGCAAGATGATGTTCAAAGGCCCTGCTCAATTAATGACTGTATACAAAAAATAAAGACACACATCTCATTTGTTTATCAAAAAAGGTTCAAAAGAAGCAACAGATTTACTTACCTGAGGTCAAAATTTTGATGATTTTTCTGTATAGCCTTTTGTTGTAAATATAATATAATAACTGTGATTACTGTACTTAGCCAATTAAATTCAATGGGATGCCGTTAATTATGTAAACCATTAGAAGTGGCATCTGTACCAAACAGCTGTAAAAAAAGCAGTGTTAAGTTTAGATGATTTCTTAAAAAATTGAAAAACTGTGGAATGATCCTCATGGTGGTTCATAAGTTTTGTCACACACACAGAATACAAATAAAAACTTTATTCAACGGTATTTAGTAAAGAAAAAAACTCAGTTTGGAAAAATCTAAATATTTGGCATCAATGAAAATTTATAAATTTTGTAGTGTACTTTACATTTAGTGTATTGGCATAATATTGATTGATGGAGTCTATTCAAGGCACGCCATTCCTTACTGATGTAAATACATTTAAATAACAATATATCTATTTAGAGTCAGTTTTGATTAATGAAGCCAGTGTACCCTCTGTCTGGTTTTCCCCCCGATTTGGGGTAAATGACTTTGGTAGCTGCATTAGCTCTTTCAGGCCATTGGAAGACCCACTTAGTGAACTAAGTTTAAGTGGTACCCAAATAAATGAAAAGACCTCATGTGACTTCCAATAAAACTAATTTCTAATTGGGAACTCTGAGAAACCATTTAAACCAGAATTATTGTCTTTGAATGAATTAGCACAGAACTCATAGTTTAAAACCTCCCAATAACAGACAGCTTTTATATGTTCTAATTTTGTTACATTTTAATTTAAATATTTTCCCCCAAATATTTTTGAATGCAGTCATTTGATTCCTTAAAGAGATTAGAGTAAAATATGCAGAAACCCCTTCAGCAATACATTTTTAAATTGGAATCATAATTACTCATAAGGGGAAAATCATTTTGGTGGAAAATAAAATTCAGAGAAGCTAAACATTAACTGCTGAGGTTTCTTTCTGCCCTTTGCAAATTCTTTCTACATGATATCATTCTCTATATATTTTTGAATGCATATTTCCTAAGAAATTATGTTTTTGCTTAATATAAAATTCTAGGCAATTAGATGCAAAAGTGTAGTAAAGCAACATGAAAGTTGCCAATTTAAACACAGGAAAGCAAAACAGTCCAGGAGTTCAAGTTCTGACAGCTATGTTAACAAGCACAGTTGGTAATGCCCACTATGTAGACAGACACACAGGGCTGTTTTCATAGTCCCCGAGGAGCTCCACGTGAAACTGGGTTGAACTTACCTTTGGTGGAAAAACAACATCATCCCCAGATAAAGTTCTGACTGTCCACACCTGAAATAGTTTGTCAAAAAATGAAAAAAATATGTATGTGTTCAGGAAGGTTATCTAAGATGAGTCATTTATGATGCTCCATTTAGGTATCTGTAGGCTGAGAAACTAGGGAAGGGCAATGGTGGTAGCCATTTTCAGGGATACAGAGGGCTGTGTGGCTGTTTGTTTATATGTATAATAAATATGTGTGTTATTACCCAAAGAACTTGAACATATAAAAAGTATGAAAAATTACTAAACAAGGTTACTTCTTGCAGTAGCCTGCGCAAACCACCCAAAAAAGTCTAGAAGCAGTGGAGATATGGGTACAGTTGGCAGTGTGAATTTTTTTCCTAAGCAAATACCCTCATGTTTCTTTTTTACCTCAAAGCTCAATGTAGTTTCAATGTAGATACAATTAACCAGCCAGATCTGCATTCAAATCCTGGCTGTCAGTAGGAATCTATAGAGCAACTTATTTCTGATCCTGTTTCTTAATCTATGTACAATTGAAAGAAGGGAGACTACGTTGTCATGTTCTCGTGAGGCATAAAGATGATAGTATAAAATATTATGCATGCCAAGGACTTGACGTAGGAACTGTAGCAAATTCAAATGTGAGAGGATGATTATCATCATTATATTTTTGTTATAGCTGATATATTGCCGGGGAGTTTTAAAATGTGCTCTGAGAATTCTAACAGTGTACCATTACCAAGTAGGCAGACATTCTAGATTTTGTAACGTGGCCCAGAAATAAAGTCCACACGACACTTTACTACCCTGTTGTTACTATCCAGTTTTCTCTTATTGCATAGATATTGTCCCTCATCCTAGCTTTGTCAGGTTTACTCAGAAATACTACTGAAAATATTTACTATGCACCAGACAGCAGAGAATAGAGTGGTAAAGAAAATAAACATAATCCCCGATCAATGGTGTTTACAATTAAATGGATATAACAGAAGACATTCTTGGTTTGTGCGTTTGGTTCATCCATTTAAAAGAGGGCAAAGGGGAGGGTGTTGGGGGGCCCAGGCAGTTAAGTGTTGGACTTCAGCTCAGATCATGATCCCACGGTTCATGAGTTCCAGCCCCGCACAGGGCTCTCTGCTGTCAACACAGAATCTGCTGTGGATCTTCTGTCCTCTGTCCCCTCTCTGCGTGTCATCTGCTCTCTTTATCTCTCTCCCTCTCTCTCAGAAATAAGTAAACATTAAAAAATAAATGAAATACATGAAAGATAAAGAAAAAAGTACATCCTTCTCTGCTAATTATAATAAAACTTTAAAGGTATGGGGGTGGTGGGACAATGTAAGGATTATAAAAATCAGAAAACTATCCAAGTCCAAAGTAACACTACCCAGAGTTATAATGCAGACTGAGAGATTAATCAGAAGAATCGAGTTCATGTTTACATACCCAGTCAGGCATCTCTATTCCTCATGCCCTGGGCAGCCTCCACCATGGAGACCTGGGTGTTGGGCGCTGGCTCAACTGGAACACAGACCTGCCCAGCACCTTTACCACCATGCCTCTTCCCGCCACACACCACCTGTAAGTCTGTTTCCATTTGTTCATACGTTCAGAAGTTTTTGTGTCATGGCAGAAGAAGAATGGGGAGAGTTTAGGGTAGAAAGATTTTCAGGAATTACTAGGCCGACACTGAAAGGAAGCAGAACATAGAAACTGTTCTCACCATGGTGGTGGTCCTGAGCTTGGAGACATTGCATTTTTGCATCAAGTGATTTATGGGACCAGAGGGACAGATATTAAAAGCACCATCTCTCAAAAGTTGGAGATCCTAATAGAAGATTTTACTCAAACTAAGTAGAAAAACTTAAAATTCTTCCCTCAGCTACACCCCCATCAAAAGTGAATGAGAAATTTGCAACCCAGAGGCACATTGCCTTCAGTAGTTCAGGGACCCTCAAACTAAAATTTGTTTAAGGTGATAATGCCTCCAACCTGGGTGTGACAGAGGCAAAGGCAGTTAATCTCTGAAATGAGGTGCTTTTATTGAAGGCTTCACTGTTTTCAAATCAGTTTCAAAACATGACATGCGGCACAGAGTACACGTTGACCAAGTACATGTGGAGAATTCTCCATGAAGAAGAACCGACAAGAACAGTCCACGAAGTCTGGAATTATCAGACCTGGAAAACAACAACGTTTACTTGTTCAATGGGAAAAAGGTAAGCATGTGAAAGGAAACGTGTAAAGATAGAGGTTAATCTATCTATCTATCCCTTTGAAAGAGATCAAAGGGAACTGGTGTAAGTGAAATATGAATCACTAAAAATAGTCAATAGACAAAAATCAACCATCATTAGAAGTGCATGAAGGTAGAATTAGTGAGTTAGAAAAAGTCAGATGAAATTACAAGAACACAGCAGAGAAACTAAGAAATCTGATAAACAGATGTATAAGGATGGACATCAGATCAGCATCCTTGAAGGAAAAGAGAAAGATGGGTTGAGATCATCTTTGAGGAAGTAATGATTGAAGATTTTCTGGGACTGAGGAAAGACACCGGGACTCGGTTTCAAGAATTGCAACAAATTCCTAGTGTACAAATACAAATAAATTTAGATATAGACATATCAGGGTAAAACTGCAGCATACCAAAATCAGGTGAAACATATTGATGTAACCAGTAAGAAAAAGAGATGAAAAGAAACTAATCTGGAAGGACAGTTAAATCAGCAGTTGATTTCTGAACAATAGCAATGAAAGTGCACGTGGGATGATAAAATAACAGCCAACCTCAGAACTCTGTGCTAAGTTGAAGTTATTTTCAAGCATCAGGACAAAAGCAAGAAAGACACTAAAAGCATTTGTTACCAGCAGGACCTCGTTACTCATCACAAGTAATTTTATATCATGAACTTCAAGCCGAAGGAAAGTTAACCCTCATGGAAGGTCTGACATGGAAGAAAAAAGAACAACAAGAAAAAATAGGAGTAAATATGTAGAGATGAATCTAAGTAAACATTCATTGCAAAACCAAACGTATTTCCTCATGGAATAAGGAAAAGGAACACAGTGTAGAATTGAAATATTCTCTCGCACAGCATATTATTCAACTGAGGCACAGAAATAATAAGGTAGCGGGGTGCCTGGGTGGCTCAGTTGGTTAAGGGTTTGACTCAGGCTCCGTTCATGATCTTGGGGTTTGTGAGTTTGAGCCCCGCGTTGGGCTCTCTGCTCCCAGTTGCAGAGCCTGCTTGGGATTCTCTCTCTCCCTTTCTCTCTGCCGCTTCCCCACTTGCATTCTTTCTCTCTCAAGAATAAATATTTAAAGAAAAATAAAATGGCCGAAATGCCATTATATTATTTGGAAGGAGTATAAAGATATCAGTTTGCTGTAGATTAAGATAAATTAAGCATATCTTCTTAATTTATCAATTTTCTAAATAAGGAATAGAAATACAGCATATACTTCACAAACAAGTTTTGAACATATCCTTGACCGTGACAATATTATTCAATCAGAGACGTAGGACGAGTAGAGGGGGGCATAGCAGGAGCCAGCTGAAGCCCCAGGAGCATGGGCTTAAATCTGACGTCTGCAGGTGGGAATCGAGGAGGGGAACAAAGAGTAAAAACTGCCGGCCCACCTGCTACTCAGTCTCTGACTTTCAGGGAGGACTTGGTCTTCCTTACAGTCGTCTCCACCTGATTAAGTCAGGCCCATGAAGGACAATATTCCACTTAATCAACTCAAAGTCAACTGATTTGGGACCTCAGTCCTGTCCACGGATCTGTTCACAGCAGCACCTGGATTAGCATTTGATGGAAGAGAAAGAAAAGGTACGTGCATAGTACCCAATGGCAGCTGATGGGTACTGATTCTCTGCAACAGAATCTCCACCCTGGATGGAAATCTACAAGAGATGGAATTCTGGGGCCGTCAGTTCAGCAGGGTCAGTTTGGCACATAACAAATGCATCATAACATCCCATTTTAAAAAAATTATAAAAGCAAAATAAAAGAAGAAAATAGACATAAAAGCAAAATTTAATCACTGTACTTCATTCCATTAAAATATTAATGATAATAACACACACCTTAATAGATGCAGTAAAATTGATAAACTTTCCCATCCACTTATGATTTTTTAAGAAGACATTTACCAAACAGGATATAGAAGATTATATATATTCTGATTAATATATATTGGACCACATGAAATGGAGATCCAAAGAGGATCTACAAAAAATTTTACAGCAAGCATCACAACTATAAAGGAGTGAAAGTTTTCTTTGAATTCAAGAAAAGGGAATATAGTTGTTTTTCCCTTTTATATTCAGCATTATAATGTGCTACCTAGTATGATAAGGGGAGGGGGAAGAAAAAGTATAAGGAGTAAGAAGTAAGAAATAAAATTGTCCTTGTTCAAAAACAGTTTCACAAAGATGTTAAGAGAAAGAAAAGGGGGAATAACTCAAAAAATTGTGAAAAATAGAGAGTAAATAAAACTGAAGTAAACTTACTAGATATTATTGTATTTTACAAGGTTATACAAGAAGTAAAACAGTGAAGTTTAAGTAATTTATGAATATTACTTGAATATATGAAAAATGAGATCTCTCTATAAAATCTAGATATGTATTAAATACATGGAGCAATTCCTTAAAAGCTAAATGTGGCATTTCATAGAGTAGGAAAAATTATTTCTTTAATAAATGGTTAAGGGAATACTGCATAACCCTTTAAAAATAAAATGAACTTCTACTTCACCCCTTAGATCTAATACTTGCCCCAAACATCGAAGTATCAATATAGGGGCACCCGGGTGACTCAGTGGGTTAAGTGTTCAACTCTTGATTTTGGCTCAGGTTGTAATCCCAGGGTCGTGGGATTGAGCCTTACATGGGGCTCAATGCTGAGTGTGGAGACTGTTTGGGATTCTCTCTTCTTCCCCCTCTGCCCCTCCCCTGCTCTCACATGCACTCTCTCTTCAAATAAAAAGCTCTGTGTTTAACAATCATGTGTGAGGAAAGCCATTTTGAGTATAATATAAAACCCAAAAATCATTAAAGATTGATATATATCGGACCACATGAAATTAACAATGACTGTAGTGAAATTAATAGAAAATCTTAAGTGATAACTGGGAAAATGAAGACATGCAGTCAGCAGGTGCCAATTTCCTTAATACTTTACTATATTAAAGAGATTCTAAAAATCTAGCCAAAGAAAAACAAAGAAATACGACAATAATTCAATAATGCAGTAATTCACTGGAATCGTAAGCAAAAGATGTGAATGAAAAGTTTCCAGAGAAATCTTTCAAACCTGTAAAAGGGTGCTCAAACTTCCTCATTTTAAGAGAAATGAGAAAATTAAGGCAAAAGTAACTTACACATCAGTTTGGCAAAAAGTGAAGCCATTAGTGAAATACCCTGTGCTCGGGTTGTGGGGAAGCAGAATGCTTACACATGAGTGTAAATACTCATAATCTCTCTGCAGGACTCTTAGAAAATAGCCATCAAAACTTAAGAATAACTGGGGGTGCCTGGGTGGCTTAGTTGGTTAAGCGTCCGACTTTCGCTTAGGTCATGATCTCATGGTTGGTGGGTTCGAGCCCCGCGTCGGGCTCTGTGCTGACTGCCAGCTCAGAGCCTGGAGCCTGTTTCAGTCTGTGACTCCCTCTCTCTCTGACCCTCCCCTGCTCACACTGTCTCTCTCTCTGTCTCCTAGAAATAAATAAACATTTAAAATTTAAAAAAATCTTAAGAATAACTGTCTACCTGCTGATTCTATTATTTAGTATGTCGTCCACAAATAGGCCCCCATATGTATAAAATCAGACAGGAATAAGAATACTGCAACATTATTTGTATTACTAACAGAATAGAAATAATTACATATAGATATAGGTGATTAGGTAATAATTTTGAGACATCTGTTCAATGAAATATTAGACATCCCTTTAAAAGAATAAGGCAGCTCTTCTATACTTACATGGTGTTATCTTCCAGATATGATTTTAGCGTGATCATTGCCATTTGTGTGGGGAAAAAACATATGCGTATACACAGATA
Source organism: Crocuta crocuta (assembly GCF_008692635.1). Lineage (NCBI taxonomy): Eukaryota > Metazoa > Chordata > Mammalia > Carnivora > Hyaenidae > Crocuta > Crocuta crocuta. The sequence continues at coordinate 8,800,181 of NW_027528362.1, read as the reverse complement.
TGCAGACCTATGTGTAAAATTCTGTGATTACCTCTGGAGAGATATTCAGGAAAATGTCCAGGAGGGAAACCAGGTGCTTGGGAATAGTAGCCAAGGCAGCGAGAATTGAATTATTCCATCCTGTTGCACCTTTTAAATCTTGCCTCATGTGCATTAGTCTTCAGAAAATGAATATATTTTTTAAAAAGTTGATACAGTACTATTTTTGAGTTAAAACCATAGTTAAAATAAAAATACCTCCATGGTTATAAACTGCACACATTAGAGAATGCTACTGAGAAATTTCTTAATTTTATAGGTGGCTATATTAACGTTCTAAAGGCCTAATTACCTACCTTCCCACACTATCCAAATATTGACTGAGAAAGAGAATTTATATCCACATCTTTCTACAAAAGTCAGCCTCTTCTATTGTTTTCTATTTTTATATACCATATATATATTTAAAATTTCATATATTTAGTTCTCTGAAATGTGACAATAACAGAACCCAATGAAAAAAGAGGTGGATATAAAATTGTTTTAATAAAATTTAACATGAGGGCAGCTGGCTGACTCAGTCAGTAAAGCATGTGACTCTTGATCTCAGGGTCATGAGTTCAAGCCCCAATTTGGGCATACAGCCTACTTAAGAAAAAAATTTTTTCAAAATGTTTAATGTTTGTATTTATTTGTGTGTGAGAGAGAGAGACAGTGTGAGCTGGGGAGGGTCAGAGAGAGAGGGAAATACAGAATCTGAAGCAAGCTCCAGGCTCTGAGCTAGCTGTCAGCACAGAGCCTGATGTGGGGCTCGAGCCCATGAACTGTGAGATCATGACCTGAGCCAAAGTCGGATGCTTAACTGACTGAGCCACCCAGGTGCCCCTTTAAGAAAAAGTTTTTAACATGAATCATGTATTCATGGAAATACATGACTTTATGTATTTAACAAATACAGAGCCTGGTCCATCATATATGCTCAGTAGATATTTGTTGAAACAATAAATGACGAATAGAATGAATGAGTGCATGAATGAATAACTCATGTGGCCTTTGAAGGCCTCTGAGATGGAATTCACTTAAGATTTATTTATTTATTTAAAAACAAGTTTTAAGTTTATTTTGAGAGAGAATGTACATGTGCACATGCATGAGTGGGAGAGGGGCAGAGAGAGAGGGAGGAAGAGAGAATCCTAAGTAGGTTCTGCACTGACATGGGGCTCAAACTCACGAACCATGAGATGGTGACCTGAGCAGAAGTTGGATGCTTAACCGACTGAGCCACCCCAGGTGCCCCCCGCCAGGTTATTTTATGTATGAAAATAAAAATTTTATATAGTTTCATGGAAGCATTCTATGATCTAGAAGTATTTTTTCAAATCACCGAAATTGTATATACGGTATTCATTTTTTGCAAATTATCCAAAAAGAAAAATCTTTTTTTCACTGTCCATATAAATTAATAGGATGCATTATATTGAATTGTAATGTATAATTGTATTAGACAGTGTATTTATTGATGCAGACACCAAGGAACAAGGCGGGTTATTTGAGCTCTTTATCCAGGTCTTATTATTGAAATTGTCAATGATTTTTACTGGGAAGGTGTGGGAATGCACCATTACCTCCAGAGAGCTTCAAAGCGGCAAAAGCATGTCACAAATCCAAGTGCGGCTCCAAGTGCCAAGAATATAGCTAATATACGTGGGAATTGTTCCAAAAGAGCCATATGGCAATGTGAGTCGAACATCTTTTACAGCAGTAATTCCATTCTAACCTCAGTTCTTTCCCTGAAATAGCACCTCTTTTATTTCCTGTAGTCAGACTGGCTGAATGGCCCCCACTCTTGCCAAAGCCCATGTCTGGGTTGTACATCTCCAGGAACCATAGCGCTGAATCTTGCTTTTCAGGAGACTGCTCTGCCAAAACCCATCTTGACTCACCTGAAATTGTATCAGACCCAAGGCCAGGAAGAATATGCCATCCAAAGTAGAAAGATACGATGTTTATCTACCGCGTTTCAGGGGCGCACGATGTTTTTAAAGCACTTGAAGTCAGAGGGAAACATTAGATGTCTGTGCAGTGTGACATGGCTTCTGTCCTTGCAGCGTTTGACGGATATATTGAAGAGGCTGGTGGCAAATTCGAAGTGGCATGTTCAGTATGTGCTCAGGATATTTATGTGTTCCCCAATTTTTGCGGCGCTCCCTCTAATTGGAAGGAAGGTTTACGTGGTGACAGCAGCGGAGCCATGACATTCAGGACCATAAAAGCGAGTCCTGCGCTTGCACACCGTCACTTTTAATGGATTTCTACATATTTGGAAAGTTTTAAAATTTCTCTTTAAAAAATAAACCCATAAACGTCAGGAAGAATATTTTTCCTCCTAATGGAGCTCACATGCCAAGTTGAGTTTGTTGCAGTGTCTGTAGGTGGGCTGGGGTAGAGGCCAGGGGAATTGAAAAAATTTTCTGAAGTATGTTCCTTCTGGTAAAGAACTGTGTTCCTAAGTAAAATATAAACAAGGCACTGTGCACCCAGGTTTCGAGTTGGTAAACAGATAATGCGGTCTGATGTCCGCACATTTTGTTAAATTGGTCTTTGATGAAAGTCACTGAAATGTAGGAAAACAACCCACCACCCACTCTCAGACATGCATTGAGGTAACAAAATTAATAATTTTGTGTTCTGTTGCTAAAATTAAAATTTGCTGGGGCCCCTGGATGGCTCAGTTGGTCAAGTGTCTGTCCTTGTTTCAGCTCAGGTCATGATCTCACGGTTCATGAGTTCAAGCCCTGCATCAGGCTCTGCACTGACAGTGTGGAGCCTACTTAGGATTCTCTCTGTATCTCTCTCTCTCTCTACCCCTCCTGCACTCTTTCTGTCTCTCAAAATGAATAAATTCACTTAAAATAAATAAAATTAAAAATTTTGGTGAAACTGAACTATTATCTGCCCTTGGTATTTTTGCAGCCTTATTTATTTGTTTATTTGTTTATGACTATGTTGATATAAATACATATTAACCTTTAAGAGTATTTTATGTCTGTATGCTACATAGAAAATATATTTTGTTAAATTTTTTTTAAGTTTATGTATTTTTGAAAGAGAGAGAGAGAGAGATAAGGCACAAGTCAGGAAGGGCAGAAAGAGGGAGACAGAATCCAAAGCAGGCTTCCGGCTCTGAGCTGTCAGCATAGAGCCAGACAAGGGGCTCAAACCCACAAACCATGAGATCATGACCTGAGCTGAAGTCAGACGCTTAACCGAATGAGCCACCCAGATGCCCCTAGAAAATACATTTTAAACATGACAGTCATACAGTATTTTCTGTTGCATGGTTTCATGGTAGGAAACTAAAATTATAATTTTTAACATAGATTAATTTTCAGAAGGCAAGAAGTTATTTTGACATGAAATTCTCTGAAAAATTCACTTGAAAATAATTTTCATTATCTGACATTCTAAGCAGAGAATATTAAAATCAGTTTATCTTTTGTTTCTAAGAACATTAATGAATTTTCCTGGAGTTTCTTAGGAAGATAAATATATTCTCAGAGTTGTTTTGGAAGTACCTGTTTAATGGACAAATATGTTTTTCATATAGTTTTTTAAATTAATATCTAATTTAGAAATAATAAAAAAAACTTATTAATTCATTCACTTTATAGAGTTAACCCTAGGGGTGCCTGAGTGGTTCAGTCTGTTAAGTGTCTGACTCTTTTTTTTTTTTAATGTTCATTTATTTTGGAAAGATAGAGTACAAGCAGGGGAGGGTCAGAGAGAGAGGGAGACACAGAATCTGAAGCAGGCTCCAGGCTCTGCATTGCCAGCACAGAGCCCGATGCACGGCTTACACTCACAAACTGTGAGATTGTGACCCGAGCTGAAGTTGGAAGCATTTGACTCTTGGTCTTGGCTCAGGTCACAATCTCACAAGTTTGTGAGTTCAAACTCCGCACCAGGCTATAGACTGTCATTGAGAAGCCTTCTTGGGATTCTCTCTCTCCCTTTTTCTCTATCCCTCCCCCACACTCTCCCTCCCTCCCTCTCTTACTCTCTCTCAGAATAAATAAAAAAACTTAAAAAAATAGAGTTAACTGTAAACATATGTGAAGTTCTGTATTATGCACAGGAGATTACAAAACATAAAGATGACATGATTCCAAGTCATTCAATACAAGTAGCATAGAAATCTTATTCGTGAAGTTGTTATATGAAAAGAAAGCCCACAAGTAATTGAATATATCAAACTTGAAAAAAAAAAGAAGACATAGCCACCGTGTATGTATTGAGCACCTTCAGTATGAAGTTTCCTGTGATACACTGTGAAGAAAGGTAAGTGCTCTTAAGGTACTTGGAGTCATGTGAGGACAGGAGCTACTCAATGAAATAATTTTGGCAGCATGTCATGTACATGCTTGAGAGTGTGCAAATAAAGGACTGTAGGGACATGAGTGAGGAGCCAGGAAGAGCTTCAGGGAAGACTTTTGAATGTGAGTCTTGAAATTCTTTCTAAGCAAAGAAACAGCTTGAGCAAAGCCATGGAAGTTTATTAGAATTTGACATATTCTGATATTTGGGAAATGGGAGATTTTTGGTGTGGTTGGAGTCTGTTGTGTAGAAGAGAATGGCCAACGATGAATGGAAAGGATGTGGTTAGCAGCAGACCGTGAAGACTTTCCACCTATGTGCTGAGAAATCTAGGATTTACTTTTGAGCTGAATGGAGACCGTCAAAGTTAGCTGGAGGAGTGACAGGTTCCCTTTTGGTTTGGAAAGATAAATCTGCAGATAGTGAATGGGTAGATTGCAGCAGAGAGCATCAGGAAGACATCAGTTTCAGTGGTCTTTGCGAAAGATGACTCACTCGTCATCAAGGAACTGGGGAAGAGAGGCAGGAGAGAGTGTGGACAGGATTCAGTGGCCAACTGGACAGCAGTGATGATGTACGAAGAAAAGTATGGAGTCATACTCTGAGCAGTTAAAATGGGGACGATGTTTCACTTTGATAGAATGTACCCAGTGAAATTAACCATATGAAAACTCAGCAAAGTAGCTGCTACTTCAGAAACATAAGATTTTTAACTATCAAAGAGCCAAAAGCTCTTATAATATGGGTTATCCATATGCAAGTTGGTTTCAACAATTAAAAAAAAATACCAACAACCGCCCCCGCCCCCCCCTCACATTTTGAAACTGTTGAACACATTATTGGCTCGATTTAAATGATTTATCTAGCAGATATTAACATTGTCTTTGATAGACTCCCAGTTAACTTGGTTTTGGCCCACACAGCGAGGGGTGGTCATACCTGAAGGGACAGAGGGTTGGACACGGATGGAAACTGAGGGCAGTGAAAGACTGGAGACAGAGTTCTGAGTGGGCAGAGGCACTGAGTCTGGAGGAGCAGGGAGTGTGAAGTACAGCCAAGGCTGTTTCCCAGCTATCACCACGTGTACTAAAGAGCCCAGCAGGGAAGGCTCCCAAAGCAGTCCAGAGGGGCCACTTGAGTGGCCCTGGAGAAATACCAGCAAGATAACTGTGGGACACTTGAGGGAAATACAAAGTGCGTGCCTTAACTCTGCATTGCAGGGCTGTGAAGGGGACATTCCTCAGCTGAACTTAGAGACAGACAGTGGCTGGCCCTTATCTGGGGCCCTTGGAGAGCTGCATCCTGGGTTTTGTCCTGGGCACAGATGAAATGCTAGGGAATTATAGGATCCTGGATAATTTCTTTCTTTATGCCTATCTGTACTTCTCATTTCTCCACTTTTTAATAATGAAACTACCTTTTCTACTAGCCTGGGTCTTACTCTACAGCCCTCATTGTGTTAAGCCTATTTGTGGGTCCCCTTTGAGTTAGCAACAAGTTCTCCCTGTACCTCTGATGTTCTGGAGATGGTCTTCTGGAAATATCTGTGATGTCAACAAAATTAAAAAAAAAAAAAAAAAGAAAAGCAAAAGCAAACGACTAGACCAGACTTTCCAGACCCTGAAATGTCAGAGCTCTTCTTTGACCTTTAAATGAATAGGAGTTATTTGACTTAAAAATTACTTATTTGCTGTTAAATGAATTATTGCCTAAATAATTTGGTTCCGTAATGCAACATCGTTATAATCCTGTATAGGGAACCCTGTGTTTCTCAGGAGTCCTGCCTTTCGACTTTATGAAGTCAAAGATGTTTACTTACCTTTTTCATATCTTCCAGTTTACTTGAGTCAGGCAGACTGATCCACAAAAATCACATTCAAGGAATTCTGAAGAGCCATTTAGCAAGATACCAATTGCTGGTAATGGTTGACCTTAAAGACCAACCTAAGATTTCAAAGCTGCTAGTGAAATAAATGGACTTTAAAGGATTTTACAGCAGTTACAGAAAATTCAATTTACGACACCCTGGTACTGAGAACTTCCTCAGAATCACTCCCCAACAGGGGAATCTCTATCTCGATGGTTAGTCCCGTCTACATTGACAAATTTCTTTCTTGGTGACTCTGCGTTCTTTGGAGTCGCTCTTTAGTTGCTAAATCTACCTCGACACACTATTGTTATTCAGACATCCCTATTTCATAACTTCTTTCTACTAGGATTATTTTCTTGTGACTAACTCATCTGAAGTGATTCCTAAGCCTTCAAGCCCCATTGTTCCATTTTTTTATTTTTAATTTGGTGTGTCTGTATCAGAAGCAGGGGAAAGGAACAACGCGTATAAAGAGCAGAGTTTGAGTCCACGTATCAACTGATGAACCAGTTCTATGTTGTCGTTCAACAAACCCCCCTCCCCCCCAAAACAGAGAGGCTCTAAACACAACCATCCATTTTTATTCTATGTCCTACATCGGTGGGTCAGGGACTGGGCGGGACTGTGCTGTGGGCGCCTTCTGTTCCCTGTGTACTCACGGCGGCCACGCAGGGATGCGTCAGCGGGGGCAGGCTTGTCTGGGGGCGCGGCAGGGGTGCTGGGCGCACCCGGGCCTGGGAGCCGCCCTGCCTGCCTGCGCCGTCTCCAACATGGCGGANGGATTCCATTGGATAAATAGGCCAGCTAGATTCACTTCTCTCTCTCTTTTTTTTTTTTATTTTTTAAATGTTTTATTTATTTCTGAGAGACAGCCGGAGCAGGGAAGGGTCAGAGAGCGAGGGAGACACAGAATCTGAAGCAGCTCCAGGCTCTGAGCTGTCAGCACAGAGCCCGACCCGGGACTCGAACCCACGGACCGCGAGATCATGACCTGAGCCACAGTCGGGCGCTTAACCGACTAAGCCACCCAGGTGCCCCAGTTAGATTCGTTTCTCAAAGCAAGAAATCTGTGCCATCTCCAGTCTCCTGGGTCATTTTTGCCTGGTTTTCTTTTTGGTCTAATCTCATTTTCACCATTTCTTCAATGGGAATGAAATCGGAAATGCCAGCCTCATAGAGCTGTTAGGAGAATTGAATAAACTTCATGAAATTACCTTGTAAGTTATTTACATTTCTTATTAATTTGTTCCTATTGAAATTAATTTTGTTTCTGGTCCCAGATTTAATTATCCATTATTCTGAATTTGGATCCCATCCTCAAGCTGACATTGTTTTACCCCTTATGAGTACTTCTATTATGTCTCAAATTTAATAAAATTCTTTTGGATACTACCTTTTCTGAGAATGGTCTGTCTGATCCCTTGGTAGATTTTAGAGTTCTAATTATGTCTGCCCACAAATTAGACTGGTGTCTCCACCTCCTCTTAAAATATGTCATTTCTATTACATAGGGAGCAATTGATGGACTTTGAATGTACTGTTTTCTCAGGAAGAAATTCTCTTCTTTCTAATATCAAGTCTCTTTCTCTTGGACTCAGATTTCTACTCAAATCATCTTATCTGGGAGGACCTTATGTGAACACCTTATCCTAAGTACAGCCGAACCCCATGCTCTGTTGGGACTTACCATACTTGTCACCATCGACATAGTATGGATGTGTTCATTTATTGTTATGTCTTCACCAACTGAATAGAAACTTCACAACAGAGTTCAAACACAAGCAGCTAAAACATATTGCTAAAAATCCTTTTTTAGAGGCCAATAGGTATCACGTTACTGCTGGTAAAATTTAATTTCACTGGATATGTTGTATTTCTGAGAGCCATTTTGGTGTGTCCCTATGAATATAACTGAACCGCCGATTAGAGTCAACATGTTCTTCTCATTGTCTCATTTTTTTTCTCTCATTTTGACTTTTTATGACATTAGCCACCCCTGCCCCTTCCCAGCGATGAATTGCTTACTTTGGGATGTGATCTGAGACAGGCCCCCAGAATGGTTGGTTTCGTGCTTGGCTGCCCATCTGGGTCGTGATGTCAGTTAGCTGTTGAATGCTGTAGGTCAATCTCATATTTGGTTCCGTAGAAAGCAAGGCTCTTGGGAAGAGTGAGTGACCCTGGTTGGGTTGGCCAGGCCACACTGTAGGTAGAGTGGGAGGTCTGCTCCAGCCAGGAGCTGAGCAGACACTTCTGGAAATATGAGTGGAAAACATTTGTCTGACCAGTTCTCCCACCTTAATGTGGTCTTGAGTCTTTTGTCTGGATATAAACAACATAGAGGAGAAAACAAAGTAGAACCAGTGCATTTAATCAAGACATGTTAATGGTTAGCTGTCTTTAATGCCAACCCCATCAACGATTTACCTTTTCATTTTCAAATTGCTTCTTGGTTGTCTTATAGACAGAGTCCCCCAGCCATAAATTAAGAAGTAATGATTATGAACCACATGTTCTTCGTTACGCCGAGGGCTTTGAACGTTTCTCCTCACGGCTAGTAGACATTTCAGCCACATGTAGGGGAAGGAACTCCAGGATCTCAGAATCTATTTTTAGGGAAAATGAGCAACAGAATTTTCAAGCAGAAGCGTGAAATGTGAACGATTGTGAGTCTCACTGAAGTGGCAAATAACACGCTCCCTGTGAGTATCTGATATTTGTTTTCCTGTGTGCTTTTGATCTCAGAACACCTAACGGAGCCGGGGCAGAAGCTTTTTGCTGACTTGTTGCATCAGTGCTAAAGATGAAAGAAAACAGTCTTCAGATTCACCCTGGTGTTGATTGTCCTATAAATAGGAAACTACCCAGTTAACCTTGCCCTCTGTCATACCGGGAGTTTTATTAAAAATAAACAGTGCGTGGCAGGGTAGCAAATCTTGGATTTCTGCTTAGATGCCCACAACTCTTTCAAATACTTCATTAAAATGTGCGGGAGGACTGCTTCACTGCTATGAGCAAAAATATTGTTATGGAAACTGAGGTCTGTTATCGTAGCTTCAGTGATTTGCAGTGATTATTTAATAAATGAGTTTATGTTTGAAAATATCCAATGTGATAATAGGAATTTACACCCTCCCCCCAACCCATCTTAGTTCTTTTATTTTGACACATATGGAAGATGCTGTTTTGTTTTGACACTCGGAGGAGAAGCTCTTTTTATTAAAAACCACTGAACAGTAATGAGCTTTTAGTTAATGATCGTACCAGATTTCCCCAGCATAAGGAAATCTGGTGCCGAAACATCTCCAGTGTTCTACAATAAATCTCCAGTGTTCTACAATAAATAACCGTAGGTGAGTGCAGAAGTCCCAGTGGAGGTATTCATAGTTCAAGGGGTTTGTAGTTGATCTTCCCAGGATTCCTCATCAGCTACGTTGTATAGGTCTTGCCTAGATGGAGAAAGTATGCAGAAAGAAGCTACGAAGTATCCCAAAAGCTAGAGCAGGATTCGGACCATGATGTGAGGAGGAACTCCAATTGTCCTACCATCTGCAAAACACCCTCTTCGGTTGAAGCGCAGGGTTCTTACCAAGGATGCTGAAACAAGCTACCTCTCCTCTCTGAGTGGTGAGGACTAGTTTTCCCACTGGGAGGCCACAAGAATGAATTTGGAAAGAAATTCGAAGAGCACAGGGCAACCTGCAAAGAAGTCTGGGCTGTCAACCAGAGGTCAGACCCATTGACAAATGCAGGGGGTGGGGTGGGGGGTGTCCTTCCGTGTCTCCAGGAGCCCCTTTCCAGGAGGAAGAGGAGAGGGCTGTTCCAAAGTGCTGGAAAGACCCTCCCAGCACCGCAGCACATGTGATTCTCTGGGTTTGGTGATTTTGATTCCACTTTCGTGCTTGTTGAGGACACGCCTGTATCTATGTTGCTGGGCAGAGAGGCACACGCCTTCCCCTCCTTATCATAATCCATGATCTGAGAAACCAGAGATAAACCTATTCAGATCTCTGCATTGGAAAAGTGATATTCAGTATCCTCTGGTCATCCTGACGCATCAACAGACCCTATAATATCCTGGGTTAATAAACAAAACAAAACCAGACACCCTCTGTAGCCACACTGCCAGGTTTACAGTTTAGCCCCACTAATTACATTTTGTGCAATCTCATGCCAGTTAGGAGCATTTCTGTGCTTCCACTTTCTCATCTGGAAAATGGGGATAGTAATAGCCTTTGCCTCTGAGGATTATGGGGTTGAGTTAAAATGTCCACCCTAGGAAAGAATTAACAAATAGGAGCTATTATTTCAATCGTTTTGAACGAATGAGACCCTGGCGTGAAACCAGCTTCCTGGAAGGGAGTGCCCCGAGGCGACTATGGGGCTTAGCACATGACTGGTCAGCCTTAGAGGGGGGTAACATACTTCATCAGTGACTGTGTTAGTCCCCTAGCGCTGCCGTAATAGAATACCACCACCTGCATGAGTTAAATGACAGACACTTATTTTCTGTCACTTCTGGAGGCTGTAAGTCTGGGATCAGGATGTTCCCAGGCTTGGCTTCCGGTACAGCGTCTCTCCTTGGCCTACAGACCATGCCCTTCCTGCCATGTTGTTATGTAGCCTTTCCCCTGTGGCCAGGGGAAGGACAGAGGGACCTCTGCTGACTCTGCTTATGACACCAGTCCTGTCAGATCAGGGTCCCATCCTTGTGACCTAATCTAACCTTAACTATCTCCCTGCAAGGTCAGTTTTCAAATACAGTTACATTGGGAATTAGGGCTCCAACTTATGAATCTTGGTGGGACACAATTCATTCTATAGCAGTGACATTTCAGTAATACAAAACTTAGTACACACCTCTGCCTTTTTTTTATTCACCTGACATAGTTTTCACTTTATCTGATAAGATGGATACTTTCTTCACTTTAATTGAAACTAGATTTTTTTTCTTTTAACATTTAAGTATATTTCTTTTGAGAGAAGGAGAGAGAGAGCAAGTGAGTGAGGGCAGGGGAGGAGGGCAGAGAGAGAGAGAGACAGGGAGAGAGAGAGAGAATCCCAAGCAGTCTCCATGCTGTCAACACATGCAGGGCTCGAACTCATGAACCGTGAGATCATGACCTGAGCCGAAACCAAAAGTCAGATAGTTAACCGACTGAGCCACCCAGGCACCGCAGAACCAGATTTATATTGGGATACAGGGTGATCAGTATGAGGGTTTCAACATGTTTCCCCTTGAACTGATATTGCCTTAGCATAAGATTGGAGTTTGCTATTCCATTATAATTTGTCCAGACGCTGACTAATATTCTTATTTCACCTTTCTTAGACATGATAGTTTTAACAAAATGCTTTTGTTATTATCTGATAATACTTCATGAAGATAAATTGGAAAACACAGATACACATGAATAGGAATGGAGTTCTTTCCTCGCTCCGGCACCCAGACGAAGTTGGGCACCATTGTACTGTTACCCTTCGTGGTGAATTTGGGGAGGGGCTTGGTCTGTTAACTGAGGTGAGTCCCTGTGAGAGCATAAGTTGTTGGGTCAGTGCATGCACTGACATTTGGGCACGTTGGCTGGAATGTTCCATGGGGATGTCTGAGAGACACACAGAGGGTGCCAGGCTTTGGACACCACGTCCTGATGGGCCGAGAGACAGTTTTGAGCTGTCTTGTACAGGCGGGGATTGAAGCCGTGTGTGGATGAAGTTGGTAGAGAGAAAAAGGAGGAGACACCGACTCATCCATGGGCGCTTTCAGCACCGTGCCTGGGACCACAGTAATTTTAGGGCCCATGAAAATAATTTATTGCAAAATAATAAAGAAAAAAAAAGGAACGCAATTTCAGGGTCAAAGAAAAAGTATATTTGCTGCTGTTTTTGTTTTTCAAAGAGAAAGTTTTCATGTTATTCCCACCTCAAAATAAAATGCAATTTTTAGGGAACCTGGGTGGCCCAGCCAATTGATCATTTGATTCTTGATCAGGTCACATCATGATCTCAGTTTGTGGGATTGAGCCCTGCATTGGGCTCTGCTCTGACAGTATGGAGCCTGCCTGGGATTCTCTCTCTCTCTCTCTCTCTGTCTCTCTCTGCCCCTCTCCTGCTTGCTCTCTCTCTCTTAAATAAACTTAAAAAAATAAAATGCAATTTTCAAGGGCCATAAAGATCTATTCAATTTTGGCTAAAGTAGAAAAAAAATATTTCCACGCTTAAAACTAAGTTTTAATATTGATAGTATTATGATGGTAAAGTCCATGGAAGGCAGAAGTTTGAGGTCCCACAGAAGCTATAACAAGACCCTGGGTTGATATAAACCTGGAAACTGCAGTCTTAAGAAGATCTGGGAAGGAATAAAAACCTACACGAATGCTTGAAAAGGTCCCAGGGGCCTACGGCAATTCGCTTTCTCATATCCCTGCCACCCCTAAGGACCAGCCATGATGTTTTTCTACATTTCTTTCTGGTCCCAGAAGGCAATATGGCGAGGTCCCTCCGCTGTGAGATGATTTTCCTATTATGCCTCAATTACATTTATAAAGTTCCTTCTTTCATGTCAGCCTAAATGGTTTTCAGAGTTAATAATTTTAATGTTTAATAAACCAGTTGCCATAGCAACAGTCATATCACAGATGTTTTGTTAAAGCCTCTTTAAAGCCTACACCTTTGTCAATATGTTATTTTGAACATTTCAAAGGATAAATACTTGAAAAAGGCAACACACCTTTCAGGTTTCAAGCTCACAATTTGCATTTATAATTATACACGCTCTTCAAAGAATAATATTTAAGAGAGGTTGACGATCTAAATTTCAAGAATGGAACACAGGAAAAGGTCAAAATAAAACTTCCCACTCCCGAAAATGAAGTGAGGTCAAAAAGTGTTTTGAAAAGTTACAGTCATGGAATATATATGTTCTAATAAATGTTAATTACTTTCATAGCCATAAATGCCACAAAGGATGACCAAAATTTTTGAATCTTTGGGCATTTTTCTCCAGTGAGGGACACAGTAGTTATTTCATGCTTATAGAACTCCCTTCTGGCATATAAGGGTCACTGCCTGGGAAATTACAGTCTTGCTTTGGTCTCTTTCTTTATTGCTCTCTCTTATCTGATCGTGAAGTTAAGGCATTGAAACTATCTAAAAACTTTGATTCTTTTTTCCAAAATTAAGATGGCAGTTTTTAATAGCCATATATTTTGATGACTAATTAAATGCTTTTGGCTCTGGATTCCTTTTCTGTTTTTTTTCCCCAAGAGTTTTTAAAATTGCTTTTTTATTAAGGGAAGGTAATAACAAATGAAGTTTTCTAAAAGTCACTCCTGAGATCTAGAAAAACAACAACAATGTTTCTCTTGTCTATTTTTCATCTGCTTCTTTGGGCGGAAAAAAAGAAAAGAAAAAACAGGAGAAACCCAGAGGCAACAAAGTACATATTGATCTCAAAATAAAGCATCTCTTCACCAGGAACCGGTCACGGAATCGGCTCTTGCTTTTGCTTCCTCACTTGTAGATTGGGCTGGGATTCCTACTTTGTATCCTCAGGTCCAGATTTGGACAAATGACCCTAAGTTGCCCGGTGGAGGGGCTCTGGGCCTTCCCTCCAGGATGTAACATGGACGGTCAGAGGTGGTAGTCATGGTCAATGTGGGAAGTGAGTGTTTAATGAATCCATGTGCTGGAGGAAGAGGTTGATGTTTCTAGCGAGGGTGTATGCACAGCTATGTGAGTTAAACACGGTTCCCCGCCTTGCCCTCTGCTGGCAAGCCAGGACAAGCCATGCATTATGTCTCCCAAGGGTGGGAACCTTTGGCTCCTTCCAGATACCAACGTGGTCTGCGCTAACACCGGATGAATACTTTTCCACAACAGAAAGTCAGCATCCATCTGGGCAAGGATGCATGACAAATTTCACTTGGAGCAACGGTAGAAGAGTCAGATTCCAATGTGAAGTGAGAGCGAACACAAGGCTTTTATTTGTTCTTTAAGGAAAAAAAATCATTTCTCCTTGAGTTTAAATCATGAACCATGCTGCAGGAAGAAAAATGAATTCTAGCCTGCCCTTCTTTTAGTCTTTTTGTGACCAGTAGGCTGTTAAGATCTCCCTGAAAGATTACACCTCCTCATTAATTTTAAATCTGAGGCCTTTGAATTTGGATATCACGCACAAAGGAATTAAGGAAATAAGGGGGGCCTGGATGGCTCCACTGGTTAAGAGTCCGACTCTTGGTTTCAGCTCAGGACATGATCTCACAGTTCATGAGTTCGAGCCCAAGTCAGGCTCTGTGCTGACGGCACGGAGCCTGCTTGGGATTCTCTCTCTCCCTCTCTCTCACTTGTGCTGCCTCTGTCTCTGTCAAAATAAGTAAATAAACTAAAAAGAAGGAATTTAACATAAAGTTGAAAAAAAAATGAGTCCCCTATCATCTCTGAGAGGCTTCTGTTTATATAAAAACACAATACACACAACCTTGTGTTATTTACCTACCAAAATGTTAGTTTATTAAGTCAGTCCTTTTAGAATAACAGTGAGTTAGGGGATTGCTTGCTAGCAATACAGTACACACACACACACACACACACACACATATATGTACTTTTTTTTCATTTTTAAATTTTATGCTTTGTAATTGGGCTATTTGGGCTTGACCAGCTCTTGCCTAGGTCATGACGGTGATTTGCTTCTCCAGCAGGGCTTAAGTGGCATCACTCACAGCTAAGGGATCTGGGGATCTGCTTTCTCAAGCTGGGCTCTCCTTGGTATTAAAGATACATATTTGCAAGATGCAAAGCAGGGATGACAGTTATGGTTTGGGATGGGTGCACAGGAAGGCGGATTGATGCCCTGCAGGGGAAGAAGATGGGGGATATTTCTTAGTGTTTTCATTTTATTTCTTCACCCCAAAGTAATGCATGAACTGTACAAACCCCACACCAAGTTACTGTTGCTGTTTCTTGTTCTTGTTTTGCATCCCCTTGCTTTAAAAAAGAAAGCAGGGACGCCTGGGTGGCTTAGTCGGTTAAGCATCCGACTTTCGCTTAGGTCATGATCTCGCAGTTCGTGGGTTCGAGCCCCGCATCGGGCTCTGTGCTGACAGCCAGCTCAGAGCCTGGAGCCTGTTTCAGTCTGTGACTCCCTCTCTCTCTGACCCTCCCCTGCTCACGCTGTCTCTCTCTCTCTCTCTCTCTCTCTCTCTCTCCTAGAAATAAATAAAAAACATAAAAAAAAATTACTTAAAAAAATAAATAAATAAATAAAAAAGAAAGCAATTCCATGTGCCTGGCTGGCTCAGTGGATTAAGGGTATGACTTCGGTTCAGTTCATGATCTCAGACTCCATGGGTTTGAGCCCTGCATGGGGCTCTGTGCTGACAGCTCACAGCCTGGAGCCTGCTTTGGATTCTGTGTCTCCCTCTTCCTGCCCCTCCCCTGCTCATGCTCTGTCTCTTTCTCTCTCAAAAATAAATGAACATTAAAAAAAAAACAGTTTAAAATATACCCTCCAAAGTGACGGTACTCTCAGTTGGAATATTTTTGGAAGAAAGTCTTGTTTTAGGCTCACTTTAGAAAATTTATTTTACTGTTTAAAAAACAGATACACATTAGCATATTTTATTTGGAAATCTGAGCTCTTTGCCTTAGAAAACAAGAGGAACATTCTGCTTTTCATTGCGTACAGGGATATTATTGCACACATTTTTGTTCTTTACCAAATACACCATAAACTTCCTGAATGTATATCCCAAATTACAGATAAGACCATTGTTTTCCATTTTGACCAAACTGTCACTGTAATTATTATTAAACAATGGTCTCCCACAAAATGCTTTTTTAGGCAACAAATTTCTGCATACTCGAAAATCTTACAAAAGGTTTTATTAAAGATTGTTACTCCAAATAGACAATCCTGCCATGCTGAGTGGTAGTCTAAAAGCAAATAAATGCTTTTGCTTTTAATTTAGAGGAAGACAAAATGTCCTGTCCTGTATATTATAATGTATCTACCAGGTTGAAGGTGATGAGGGAGCTGTTAGCTGTTATTTTGGAAACTCTTAGAAAGGTCCAGAGCTGAGGAAAAACGTAAGGTTCTCCATATTGGCCCTTGGGAGAAAGCAGCCTTTGACCACCCAGGACTCCAGTCCTGGGCACGTGACCCATAAATCAGAGCACGCCCTGCCGCCATTTTAGACTGCTGCTTAGTTCCAGTGCCATTTCTGGTTTTTCCTGCATCCAAACTTCCTGGAAGACTTCTCGAAATCATTCAAGTTCATCTTCATCTTTTATGCTCAGTATATTCAGTCACTCGATCATCACATAGCCATTCTCCACCTGGAGCTCACCTATCCTTTTCCCACAACTTCCCTTATGTTATCGAGAATGATTTTTTTTTAATTTGTTAAATATTTTATTTATTTCTGAGAGAGAGAGACAGCGTGAGCAGGGGAGGGTCAGAGAGAGAGGGAGACGCAGAATCCGAAGCAGGCTCCAGGCTCTGAACTAGCTGTCAGCACAGAGCCCAACCCCACAAAACGTGAGATCATGACCTGAGCGAAGTCAGATGCTTAACCGACTGAGCCACCCAGGCTCCCCGAGAATGATTTTAAAAACAGATTCAATAGCTTTTCTCCGTGATATAATTCAGACACCTTCTGAGGTCGTCTTCTCTCAAGTTTTGAACATACCCTAGGCTCTCCTGGTTTTCAGTCCCAAATCTTTGAGCACCCACCCTTCTCTTATTTTTTTTTATTTTATTTTATTTTATTAATTTTATTTTATATTTTTTTACCTCCTTTTGCATCTCCCATCAGTGTCTCTTCTGGAATGAATACTTCAGTCTGTCTGTCTCTCTGTCTATCTCTCTCTCTAATCTACACAGAAGAACTGGAGTGGAGTTAGCTATAAATGCTTAAGTATAAGCCAACTGTTTAATCTCCTAACACTACATGGTACGCCCCACACTAAATCCAGCTCATTCCCTACACCTCGCCTTTGTTATCTGAACTATTAAAGACATGAGAGAAATGAAGGTGACCTAAAACCACAGAACTTGAATCTCTTACAGCAACAGGAGGTGGCCTCTGGATTTAGGAATCAGTTTCCTTGTCTCTGGAGCCANGGCTAAATGTCAGCTCGCAGTGAGGTTCCCAAATGCCTCCTGAGAGGAGGTGCTGTCTCTGAGTTACCTGGCTTCCCAATAAGATGGCACTGATTTCAATCCTCATGGCAAACTTGCCAAAACTAGAATTTGACCAGAAACCTAGGGTTAATAGCTCTGCTCTCTGAGACAGCTCCAAGCTATTTTCATTCCAGGCCACTTCTGCATTTACATAGTACCTATCACCGAAGCCCTCAGGTACTGTGAAGACCAGAAGCAGATATTTACTTACTAAAGCTAATGTATCTCCCCATTGCTTTCTAGCCTTTGGGCACATTTTCAGGTAACAAGGAAAAAAAATATATGGCCATTTTAGTTTCTAAAACAGAAACAAAAAATATATAAATGGAAGCCTAAAACACTTAAAAAATATAATTACAATGGTGATTTCACTTAAAATCTCATGGTAATCTTTCCATATTTATTATTCCACTATTTTAATCTATTATGACTGTACTTAAAAAAAGGCACATTAAGATCGGGACAAATCAGTCCCGATTTGGGCAATAGTAAATGTGTGCTAGGGTTTGTAACCTACTTAGGGACCACATGCACATGATAAATTAGGTGAGGCCAACACATCGGAGCTCCTAACTTTGTAAGTAGAAGTGGTGATCAATAGCAATTATGGAGTGTATCAATGACCATGAGTCAGTTAGGATGCTGTTTGTTACAAGTGAGAGAAAACTCAACTCAACCTTGCTTATGCAAAATACAATACTTTATTGACCTGTACAACTAACAGTTCAGGAGTAGATTTTTAAGTGGGGCTAATTCAAGGGCACGAAGGTCATCACAGAATACGAGTGATCTCATGTCACATGTATTCATTAAGCTTCATCTGCATGAGTCTTATTTTTTAGACCCCAGTACCTGTCTTCAGAAGGAGAGAGTCATTTCCTGGTCTCCCCAACTGAACCCCAGAATGGAGTCTTCGAGGCCCTGATTAGCCTAATTTGTGTAAGTGCCCACCTCAGAAACAGTCATGGAAGAAGCTTGAGAAGTGCTGATTCCCAACCTAAATCATATCTTCAAGTCTATTGGAATGATGTCCTCTGGAGCCCTGCACATTACAGCCTCCTTCCGTCTCCTGGGGTATGAGTATGTTCATTCTGACCTAAGAGAAGGTGGTGGTTTGCAGGTTTTCTGTTGCCATCACACAGTTATCGATGGGACCAACGAAACATCAAAATCCATGATCGACAATAACTAACGAAATTATTGACATGTCTAGCTCTGTTGGGTCTCAACTGGTTCCATTGCTACTTCATAAAAATTGAGAGAGTAGTGTGTCGTTTTGAGCACTTACTGTAAACTGGATCCTATGTTAAATAATTTATTGATATTTTCTAACTTTTTTCTCATAACAATCTTGTGAGGCAGTTGAAACTATTATGCCCTTTTAGAGCTGAGGAAGCTGAAACACAATGAATCTAAGTGAATGTGCACAAGGCCACCCAGATAATGAGAGAACAAGTGAGTTTGGACGTGAGTCTGCATCTGTACTTATGAAGAGGAAACAGAGAATGTTGTTGAAAATGAAAGTTCAAAGCTAGTTTCTACCACACAGTAGATAAACTTCTTGAAATCTTCCATCCGGGTTTTGCATATTCCCTCCCACGCCTAATGCCTAAACACTTAAATTCATTACTCCTGGCAGGCCAGGCACCTTCAGAGCTTTGAGATTCAATCTCACCCTTAATGTTCCTATTTCCTTCCCTCGATTTGCAGGGTGGGCGTGATAATGACTCTGGGGAGCTTTGGTCAAGTCGGTCACCCTCTGCTTCTAACACCCTTTCATGGAATCCTCTTTTCTCTTTCTCTGGTTTAGCTTGCCTCAGAGTCCATGCAATCCTCTAATGCAGGGGTTTCTTCAATGCTGAATCTTCACTCGATTACATACCACCTATTCTTTGACAAAACTTGGTGCTGCTCTTCTGTTCCACCATGTCCCTTGGTCAGGCCCCCGCTGTCCTGGCTACAGTAGTGGAACCAAGGAGAGAGATCCCCGACACATCGTTTCTGTCGCCAGAGGCCCCTTTTAAGTGCACCATGAGAATGAGAGTCTGCCTCTTCCTAGTACGGGGTTCGCTCCAGGTAATGATTTCACTGTGCGGAACGGGAGGGACCCTGTAACTATGCAGCCATGCGATTAAGCATGACCTACAATGACTAGATTCAGAGGAAGAGCAGAACAGGTGCTCAGCACTATCCAAACTCACTGGCTCATGCTCACGCCTCAGTCCGCAGTCCTAGGTATTCCCCAGTCTCTCTGCTGGCCTTGCTTGAAGTAGGAACTAACTAATCTCTCATAGATCTGTCTCAAATCTCCATTCACTGTATTTGCATGTAGTTATATCAATGACAGGGAAAGGCCCCAATTTACTGCAGCTCAACATTCTGCGGATCAAGGTTTAACTAGATTCTTGATTCGCCGCACTTGTGGTTTAAGATACTCTGTGTGTACTAATCAATAATGTACACTCTTCCAATATACTAAACTTCCTGTCTGACCGATCGGTAATGGCCACTCAACATTGTATGTGTGTTGACTGATGGAATGACAAGGCAAAAGATGGGTAAATATATGCAAGATGTAACATAGAAAATAAACAGTAACAGGACAAGGAGTTGGGCTTATGTTTATCCAGCATTGACCCTAAGCACTCTGTGTGGGACATTAGCTAGTCACAGATCCCCCTCCCCAAATATACTAATGGACAAGATAGAAATGGCTTCCTTTATGTTCTTGGCTCAAGCATGTGATATTGCTGGTCTTTTGTAGCTTGTGACATTTTCATTTGTTTCAACGAATGTAGGGGATGTTGATTATCTAAATAGTCAAGTACGGGAATGCCTCAGTCTGCGAGCGTCTGACTTCAGCTCAGGTTATGATCTTATGGTTCGTGAGTTCAAGCCCCACATCAGGGCTGTGCCGATGGTGCGGAGCCTGCTTGGGATTCTCTGTCTCTCCTCTCTCTCTGCCCTTCCACCTCCCCACCCAATTCATGCTTTCTTTCTCAAATAAATGGACTTTTTTTTTAAATGTTTTATTTATTTCTAGGAGAGAGAGAGAGACAGCGTGAGCAGGGGAGGGTCAGAGAGAGAGGGAGTCAAAGACTGAAACAGGCTCCAGGCTCTGAGCTGGCAGTCAGCAAACAGCCCGACGCAGGGCTCGAACCCACGAACCGCGAGATCATGACCTGAGCGAAAGTCGGACGCTTAACCGACTAAGCCACCCAGGCGCCCCATAAATGGACTTTTAAGATAAATAAATAGTCAAGTGCAAAATGAAGTTACTCAGGAAGAGCAAAGCACATTAAGTGTATCATGAAAAATATTCTAAGGTTTCCCAGTGGCTCCTTTACTTCAAATAACTTAATTAAATTTGCCTCAGTTCCACAAGAAACCAGGGACTAATGAAGGCAAGCATCAGAGCAGCGAGTGGTATCAAAACTATAACGTCCCTGTAGAAAAGTGCATTTGAGGTGGAATTTAGCGAAAGTGGAGCACTCGTCTCCTGTCCGGTGTAAGAAAATAAAGAATTCACTTGTTAAATTTAAGGCAAGGGACCCCTAAGCAAGTTAGCACGCAAGTAATTGGAAATCAACATATTGCTTATTAGTATTTCCCATATTTGACTTTGTGTTCAATTCGAATTTGGCAATGCAGTGCTGATGTGTCTCACAATGAAGCAAGGTTGCTTTTACTGTTTTGTTTTCACAAATTTCTGCATGGGCCCGAATCTGCATAACGTGAAGGCTATTTGGTGGCAGGTAGAAAATATGTTTGAACAGAACCAAACCAAGATTTAAAAAAAGACCTTTTACGTTGCTGCCTAACTGTTTAATAAAACAACTCTGCCAGGGTGCCTGAGTGGCTCAGTTGGTTAAGAGTCAGACATCAGGTCATGATCTCACAGTTCGTGGGTTCAAGCCCCACGGTGGGCTCTGCGCTGACCGCTAGCTCTGAGCCTGTAGCCTGCTTCAGATTCTGTGTCTCCTACTCTTGGTCTCTCTCTCTCTCTCAAAAATAAATAAATAAATATAAATAAATAAATAAAACAACTTTGCCAAGTGCAACTTTATCTCCTTTTCTAGAAGGTGAGGCTATTATTCTCGAATTACTTCTTTTTTTTAAAATGTTTTTTCTTTTTAATGTTTTATTTATTTTTGAGAGAGAGAGAGAGAGACAGTGTGATCAGGGGAGGGTCAGAGAGAGAGGGTGTTTTTTTTTAATTATTTCTGAGGAACAATTTGGGGAAATGCAAATAAGGGAAGTATCCTTTTAGACTAAAAGGGGAAGATGATGTTATCAACTTTGGGTTTTCTCATCAATAAAAATGTATTTCCTATTTCATCTAAATGTATAAAGAGTCATCTAACTAGTCAGTTCTCCTTCCGTTTTGCGTTCCGTCTCTTTAAATCATGATAATTCCAGAACTGTTGCTACTTTATTGTTCAGTGGGAACAAATTCATGAGGCCAACAATTACTCTGAAACACACTTTCTTCATAACTTCACATTATTCACAGCCTTTGTTCCTAATTTATATTTGCATCTGAAAATTGATAAAGTTACCGCTCTAGAAATAATTAGCTGTGACTTCTTGTTTTTCGGCAACACGCAGGAGGATGCACTTCTCCACGGAGCCTTCTCCACATTCTTCTAACAACCAAATAATTCCCAATTTTCTGGTGTGTAAATTCAATGTGATCAGTACAAATAAACACACTGACAGAATTTGGGCAGTGGAAACCCATTGTTTTACAGTGTCTTTGTTTAAAATCTTTTATAATTCATCCCCAGAAATGGCCTTCCTGATAATTAGTTACCTTTAATGTCTTCATTTTCATTTAAATGTTCAATGATCAGGATAATTAGAATTAATTTGGCATTGTCATTTTATGGAAATCGAGCTTATCCGAGCTTCCCCGAAAGCAGTGTTCCCAGAGAAATCTGCGGCTAACCACCCCCTGCCCCCAACTTAGTAGGACCTGGCCTCGTTCCAGTTTAAATTTATGCCATTTCTGATAAAGGCTTGTGGGCAGTTAAGCTGGGAGCCTGGCTTGTTGTGGATGCCCTTCTGCATGTAACTTCTCCAGGAACAACACAATCTCAATTGGTCTGGGGATTTTACAGGCTAAGATTGATAACTATGGACAGCGCAAAAGGGAATCTCCCTTCGAATTAAAAAGGGGGGGGAAATGCCAACCATAACTACTTTATATTGTCATCCCCATCCATCGGCTGCCACACTTGTACCTCGGCAGTAGCATTGAGCTTCTTATCTCGATTCATCCTAAACATCCTGGGAAGTGCTTAGATAAGGGTAGCAATTTAAATTGCGCCCAAATCCAGGGTGACAAATAGTGAACACTGAAAGTTCGGATGCTGTGACATTTAAGGCTCCACTGTGAGACTGTGACAGTTTGAGAATTAGAACCTGTTACTCTATGAAGCCTACTTTTTTCTCTGCCATACTTTCATTTATATTTTTTTAAGTTTATTTATTTATTTTGAGAAAGTGCACAAGCAGGGGAAGGTCAGGGAGAGAGGGAGAGAGAGAATCCCCAGCAGGCTGTCAGCACAGAACCGGATGAGAGGCTCGAACTCATGAACCTTAAGATAATGATCTGAGCCGAAATCCAGAATGAGGCGCCCAAGCAACTGAGCCACCCAGGTGCCTCTCTCTGCCATACTTTACATTTGTTCCATATTCTGTGTCTTCTCAGGAAGGAACGTGATCTTACCCATCTCGGTATTATACTAAATTATCACCAATAATACTTCATAATTCTGTATGAAAATAAAAGCTTTCTCTCAGTGATTTTCATCGTTCCGAGTTTGGATACAATAGAAAGAAAGCCAAAACCCAGAAGCTTAAACAGAAATTTTATTTTACACACCACTTTGGGGCCCAGGAAGTTGGGAAGGGCTTGGGCAGATCTGGAATCTCTCCTGGGGGTACTGTTGGTTGCAATCATGTGACATCTCACTGGTGGTGGCATCCAGATTGGCTTGCTCACCAGGCTGGCAGTTAACACTGGCTGTTGGCAGGGAGCAGAGTTGGGGATGGCTTTGTAACATGACAGTCTCTGGGTAGTCAAACCTCTTTGGGTAGTAACCCTGCCCTAGAAGAAGCGGCCAGAGGAATTCAAGGCAGAAACTTGGGACCTATTTTCAATGAGTTTTGAAAGTTACAAAGTTATTTTTTGCTGTGTCCTTTTGGCAAATCGAGAGTTACTGACCTTTGTCCACTTCTAAGGGGAGAGGGTATAAACCTCATCTATACATAGGATGTGGATCAAAGAATTTACGGACATGTTTTAAAACTTTCATAAAGTGTGAATAAGCTGAAGGAGTCTGTATTCAGAGAAAAAATAGTCTTTAAAATGCCTGAGGGAGGAGACTGGTAGTTAGAAGAGAGGATGGGACCTGCATTCTAGAAGCCCAGTGAGAAAAACCTTTGGTAATTAGCCATGCTGTGCTGAGGCCCACCCACAGAGGCTTACAAGAGCCAATTATCCACGTGTTTTCTCAGTTCTAAATCTGAGTTCAGGAATGTCACAATGATTGCTCAAAAATGGCTGCCATGGGATGTTTACACCACAGAAAATGGCAGACACTACAAATAAGGGCTTTCCCCGCACCAGAGCCCCTGTTGCTAGACATGTACCAGCACATTCCTCTCAATGGGCCAACTGGGAAGCTACTTTGGAGAAAATTTTACTGTTTTGGAGCATTTCTATGTTGGGAGCTATGGGACAGAAAACACCTTCACTTCTGAGAAATCTTCAGTAAAGTTCCCAGGACTCGCTATTGCTTTTGGATGAGTGCCTTTTTAGGGGGTCGCCCAAACTCATCCTGAATTTGAGTGAATGCAGCCTATTGCGAGATAAGCCCATCCTGAGCAGGGACCCGGTGAAGAAAAAAATGTTAAGAGAGGAAATTCTCATAATTAGAAATCACAGGGAGGCTCTGGACATAAAACTGAGTGTTTGAATGAAGTTTATTAAAGTCTTCAGAGGAGGGAGGTCCTACTTGCCATATTGGTTACACAACTCTGTGTTAATTTATTGATCACGATGTAATTTACATACATTATCATGTGTTAAGTGGGTTATTAATAAATGAAAAGATTTAAATATTTTGTGCAGAATTGGAAAAATCTCCTAATTTCTCTGATGTTTAGATTCCTCATCTCTGGAAATTAGCTAAAAGTATCTTTCCCTCTTGTTGATTTAATGGGTCCTATAAGATTAAAAAAAAAGAGAGAGAGAAGGAGATCAGTATTAACCATGACTTTAGTAAATGATGCCCAGCTGTGTGGAAGGTTGATTCCGGGTTTAGGAAAGCTGGTGTTGATGTGGAATAAGCAATGATTAGCCACACTCCAGTGCTGTCAGGGGTGAGGGGGGACATTTATTCATGAACATCTAGGTGCAGTACCTGGGAAAATAAGGCAAAAGCACCCAGTCTTCAGGTTTCAGAAGGAGGTAGAGGATTGGCCTTCATTAAAGCGCTGTTTCTGCCTCGGCTTTGTTCTCACCTGCAAGTCTCGCTCCCTCTGATTTGACCCAAGCCCTAAAAGACCCCAAGATGGCCTGTGAAGGGTGTAAGGAATTATTTTTTGTATTTGTACAACAATATTAAGGTTTCCACCTGAGTGAGGATGTGAGTAGAAAGGGGAGCTTTTGATGATATGTCACAAAGTAGTCCATTTTGGAACCCTCCAGAATATTAAGAAAATTCTTTTGGAACTACATGGAGTACATTTCATGTCATGTGTGGGATGGAATAAAAGTGTGAATGAGTTTAGAATTGACATTTTAAGTGAAAAATGTGTTAATTCTTAGTCTTTTTGAGTATAGTTCTTCCTTGGAGTTTATGTGAGGTCAAGTTTTGCTAGAATTTGTTGATGTTGTTCACTGGTATTTATTTTTAATATTTTTGTGAGTATTCAATGTTTGATGTATTGTTTTCTTGAACAATGACAACCTGTGTCTTTTTCCCCTCTACATTTTTTAAGTTTGAAATAAAGACATTTTATGATTATTTTTAGTGGGAAATCAGAGCTCATTTATCATTGGCAAAATTTGTTAATTTATTTTACTATCATAAAATAATCCATACAGGTTTTTTTGTAAATACAGATATATATGAAGGAAAAAGAAAAAAAAATCACACATCTGCTACCATTAAACAATGGCACCTGATACATTAGTATGTTGCTTCTATTTTCTTTCTTTCTTTTTTTAATGTTTATTTTTGAGAGAGAAAGAGAGAGATAGGGAGGGAGGGACAGCGAGAGAGTGAGACAGAGGATCAAAAGCAGACTCTAGGATCCACGCTGTCAGTGCAGAGCCTGATGCGGGACTGGAACTCACAAATTGCTAGAAGTCAGTGCTTAACTGACTAAGCCACCCAGGCACCCCCGTTGCTTCCTTTTTCTGAACATCCTCAATGTAGTTAGGCAGATGGGTGAATGAATGGGTAGAAAAAGGATAGAGTGATATATACAGACAGTCCCTGCCTTATGATTGATGATTCCACTTTGAATTGTTCAATTTTATCATGGTGCAAAAGAGCTGTGCATTGGGTAGAAACTGTACTTTGGATTTTGAATGTGATCTTTCCTGGGCTTGTGATGTGTGATCCGATCCTCTCTGGGGATGCAGGGCAGCTAGAGCACAGCCCCCAGTCAGCCACGCGGTCGGGAGGGTAAACAACCCTCTGCACCCCATATGGCCACTTTGTCTTTCACTTTGAGTGCAGTAGTCTGCGCATTACAGGGGATATTCCACACTGTATTATCAAACAGTTTTGTGTGAGATGACTTTGCCCAACTGCAGGCTAATATAAGTGCTCTGAGCACATCAAAGGCAGGCTAGGCTCACCTATGATGTTTGCTTGGTAAGATGTATTAAATGCATTTTCAATTTAGAATATTTTCACCTTACAGTGGGTTTATTAGGGTGTAACCCCATCATAAGTCAATAAAGAGCTGTATACAGAACATGCGTGTTTACAGAGATGATAGAACAAAACTGCTGATAATTCTGTATATATGATTTTGTATCCTATTCAATTCAAAATTAGACAGACTGTTGCTCCATTATTTACATTTAGCTTTAATTTCAAACATTTATCTGACACAATTATGTTGCAGTAAAAATTTGGGGGCACTTAGGGTTCTTTTATAATATAGATTACCAATTGTGAAATTGCTCAGTGAAAAGACTTACAAATTTTTAAGGGATTTAATACGATACTGCTCTACTCTTAACTATGCATTCATGGGTATATTATTTTATTATTCTAAGCCGACATATCACCATAAGTTTTAAAAACATCATAGTGTCTGTCTTGAATATTGATTGGAATAATATATTAATTGATAATAAGTCAACATATCAATAATGTCAAAATAGTTGATTATAGCTATTGTCTTTTTTATTGCCATTATTATCATGGATCTTGAAGCCCATCACCAAGGTGTTTAAAAAATGTTTGTACAGCGGCTCTTTATTCAGTCAAACGTCCAACTCTTGATTTTGGCTCAGGTCATGATCTCACAGTTGATGAGCTCTGTGATGACAGTGCGAGGCCTGCTCGGAATTCTGTCTTCCTCTCTCTCTCTGTCCCTCCGTTGCTCACACTCCATCTCTGTCTCAAAAATAAACATTAAAAGAAAAAAGAAAAAAGAAAACGCCTCCTCAATCACTGCCAAGTGACTGCTTTTTATTTTGAAAATGTTTTTTATACTTTTATTTGTTTCATCGCGATGATTGTACTCTTTAATCCCCGTCTCCGTTTCCCCCATCCTCCCACCACCTCCCCTGAGACTGCTTTTTAGTTAACAACTGGAAAGCACTAGCTGTATTTCCTTTGTAATACCCTGTTAGTCTCACTTTGTGACGGAGTTATGCAGGAAATTTTAATTTGTATAGTACCCCTAAGTTTATCACTGTCAAAATTTAGTAAAAATGAGCGTTTCTTCTTACTTACGACAGTTAGCCTGTGCCTTGCTCTAAGTAGCAAAAATTGAGAACCCAACTACTTTAAAAACTAAGAATCGATTTTCACGTACTTGGTAGTCCTAAGTAAGGAGAACTTCAGAGCTGGTTGATTGGCCCGTTCAATAGCGTCTGCCTGAGGCTGCCCTTTCGTTCTTTCTCATCGGTGTTGGCCGCATCTCCAGGCCGGTAGGAAGGTGAATGCACCATGTAAAGTGTCACATCTACTGACAGTACCCAAAGGATGGAGCCCACATGATAGCTGAAAGGTGGCAACAAATTGCCATCACCTCCGGCATCTGCCTTGATACTGATATAAATGAATTCCCACTGTGCTTCCTGGAAGTGTCATCTCCCTTCATACCCTGCCCTGTAGTTTCTTTCTGCAAAAGATGTCACTGATATCCCAATCATTTCTTGAAAAGGCACGAGAATATGTTATTAGTGGGCTTTCTCATCATTGTATCCATTAACAATTTTTGCTGCTTCATTTACTGGCATACTCTTGTGGTTCTGACCATCCTTCTAGAATTTCCACTCCTTTTTGCTCTCTTAAACTCCCCATTTTCCCTCTATCTCCTTCCTTTCTATTTCCAACCTTAAAAAATTGTTTTGGCATGCCTGGGTGGCTCAGGCGGTTGAACATGTGACTCTTGATTTTAGCTCAGGTCATGTTCCTAGGATCATGGGATCAAGCCCCTTGTCGGGCTCCATGATGAGTGTGGAGCCTGCTTGGGATTCCTTCTGTCTCTTTCTCTCTCTCCCTCTGCCTCTGCCCCTCTCCCCCACTCTCTCTCTGTCTAAATTAAAAAGAAAAATGTTTTTAGTTATTCATTCTCTAAATATCTTGTAAATGTTAGATTCTCCTAAAATTTCACCATAGTCCTTCATTCTTTTCTCCATCTCAGAGATGTCACTTGCTCTGATGTTCTAAAGCACTGTTTGTATAAGGAAAACGACCATATGTCTGTGTTCAGTGAGCCCTCTCCTCCTTTCAAACAGGGTCCTGTGTAAAACTGCTTCCTGTGACATCTCTGCCTATATGCCATCCCCACTGGCATTTTAAATTCAACATCCCAGAATTGAACTACCACTTTTCCTTTGATTGTGCTGACTCCTCTCTTGCATTCTCGGTCTCAGGAAACTGACATTTCCATGAACTCCTGCTCTTACCTTAGGTTCGGAATGGTCTCTGCCCTTTAAAATACACACAGAGCCTTACCTAGTTGTAGTATGCTCATTCCTTAAAATGTAGCTTAGAAGTAACTTCCTCCTCCGCATACTGATGTGACTAGGAGGGGGTGGGGGTGTTGGCATGAATGTTTTCACAAGGTTCTCCCGATCATTTCATAAGCTCCTATGTTATTCCACCAACTGATTTGAGCATTTTATTTTTCTTTACCCAGAAAATGGGCTGAATGAATGAAGAAATAGAAGAATGAGCAAGCAAATTGTACGTTTATTATATTTTCTATGAACAGTGATCTGTTATTGATAGTATTGGTAGTAACATAGTGAATAAAAAAATAAAAGACTGTTACTTTAGTATAAATCACAAGCACAAGGTCACTGTGTTTGCCTACTGAATAAATGTGTATGAATTTGCTTAAAAAGAGAATTTTTTCTCCCTCTCTCTCTCTGAAAATGTGAAAGCCCCAGTTTGTTTTTAAAGGGAATGAATAACTGGGAACATTAAATCTTTATTCTACTCTTGACAGTGGTAGGGAAGGAATTTTAAATGTAGTAAGTTGGTTTCAGGCTGGAATTCAAGAATTACTCACTGGAAAAAATATCTTTCAGATATCGTACAGAAACCATGTACTGTGAGATAAACATATTAGGTCTAAGATGAATTACCTTAGGTTCTGAATCAGAAAACACCACCCTGTAAAGTGGGTAAAAACAGAGGTTTTTCCACAAATAGAATATTTGAATGATTATTCTAATGGGGAGATAATTGCTTTATAGTAACAGGTTGAAACAGGTTATTTTATTTCTATAAAATATTTCCACATATCTAAAATATCCACAGGATAAAATAAAAGTTGAGCTAAAGAAGCACTGTGATATTTTTTCAAATTATAGAAGTCTATAAATTTCAGAATATTTATTAAGTACTTATTCACAATGGCCAAAGCAGCTGTCTTTGGGTATAATATGCTGTTTATGGCTTCTAGCATTCCAGGAAAAGTTCCTCAGATATTTGCACCATTGTTAAGAAAGACGGTAATGAAAACGACCACATACAGTATCATGCAGTTCATTCACATTTCCTCAGATTTCTTAAAATCAGTTATACAGCTTTTACCAGGTATAAATTTGTCACTTTATAGCAAAGAGGAGTTCTATTTTTAAGTTATGATGGAAGAATATATATCAGCCTTTAAAAATGATATTAAATGTCTGGAAGATACCATGTTTAGCACATAAAGATGCTCAGTAATGTTAATATCAGATGAATAATGAGTGGATGAAATATGAAAATATTTATGAATTACATACAAACACATGCACATATTTTATTCCTTCCTATCTAGCCAAGCTTAAGTGGTCAGTGAATTTGTGAATTCTTATTTTTAAGTACTAAATTTGGCTCTTTTTCGGTACTAAGTTTACTCAACTGAACAATATAAATTTTGTAGGTGTTAACAGCAAATCTGATTGAATTGTTCATCTCAAAACAACCTCTACTTAAACTGCAGAAAGTACAAATTTTTATCACCATCTTTCTAACAAAAGAGTCAAGAATAAACTGGACCTACTCATTCTCTGATCCTGAAGTACAGACAGACTGCTTTCAGTGAATGGGCAGAAGAGGTCTACAGGTAGAACGTATGATTGGCCCCGCACGCTGTTTCAGGTATCAGTGAAATAGTCAACAGAGATGTGGAGCCTAAGGTCTGGTAAAAATAGAAACATTTAAATCCCTACTTTAGTCATTTCCTCTCCCTGATTTATGTTTTCTTGGTTGTTTGTAGGCACAGCCAACAGACAGAGTGGAAGAGATAGCACGTGTGTGGCTGAGGCTGATTGTATACAATCAGAGTGATTATGTGGAAATCAATCAGAATTTTCTTCTTAGAATATGCTTGTTCTGACATAATGAGTGACATTCAAGCTAATTTTTATTCATTGCTTTCTCCTTTCACAGAGATCTTTACTTCCTTCAATATTATTCTGTGTCCTGCTTGTTTTCTGGCATTTCCTGAAAGAGAAACAATTGCACACATTTTGGTTTTATTCTTAAAGTTACTTACTAACATATTCAGAAACAATGCAACTTCATATATTAGCTTTTTAGTAATATATATTAGAAGAACATCAGTTGGGTACCACCAATTCTTATAGACAGGTATCTGGTTGGTAAAATGTGGTGATGTGAAAGGTAATGCTTGAATTCATGTGAAAGATGCCATTAGTCTCATATAATCATCCTAAAATTATTTTGCAGTTTGGGGGACATTTTATTCAGTTTCAAATGTTGTGACTTGTAGTAGGAAGAATTCAAAGGTGACACCAATGACCCAAGCCTTGTAATTCATATCCTCCTCTTAAGTGTGGGTGGGGCTTGTAATTTGCATCTAGCAAGTAGAATTTGGCAAAGGTGTTGGAATATGTTGATGCCATATGCAAATGTGAAAGAATTCTGTAGAAGTAATTGAACTACCTAATCAGTTGACTTTAACTGAACAAGAGGGAGATTTTCCGGGGTATTAGACAAATAAAGCATAGTCCCTCCTCAAGGAGCTCTATGTGAGCATGCATATAGGGGAGAGAGAGAGAGAGGTGGGGAGAGAGCAGGAAAGATAGAAGGGCAAGGAGGGGCAGAGAGTAGAGAAAGAAAACCACAGTACAAAGAAATACTCATCAGTGCAAGGTTACAGTGAATGGGACGGATGGCTACATTGGGAGTGTATACTTCTTTATTAAAAGGTTTTTGTGTTTCAAGTTCTAATTAATAATTACCCAAACCATGGAAGTTCTGTTTCTAGGAATGAGTATGTGAGAGGATTGGGAAGGTCGAAGATGCATAATGGAGAAATCAGAGTGTGGTGGGTTGCTTTAGCCAAAGGTGGCTGCCATAATGTCTTCTGTACCAAATGCTCTCTTGGAACTTGGACATTGTCCCATCAAGAGGTAGAACCTGACCGCTGTCATCCTTAGCATGGGCAAGTCTCTGGCTCACTTGCAAACAGAGTTAACTCTGAGTTTAGGTCATGAAAAGTAATGGAGTGTCTGCCGTGGGCACTGGAACATTGCTCTTGTAGGCCTTGAAAAACACACACAAGTCCAGGTTGAAAGGCCCTGAGATTATATCATGATATAGGGGTTCCCCATCAGCCCTCAGCTGTTCCCTTCTGCATTCCCTATCTGGTTCCAGCGACCATTGAAATTCCATCACATGAAAGACTGAGCTGGAACCACCAAGCCAAGATCCTTCCTCATTCTGGACACACACACACACACACACACACCACAAAGAAAACAAAACAAAAACCAAATAAACAAAACAGAAAACAAAAAAGCTGAGGTATAATCCAAATATTGTTTGTTTTAAATCACTATATTTCTGGGGGGTAATTAGTTATGTAGCAACAGAGGAGCTCTGAAAAGAGCTATTCCTGCTCACACTAAAAACTATGAAGTATAATTAGCAATATAAACATATAACTTCCTCTGCACAGACACTGAGGTCCGACTGTGTCACAGTTGCAGTGATTATTTAAAAGAGTCATTACTATTGCTTTCTTTGATACCTAGCTGAACTAACCTGTTTTAGCTTTGATACAATGTTAGGCATGTGGGAGACAGCTGATAAATGAGTTCCTTTCTGTCCTTAGTTTGTCTTAAAAGTACAAACTGTTTTATGATCTCCTTGATGAACTTAGTACATCAACAACGAAAAGCAATATATCACAGGGTATATTTAAAGTCATAAAAATCCTTAGATGCAAAGGTCAAGTGACTATTAAAGATGTCATTCCCTCCACATTTTATATTTTCTATCCCCCAAATTTAAGCTTTTAACAAAGAGGGATTTTTCATTGTAATATATCAGTTTTTAGGAAGAGGAAATTATTATTTGCTTTTTGCTTTAGATATACTTTTTGTATTAATTCATTAAAAAACTAAGAGAAAATATAGTGTTATATATTTATTGTTTATATAATTTGAAGTTCCACAATCAAAGATACTGGGTATATTATAAATATTACAAATATCAGTATATTATGAAACTATATTTGGAATAAAATTAGATTTTATATACTGTTAAATCCATTCCTTTATATGTCAATGAGGAACTTGTTGTGCAAGATAATGACTGAAAAAATGCCTTAAGTCTAGTCTGTTATAGAACCATAATTTCCTTGGTTAATTTCTCTTTCCACATGATGGAAAATCTAGTTTTATTTTCTGTTTAGATAACATGACACTACCTCTGACTCCTTTCAGTAATGTGTTCTTGAACTCTTTCTACTAACCTGTTGATTTCTCTGTTGCACAGTTTTTAGCCTGAATGTATGACTCCTAAATTCATGAGCTGCTTGGGTGAATAATATAATGACTAGCCTGGGTTTACCATATTTTGTATTTGTCTTACAGTTTTTTAAAGGCAAAAAATAAGAGTTAAGAAAGAGAAGAAGCTCATCTTGAATCTGTTAGAATTCCACTGGACATGGAAAATCTTTACAGTCAAAACCCACTGGCTAATGGACAAGTGAATTTAGGCAGCTGACCATATCTAATATGTTGCCACTATATGTAATATGTATGTCACAAGAAGTGTAAAGGGAAAATAATATCGGGAGAGTGCATGAAATATCTAACTTACAGTAAAGATGTAAAGAAATAATACAAGGAAATGAAAGTTTAAAAAGAGTTATGCAATTCTAATAAATGTTATGTATATGAATATTCATTACTATTCAAATACACTTTGATAATAATATAATGTATATATTTAGTTCTCTTTATCTATTTTCCCATCCGTCCACATACCTACCACCAATTTTTTCTCTGTATTTAAGAGTCTGCATTTTGGCTTGTTGTTGTTGTTGTTGTTATTATTGTTGTTTAGGATAATATCCTCTCAGTCCATCCATGTTGTTGAAAATGGCAAGATCTGGGGCGCCTGGGTGGCTTAGTCGGTTAAGCGTCCGACTTTCGCTTAGGTCATGATCTCGCGGTTCGTGGGTTCGAGCCCCGCGTCGGGCTCTGTGCTGACTGCCAGCTCAGAGCCTGGAGCCTGTTTCAGTCTGTGACTCCCTCTCTCTCTGACCCTCCCCTGCTCATGCTGTCTCTCTCTCTTTCTCCTAGAAATAAATAAAACATTAAAAAATTAAAAAAAAAAGAAAATGGCAAGATCTCACTTTTTTTTAGGGCTGAGTAATATTTCATTGTATATATATACCACTTCTTCTTATCCATTCATCTGTCATTGGACACTTGGGCTGTTTGCATGTCTTGGCTATTGTAAATAATCCTAGAGTAAATATAGAGGGAAATATATATCTTTTCAAATTAATGTTTTCCTTGATTAAATGCCCAGTAATAGAATTACCATATCATATGGTATCCCTGTTATTTTTTTTTTACATGTTTAATGTTCCTTTATGTTTCTGAGAGAGAATGAGACAGAGTGTGAGCAGGGGAGGGGTAGAGACAGAGGGAGACATGGAATCCGAAGCAGGCTCCAGGCTCTGAGCTGTCCGCACAGAGCCCGCTGTGGGGCTCAAACTCACGAACTGCCAGATCATGATCTGAGCTGAAGCTGGACACTTAACCGACTGAGCTACCCAGGCACCCCCACTGTTTTTAAATTTTTGAGGAACCGCCATCCTAAATTTTAAATAAGCTGCCCTATTTACAATCCCACTAACAGTGCAGAAGGGTTCCCTTTACTCTATATCCTTGCCAACACTTATTATTTATCTTTTCGGTATTAGCATTTTGACAGGTGTCAGGTGATGTCCACTGTGGCTTTTATTTGCATTCCCTAATCATGGTGATGTTAGTTAGCATCTTCTCATGTGTCTGTTGGCTGCCATGTGTATGTCTTCTTTGGAAAAATGGCTGTCCAGGTTCTCTGTCCACTTTTAAATCAGATTGTGTTTTTGGTGTTGAGGTGTATGAGTTCTTTATACATTTGATATATCATTTGAAAATATTTGATATCAGATACATCATGTGAAAATACCTTCTCCCATTTACTGGTTGCTTTTTTGTTTTGTTGATGGTTTCCTTTGCTGTGCGAGCGCTTTATTTTGGTGTATTTATTTAATTTTTTTTAATGTTTTACTTATTCTTGAGAGACAGAGATAGAGTGTGAGCAGAGGAGGAACAGAGAGAGAGGAAGACGCAATCCAGAGCAGGCCCCGATGCGGGGCTCAAACTCACAGACTGTGAGATCATGACCTGAGCTGAAGTCAGCCACCCAGATGACGTAGCCACTCAGGTGCCCCTTCTGGTGTATCATTTCTATAAAAATAAACCAATAGTTGTTTCCTTTTTTTGCTTTATTTTCCCTTGCTTGAAGAGACCTATCCATAAATATGTCACGAAGAGCAATGACGAAGAGATTATGGCCTGTGTTTTCTTTTAGGAGTTTCATGGTTTCAGGTCTCACCTTCAGGTCTTTAATTAGTATGATAATATTGTATTTAAATTCACCAAATTGCCCATTTTCACCTTGCATTCTGTCAAGGACCATGAGTAGTACTGAGAACGTAGATGCAAAGAAGACACAACTCTTAGCATGAAAGAGGAATTCACAAGTTAGCCGTAGAGATGTGGAAGCATCTCATCCTCAGATTATGCTTTTATCAAACACCCATCCCCCCCTTCACCAATATCCACCCCCATCCCTGTCCTAGGTTTGCTGCATTGCTTGTGGTTCTTTCTCCACATAGTAACCACAACTCTTCTACGTAGTAAGAATTGTCTGAAATGTAATCTAAGAAAAAGAGTGCCGCAGACATGAATTCTGTCCCCAATCTGTTTGGTATTTGTTTTGACTATTTATTGAAATTCGTTGAGATGTTGAGTACTATAAAAATTATACACTGACTGTGAAAATCACATTATTTTATGTTAAATGCTACTGGGATATTTGTTATTTTTATGAAGCTGTTCTTTGCTATGAATTTACTTTAAATGTTACACATAGAATTATAAACTAATCTTTACCTAGCTAATGTAACAAAGAAAATGATGCCTCAAAAATTTTAAAAAATCAAAATAATTTAGGTTTTCTTCAGAAGAGTCATGTGAGAGACATTTAATGATCTTTATGCAAAGAGTTTTTCATATTAGTCTTAAGTCACAAATTAAATGATATGTTTTAGAGATTAAATATTTACTTTTCCTTTTAATATGTTGGGAGGGTAAATTCTGTAAGTAAAAATGAATAATGAGATGTTTTCATCAAACATGAAAGACAATATGCACTCTTCTAGAATTTACAGTGGCAAAATGACCTCTGGGTAGAGGTTTTGGTAAACACCCAATAATTTTTTTAAATCAATGATGAATGTATGTATGTGTAACTTATTGTTTCCTCCAAAAGAAACACCACCTTACACTTTTTTTTTTTGGTTTATTTTTAAAAATAATTTTTGCAAACCAAACCATACTAAAATGGAAAACACTCCACAACCCATTTGTGTGCCCCTAAGGTTGTTAGCTTGTAGATTCTCTTCCAGTATGAAGGGCCTTTTGCTTTTGTTACTTTCCATTTCTACCCCACTGAGGTTAGCCAAAGTTCACTCGCCTTGTCAGTTAAGTTTCTAAACCAGATGAATTATATTTTCTATAATTGAGCTAACCACAGTTAATTGCCTAATAGACTATGCCTACACTAACTGAAAAAAGAATTAATTGCTTGGAAAAGAATGCAGTATATATTTTAGTCACATTGACAGAGTCACACTAGAACAAGGTGACAAAGATGTTTCATTGGAGACCAGAGCCAATCGTGGCAATGGAGGCAGTGCTGACATTAGGTGTGTACAAAAATCTTTTACCTTTCTGTGGGCATTTTCTGGGTCTGGATATAAGGTAAAAGGGCTATAGATTGAACTTAGTGAAGTTGAATGAGGTATCCATTATTGTGTTTTTCCTTCCATTACACAAGAAAATAATCTTAGGTGACATTTGGCAAAGGTTTAAGTACAACTTAGGAAAATATTATTTGTAGGAGGTTAGTTTTTTTTTTTTTAGTTGCAAGATTTTTTTTTTACTATTAATGATTTAGACTTGCATTTCAAAAACTTATTTCCTTGTCAAGGTATAATATCAGGTCTAAGATTTTTCTAAATTTTATTAGAAAACCATACCTGTGCATAGAAGTAATTTGGCACTTCTATGTCCATGAAGGGTGCCAATACCTTTATTATATTAAGCTTCTATAGTAATGCCAATGAATCCCAAATTTCATTACTGAAGTATAAGCGATATATAAAGGGAAAGACCAGTAGCATTGAATGTATCATCTCCTCAGTTAGACTGTAACGAATTTGCTACAATACATGGAATGTTAAAACTTATAATAAGAATTTTGGTAATCTATTTAAGTGTAATTGACAGTCAGGTCCATCACAGAAAATCTTGAGTTGACTGCATTTTAAAATAAATATGAGCTTTCTAATGCCTGGAAGCTATTTCAACCGTTAAGTCATTTGCTCAAATATTTTTTAAAGTCTGCAACCTTAAGTGAAGAATTCAAAATCCAGTCCTTTAGAAAAGGCCAGAGAAACTCAAATCTGTTTGCTTAAGAACTTTTGAGATATTCGATAAACCAGGAAACACAATAAGCATGTTCCTGAATGAGGTTCTATTCATAATTCTAATGCAAAAAGTCTGCTTAGAAGGCAGAACACTCCTACAAAAACCTCAAGAAAATCAGCCTCTTCTGTCACTTCCAAGGTCTCTTCTTTTTCTCCCTTCCCTACCTGGGGACCTTCCTCTTCTCCATCAATCATAAATCAGCTTGCATTGATAATGACTATTTAAATATTTATGTGCTTTAAAAGCTTAACAAGAACAAACTTGATATTATTGGTTAAAAAGAACAAAAGGAGGCTTAAAATGTGCCTTTGGATTCTAATTTCCCACATTCCTCACTCTTTCTTTAGGATTGATAAGAGTTTTCTGCACTTGGAAATGTGAATGCTTCTTAAATGTTCTTGGTTCTGAGCTTACCATGCCTGTAGACATAGTGTGGGTCCCGTGGATGAAGTTACTAAATGTCTAAGGGGAGAGTCTGGAGAGAAGCTAGAAAGATGGATTTGCTTTTGAACCTCTCCATTCTGACTGTTACCCCTGCACTCTCTTTGTCTGCGGTCCGTCCCTCTCGCTTGTCCCCTTGGGTCTTGGCCCTGTGCTAATTCCACCACCCGGAATCAGTTGCCTACAAATCCTCATCAATTTTCCCTTGTCTTTTTCAAGTCTTTAGTTGAATGTCATCTTCTCACTAAAACCTGCCTTGCCACTTCTTTTCTTTTCTTTTTTTTCTTCTCCCTTCCCTTCCCTTCCCTTCCCTTCCCTTCCCTTCCCTTCCCTCCTCTTCTCTCCTCTGCTTTTACTGCTATCGGCATGTTTGCTAATTAAATGGGTAGGTTTTTTCCTGGCCCAATTGTGATTTCCTCATCTGGAAGAAGTGGAAGCAAAGACAGTGAATTCACAGGGTTTGTCAGTATTGATTCAGATGATACATCCAAGATAGAAGTTACAGAGAGTGGCAGATAATAAGCACCTATGACGAAACAGTGTACCATTCTTTAATCTGGCCATCAGCACTCTTGGATTCCCTCCCCTCCCCTCCCCTCCCCTCCCTTCCATCCCCTTCCCTTCCCTTCCCTTTCCTTTCCTAATCTTAACACCCAGTGTGGGGCTCAAACTCACAATCTGGAGATCAAGAGTCATATACTCTACTGATTGAGCCAGCCAAGTGCCTCCCTTCCCCGCTTCCTACCTATGTTCAGTGGCACTTCCACAAATACACACCCTGTCTACCTTCCCGGATTTATCTACAGGACACTTCTCCCAATCTCACATTTGTTTATTGCCTGTCTCCCCAGTATGGTGGCAATTCCAGGACATCAGGGGCGTCCATTTATTTTGTTCACTGCTGTACCAGCACAGCCTAAAATGGGACCTGCCACACAGCAGATGCTCCATAAATATTGGCTGAGTGCATGACTTAATGCAGGAGATCAGCCAAGCTGTTTGCTCTACCCTGGTTTTGGAAAAGATTTGCAGGCAAGAAGAAAAAATCCACTATGGGAAATTTAATGAGACAAAGCACAAAACTCCATCATGGTGAATAGAGATGAAGAGTTGTTCGTCATAACTTGGGTCACAATAAAGGCTTCATCATAAAGAACATGAACACAAAAATCCCAATACCAGGTTTCTGGTGAAGGAACTCAGTTTTCCTAACTGAGGGATTGATTGACCCAAACTCGGGCTGAGCCCACACACCAGGGAAACTCCTTCATGGCAGGACTTACAAGGATGAAAGCAAGAGACAGCAACCCCTCTCTTTTCCTCCCTGCTGTTGAGGTTCCTGTTCCATCCTGCATTCTCTTGCATACCCTCCTGGGCTGCCTACTGTGCACCGGATAATACACAACCACACACCTTGGCATTCAGGATCATCGCCATCCGGTTCCAGCCCATGCTAGTTTTTTCTCCTGCTCACCCAAATCTCCATTGATTCTGATCTGCTCCAGTTCTCCACATAAAGCATTGCTTCCCCCAACCCCACAACTAAATGCTTCTACTTTTTATCTGCCCCAAAAAGCCATCTCTTGCCTCATTTCCTCAACATCTAATAGTCAGTTCAAGTGTTTTTTTCTTCCGTGACATCCCTGGTATATTCCCCACTCGCTTGAAGATTGCATAGCTCTCTCATTGGTTCCCTATTGATTCTTACGGTTTTAACATATTTTCATTTCAGTTCGTGGAGCTGAACTCATCACACAATAGCAGCCCATCCAGTTTAACACCTGGTTTGTATTCATAAGTCAAAAATAGTCAAAACTGATAAAGCACCCTTTAAAGAGTTGGAATTAAGGCATCAGCCATTAAATGGTAAAACTTCTAGAAAATTTTCTGGTGCTTTAAATCACATAAAGAAAGCCCTCTCCTTTTCTATTTGTGTTTGCTAGGATAAAGATTACCTGGGGAGATTTCCCAGAGGAAAGAAGATCACCAGTGTTTTGGAGGAGGGGAGAAATATTCTAGGAGAATGAGCAGAAGTGTCATCCAGTGACCAAAAAAAAATGTGATGTGTGATAAAGTAGATAAAATGTTCCGGGAAGATAGGAGATAGGGATGAGCTTCCAGAGACTGGAAGGTGCACTGGAGAGAGCGGCCAGTTGTGGGAGTATTTAAAACTCACAATCAAAGCTCTCCTGGTGTTATGCAATGCCAGTGATTGCTAATTGAGGCTACATTTGCTCAAGGTGATTGTATAATTACACCCAAGTTCAAATTCCCGATTCAGTTTACTCATCATGCACTCGCTGACAACAGGGAAAGATAAAGGAGGCGGATGTGCCCCAGAACATCTCATAGACTAAAGGTGCTATGAGCATAGATTTTCACTTGATTCAGGCTTTAAGTGTTAGCCCGAATACTCAAAACACCATCCATTTTTGGAAAGGGATTAATGAAGACGTTTATTTCAAAATATATATATTTTTTTGTTCCCTCTCATCTAGGACAGAGTTTTCCATATCCTCTGACAGCTTGTCAATGGGAAGGCATTCATCCCTGCTTCATCTATCGCATATCTGTCTGCTTAATACGATCGAGGTGCAGAGAGGAAGGAAACACATTTAGGGCTGATTAATGTAAAATACCATTTGATGAGCAGTATAATGAAAGATAACTCAGAATTCTCAAATTCAGTATATTGGATCTTCCGAATACCTTGTTATTCATATTTGCCGAAGACTTTTTTCAAAGTTTCTACTTTGGAACATCCAATTCCGTGGGAAGAGATGTGTTTATCAGAAGAAGCTGGCTCTGATCCCGAATGCATATTTGTACAAACCTGCTCTCAGCATTGATATTACTTTATTAGACAATTAGAATATGGCAAGCGTAGTGAAGGTTGTAACTTGCCTCACGTAATTTTTTAATTGTTTATATTCACACCTCTCCCCTTCATATATAAAATTCCTAAAGTCTATAGGGATATCCTAGTACATATTTATGCAGATCACTTTTTTTATTTATGGAAAGGGATAGCTTGTTCCCCCAGGTGCTATAAAACTGCAATTTCCCTTTGACATGATACAAATTGGTTTAGAGAAAACAAATTATTCTAAAGTCTTTAAAAACTGAAATGATGCCATTGGAGCATAGGAACAAGATAAATAAATCTAGAAAATGGTGATTTTTATCTTTCCAGGCCTAGATGGGCTTGGCTTGGATCACGCTTCTGAATTTAGGTCACTGATTTTTATTTAGCAATGATTTTTGACTTGGATAAAGAAATGGAAACCAAGAGCTCCCATAAAACAAGAATCCGTTTACAGTCTTTTGAAATGTGCATTTACACAGGCCATGAAATGAAAATGCTTCAAGAAAAGTTGTCTTTTGAAAGNGATTTAGTCTTCTTCTTCGCCTGTTCTATAAACAGGAAGTATTGGAGCATGGGGAAATACCCTGAGTTTAGGAATTGACTCTCTTTTGTAATGTAAAATTTTATTGAAAGTTAACATGTATACAGAAACCACACAAATCATAAACCATAATCTCTATGGACTTTAAGTGAACATAGCCATGTAACCAGGATGCCAATAAAAATAAGATATTAAGAAAATATTACCATGTCCCAGAAGGCTCCTTTGTGCCCCATCCCAGAGATAATTACTATCCTGCCTTCTAATGCCATAGATTAGTTTCACCAATTCTTTGGAAGCCAAGTCTTCTAGGTAGAGATTATTGTTTTCATGTTACAAGATCTTGTATGTGTATTCTATTCTCCCAGTTAGTGGTCACGGGCCAAGAGATATCAGCATGGAATTGGAAGAAAACTAGTGCTTTAAATCAGTTGTTGTATGGCAGTATTCTTCATGATTATTGAAAGTATGCTGGAAGTTGATAATATTACCCAGGTTATGTTTGGATGGCAATCAAATCACTGATTCCACAATTTTTCCCTCATACTATTTTGGCCCAACATTAGAATTGATAAGAAACGTACACCCTGGCCTCCTAACTTGTAATAAAGAGACTGGAATATAAAGATGGGCAATAAGTTTTAGAAATCAGAAAAAGAGGGAAACTATTTAAATTTACATGTGGTTAGAAAACATTATGTAACAACATATGGAAAGAGATGAATTCAGGGAGTTGAGACATGACATTTATTTTTAACCATTAGCATCGTATTCTTTATAAGCAGGTCCCATAGTTTAACATGCTTACTAAGTTCCTATTGGGAAGGGACTCTTTCAGGAGAATATAATGGTCTTTAATCACTTCATTCAAGCTATGAGTAAGAAAGCTAGTCAGGAAATGTTTTACTTTTGTTGCAAAATTAATTGAATTTTCAGTTGAATCAAACAAGA
The DNA here is from genome assembly GCF_008692635.1 of Crocuta crocuta. Taxonomy (NCBI): domain Eukaryota; kingdom Metazoa; phylum Chordata; class Mammalia; order Carnivora; family Hyaenidae; genus Crocuta; species Crocuta crocuta. Next base: position 8,758,194 of record NW_027528362.1, on the reverse strand, counting down.
GTTTTGTTGTATACAACCTCCAGTATTTTAATTCCTCCTCCCCTTTAAGCTGTTTCTCCCTATTCTTCACAGTGTATCATTGATGAATTTAAATGATTTGTTATTATTTTTTTTTGCTGAATTAGAATAACCTGAGAAGGAAAATAACTTTTTTTAAAAAAATGTTTTAACATTTATTCATTTTTGAGAGACAGAGATGGAGTGTGAGTGGGTAAGGGCAGAGAGAGGGGGAGACACAGAATCCAAAGCAGACTCCAGACTCTGAGCTGTCAGCACAGAACCTGATGTGGGGCTTGAACTCATGAACCACTAGATCACCACCTGAGCTGAAGTTGGACGCTTCACTGACTGAGCCTCCCAGGCGCCCCATGAAAATAACTTCCTAGCTAAGCAACTACTGAGTTCTTACGGTAGGTGCTGTACACATATTTTCTCAGTTAAACCACACAAAACCTCGGTACAGCAAATATGTCCATTTGCAATTGGGGAAATTGGAGTTCAGTGAAGATATACAATTTGCCTCATATCATACTGCCGTGGCTGTCAAAGAAGGAATTGAAACGCAAAGACATTTGACTCTATCTCTACTGAAAGATGCTTTCACATAAGGCTGAATATCAGTATTGCATTTAATACATTGGTTGACTGAATCTGACCTCTTCTAAAACAAAACCTAGTTTTAGCAGTTGCAGACTGTGAATAGTAAGACTTATTTGGGTTCACATCTCGGTGTCTTTGTGTAATCCTCATAACAGATTCTGCATCGGGATGTTCAGTGGCTCTCAGAGTGTGGTACTTGCATCAGTAGTTTCAGTATCATCTGCGATCTTGGTAGAAACACAGATATTTGAGTCCCCCCTTGACTCTCTGAATTTCTGAGCATGGGAGCCTGAAAACCTATTCCATGTTTTCAAAAGCTCTTGAGGTGGTTCATACACATGGTAAAGTTTGGGAATCACAGGCATAGTTTATAGAAGCATGAACTGTACTTTCATTTCCTCGTTCTGCAAAATACTAGTGAAGTAACATTGAGCAACTTAGCACATCTTCCTGAGTCTCAGTTTCCCCCTTTAGGAACTGTAGATGAGAATAGTACTTGTACCATAGAGTTTCCTTGAACTATTGTAACACATTTAGAAACATGCCAGGCTCATAGCAAGAACTATGGAAACTATTAGAAAGAAATATATTCTTTTTGATAGTGTGAGCTAAATAATTGGTATCAGGAACATTTACTTAAATAGCTCAATATTTTTAATAATGAAGTCTAAGAAATGTTGAGTTACTGAATAAGAACAAATATTCTTTTTATAACTTGTTTCACCATTTTAAAAATATATGAAACAGAAAGGGAAAGGCAATGGGAAGCTCACATAAATACGATACAGTAAATTACACTGTGTTTTATGAAGATGATTTCATACGGAATTCAAAGTAGATGCAATTAGTCCTACAAATTAGAAATCGCAAATGATGATTTAACAAACACATGATTTAACAAACAAATCAAAGAAGAGAAAAAAAATTTCAGATGAATTTAAATCTCTCCATGTAGATTTAATCTTGTGAGAAGTAATTCTCGAGAGAAACTAGGGTGTATTAGTCTTCATTCCCAAAAGTAGGGCAACGTAGAAGTTGGGAACATTTATTGTGGAAGTTAAGAATTGTCAAGGAGGACAATAAGATCCATACATATGCATTTCAGTGTATAAGAATTGCATTTAATGCTATTCCTCTTTTATGTACAATGCTGGTTTTAATGAGAGTCATGCTGTATGGTTGCACCTGTGGGTGAGTAATCATAATATTTGTGATGGCAAGTTGGCAATGGTGGCTGATGGGAAGGCTCTGAGTGAAGAGCAGCAGATGGTGTATAAATGCCACAGCCATAACCATACACTTTTTTGGGGGTATATTTAAGTGTTTTCATGTTCACAGCATGAAGTGAGGGCATCAGCTGAAAAAAACTCTTTCCATTCTTTTAGTCCATATGCACCAGTTAAGCACAGATCATTAGACGGGAGTGTGTATGTCAGAGCAGGATACGTGGAGAAAGGAAGGGAAAAATTCCACAGACATAGATTTGTCAAAATAAAATGGCCGTCCAAGTTTTAACAGCATTCTTTAAGACAAAACGTGCTTTCGTTGGCACTCTCCTAAACAATTCTCACAGTAGAACAAGGAAGTAGATATTGACATTTTCCCCAAATGACTTACTGTGAAGGAAATGAAGTCCTGGAGAATTTCAATGACGTGATGGGTCGCACACCAGTAAGTGACCTAGATGCAGATGGGACACCTTAGCTTTTCTTCCCAAATCTTTGCTGTTCCTGGTGTGCCACGGCTCTCTTAATCCATTGGAATGCCTTTCCATTGGAATATATACCCTAATAAAGAACAAATGAAGGGTGTCTGCAGTCAAGAAATACCTATTTCATAATTGTATCCCTACACAAAGACAGTTCAAATCCCTACCTTAGAGAGAAGTGATCTTATCCTCATTTTATCTTTTTTTTTTTTTTCTGGTCAAAAAACATATCTATTTCTAGGTGGGTTCGTGTTTGAAAAGACAGTCTTACTCTGCTGGAAATAAAAAGCCTTCCCTAGGGGCTCCGCAGGGGTGGGGGCTAATCAACAGCTCTGGGCTGTTGCACATCATGTCTCCAAAGGAAGTCAACCACTAGGGATCTAGAGTCTCAACCCATAGGAGATCGGCAAATCCCAATTTTCAAAAACCCTTACCTATGCCTTTTATGAACATGAAAGCCAATGCTGCGTCTCTTGGTATCTGTTCTTTGTATGGCCTTAAAGCCCACATGCTGTCCTTTCCCATGTGCTCGAGGTCTTGATTTAGTCTCCTCCAGCTGGATTGATGTTGCCTTTGAGCTCTTGATGCAGTCTGGTTTTATTTAGTTACATTTAGTTAAATTAGGATGATGGGCAATGCAACGTACCAAAAGCTTGTGTCCCCTCAAAATTCATATGCCCAAGCCCTAAACCCCAGGGTGATGGTGTTAGGAGGAGGGGCCTTGGGAGACAATTAGGTTTTGATTAGGAGGCTGGGGCGCCCAAAATGGGATTAGTGCTCTCATAAGAAGATACACGAGAGAGATGATCTCTCTCTTTCAGTCATGTGAGCACATAGCAAAAAGGCTTCCATCAACACACCAGGAAGAGGGCTCTCATCATGAACCCAGCAAGCCATCACCTTGATCTTGGACTTTCCAGCCTCAAGAAGTGTGAGATGTGAGAAATAATATTTTGTTGTTTAAATTAGGCCATCTATGACATTTTTCTTACAAGAGCCCAAACGGACTAAGCCAGGGAGATAAAATATTATGACGCCGGGACATTTATTTGTTTGTTTGTTTGTTTGCTTAATTTATTTATGAGAGAGAGAGGGAGAGAGAATGAGCAGGGGAAGGGTAGAAAGAGAAGGACAGAGGATCCCAAGCAGGCTCCACACCGTCAGTGCAGAGCTGGATGTGGGGCTTGCATGAACCGTGAGACCATGACCTGAACTGAAACCAAGAGCCGGATGCTTACCTAACTGAGCCATCCCGGTGTCCCCCAGGGTGTTCTTAAGAGAGTCCACTACCCACTGACCTTGTCTCCATCCTTAGAAAAGTCTGTGAGTGTAGTAGATTGGGTGGCAAGAGGCTGTTGCAAATAATTGGAAAAGGGGAGCAGAGAGAAGGTGCAAAGAAAAACCCTACATCTTTTAATTAAAAAATGGTAATGTCCATTGATATAATGTACTTTTGTTCCACTCTGCTCAAGCTGAGTTATTGAGTTTCTGTAAATAACTGACTCCCTATAGGACACAGAGTGTGTTTGCCCTTCTTTAAGACAGAGCCCTGCAGGCTGATTGGAGGAAGGATGTTCCTAACTGAAACGCTGTGGGGCTGCCAACCAAAGCTGCTACTCTCTCACGTTGACGTCAAAATGGACATGCCAATAATTACAGCTGCCCCATACCATTTCCAATCAGAGAATCCAGGCAATTAGTTCTAGCAACTTTTTCGAGTCAAATGTTTTGCTTTCTGATATTTACAGAAATTTTCTTCATGAACTTTAGCCAAGGGTGGTCTCAATTTGTACAGTAACAGCTTTGTGTCAACACCATTATTGCCAAAGCACAAGTTGACCTGCTTTGATCGCAAAGTATAGTCTTCATTCTGATGCTAATGGAATCGAGTGCTTTTCTCTCTTATTAGTAATCAATTCATCCTTTTGATTGTGAGACGTTAGTCTAGAAGAAACTTAAAGGAACTCTAACCAGATTTCTTGTTGTCTGATATGTATTTGGCATTGTAATAGCTGTATATTAAATCCAAGGTGCATCCTGGAGTTTTGTCATGTTCCTGATACTAAAGCACAGCAGATGACCTCCCAGGTGGTCAGTGTGTGCAGATCATTCACAATAACCTAAATATCCTTTTATTTAGTGCAATTATAGGAATGTTTTTAGTTTGATACAGTTCATGTGGAAAGGTTTTGTATAGGTTCCTGTAAAATAAATATTCTAGAACTAAATATAATATGCCTAATGGATTAGCTGCCATTAACAGCTAATCTTGATTTAGCTCTGTGCTAAGGTGTTTCCAAGCATGATCTCATTGGTCACGCAGTCATATGAAGTCAGCATTTTTATGTTCCTTAGTTTACGAATGAGGAAACTAAATCTCAGAGAAGTTTAGTGAGTTTCCTGGGGTCACACAGCCAGGAAATGACAGGATTTAAAGTTAAACCCAGATCTTTGCAACTCTAAAACCCATGTTCTTAGCTACTGCACTTCTCCCTTACTTGCTAACCTGAACTTTGGGATCCCACGAAGAGTTGCCGTTTGTAACGTTCTCGTTATGAGTTTCCGGGATTATATGTTCTTTGGTGAGGACTTATAGATTAAATCACAGAGCTTAGAATCAAATATACAATTGACCCTTGAACAATAGAGTTTTGACTTGTGCAGGTCCACTTATATGTGGACTTTTTTTCAATAAATACAGTAGCGTTCTGTACATGCATTTCCTTGCCTTATGATTTTCTTAATGGCATTTTTCTAGCTTATGTTATTATAAGAATATATCATATACCATATGTAACATACAAAATATGTATTAGTTGAATGTTTATATTATCAGTAAGACTTGAGGTCAACCACAGGCTGTTAGTAGTTAAGTTTGGGAGGAGTCAAAAGCTATTTGAGAATTTTTCAAATGCGCAGGGGAATGGCTCCCCTAACACTTGAGTTGTTTAGCAATGTGTATGAACCTGAAGTATATAACTCAGCAGTCCCAGCTGTGGATGGTGAGTGACCAATCCAGTCGCAGTTGTTAGAAAGTAAGTGAAAGTGCCAGCAAACTTTGGTCAATTCCTGCACCAAGAGTTGACAAAAACTATTTTTACTTCTTTCTTATTATTATGCTTATAGTTTATGGGGAAAGGTAAAGATTGACTACTAGTTATTTTCACTGAACGTTAAACAAAAGGCACAGATGTTGCTCTGGCTTACTGTTATCCAATTCAGGTCACGTTGATGTTATCCATTTGCGTGTAATCACAAGCATAACTGGCCTAAGTTGAGTTCGCCAGTGTTCCCTTGACTCCAGACTGCCTTCTCTGCTGTCTGATGCCTTTAGTAATTCTTCCAGTAGACTCTAATGAGAACTTGGAAATGATGTCCCGCTGTTTGTTTCCTCTGCATCCTTGTTTTTCCATTTTGTCGCCACATCTTTATTTTCTGCAGACGGTCTCTTCCCATCCTGCACACCTCCCTGCCTCCTGGTCCCTCCACACGCAGTTCGAAGAATGCTCCCCTTTGCCCTTTCTACAAGATACCAATTCATCCAGTGACCTCAGTGGGTTGTCAGTTCTCGGCTCGCGTCCCTCAGTTCGCAGACCCCCACAGGATGCACAGTCCTGGTGCACATCTTCTTTCCATGACCCAGCTTTTGCTCGTCATCTCCTCCTATGCCCTCCCCCTCAGGAACCTCTACTCTCAGGCACACCCCAGTCTGCCACCTACTCTCCCGGCCACACCAGGGACCTTGTTGCCACTGGGAAATTCCCCCCCACCCCCACCCTTTGCTAGGAAAGGTCAATATCTGCAACCAGTATATCACATCCTGTCTCTCTGTCTTCTTCTTATTCCCCAGTGCCTTCTGGGCAACTTCAAACTTTGTTTTTTAAATTCCTGCTGCTGCTGCTGCTTTCCTTAGGCAGCCAGCCCCATAATTTGATCCATTTCTTCACAACATTCTTAGGAACATTTCTCCCACACCCCCTACGCCGCCCCTTTCTTTCACAGCCACTCTTTTGTAAATTCCTTGACAATTACCCAACACAGCGCAAGGTTCCTAGGTCCCTGGTGTTAGAGAGTGTGCAGAGCAGAAGGGGCCATGTGGATCCTGGTGCCCTCACCCCTCGTTTCCAGCTTCCACTGGTCTCCTCATGGTTCTGCCTTAGCTGTGGAATAAAAACCAGCATCCTCAGGGTTGTTCTAATTCACGCTCATTTCTCCAGTCTTTTCCGCTACAGTTGTTCTGCACACATCTTGTTTGCTAGCCACATGAAAAGGCTCTCGTTTCCCAGACAAACCATTTTGTGTCTGCATCCTCGCCTGCAACTGCCTTCTCTCCCTTTGTTCACCTGCCAGACTTCTTCTCACCCGTCAGCACTCAATCCAACATCTTCCACGCAATCATAACTTTTTCTTTTGGATTGAGCTCTAGCGCTTTCACATGCATACTTAACTTTTACATTGTGGCTACATTGCATGGGGATACCCAGCTTTCACAGTAGGAAGCGTTGGAGGCATGGTGTATCAAAGGCCTACGCTGGGGCTTTTAGGGCATGATATGTATTCAGTAAATTAGTAGATATTTTGGGGACACTGTAATAGAGACTGAATGTCTCTGGTGTTTTGAAATGCAAGTCTTATGGTACAGATATGAACTTGTGAAATGCAGATTTGGACTCAAAATGCAGACCAACAATCCCTATTTATTTACTTCTCAAATCTTTGTTCACTGTATTCTTTGGGGGTTTTTTATTTTTAAGTTATTTATTTATTTATTTATTTATTTATTTATTTATTTATTTAGAGACAGTCTGAGCAGGGGAGGGGCAGAGAAAGAGGAAGATTGAATCCCAAGCAGGCTCCTCACTCTCAGTGCAGAGCTGGATGTGGGACTTGAACTCACAAACAACAAGATCATGACCTGAACCAAGATCATGACCGGGAACCAAGAGCTGGACGCTCAACTGACCCAGCCCCCCAGGCACCCCAAATTGTTGTTCCTTTTAAATAAATACATACCCAGCAGCTAGTGTATGGAAGTGAGGGTGGAAGTAGCAAGCCACATCTGAAGTACGTGTGAGAGACTGAGGCAGAGGGAGTGAGTTGTGGTGTTCCAAGCGGGGACCTAGGGAGATTTGGGGTTCATAACCACAGATGCAATATAGAGCCTGAGAACCAAGCGAGTAATTGAAGGTGAATAGTTGAACGGCCTGCTGGTCAGGCTTGCCCAGTCTGTTTCGCCCCACAGAGGAAAGCAGCGTGGAATTTACCAGAGTGTTTGTGGTTGTAACTGAGTGAACAGTCTGCCGAGAGTCAAAGCTGCTAGTGCGTATGGTGGGGCCCCAAAGGGAAATTCTCCCCACTGTAGGTCATTTGGGAGAGGAAAGGGACAACTTCTAAGTCTGCTCTGTGCATGGCGTGACTTAAGCTTATTGCGTTATTTGTAATGATCAGGTCATTTTAGAAGTGCTATTGGCCTTCTGGACGCAGAGCTAGGTGGGGCTTTGAGGTCCTATTCTTTTTGGTGTTGGATGCGATTCTGCTGAACACACACACCTGTGAACAACCGAAGACAAAAGTGCTTGAACTAAACTGCTTTTCATGCTGTGATGGCACACATATAAGATGCTTACTCAGCCAGAGGACAAAAATTCTAAGGAAAGAATTCAGTAAAACTGACGGTCAGACAACTGTACGGAAATCATTGAATCAGGAGCTGGATACAAAGCCATTTCAGAATCAGACCTTGGGCACCATCACCAGGTTTGCATTCCTGAAACTTGCCAGAGACTTATAACCTGTTCCTGAAATGGAAGGGCTTATGTGCAATATGCAGGCATTCCGCTATTTGGAAATCGGTATTTAATAAATTAAAATACATTTTATTTTATCAATTACATTGTTTAACCAAACCTCGTCTGACATAAAAGTGGGTGGCATGTTTTTGCCACTTCTGATTGAAGAATTCCCACTAGTTAACCAGCCCTTGGGATATGTAGTCCTTATTGGGTCAGCTATTACCCCAGAGCATCACAAAATTAATATGTGGTTGAAACTTATGAACTTTATGCTTTTAGGTTAAAGAATGTCAGATAGTGGTGGATTACATCGTTCATACTTCCATAACACATTCCCTGTAATGTAGTTTTCAAAAAAATCTGTATTAATTTTGAGAGAGAGCGTGCCATCAGGGGAGGAGCAGAGAGAGTGGGAGACGGAGGATCTGAAGTGGGATCTACACTGTCAGCAGTGAGCCCGATGTGGGGCTTGAACTCATAAACCATGAGATTGTGACCTAAGCAGAAGTCAGGCACTTAACAAACTGAGCCACCCAGGTGCCCTGGTCCCCTGTCTTTATGTAATAACTGACATCATTGTATTGCATTTAGCTGGCACATGGGCTCATTTTTGTGTCTCCTTGGCTACGTGCACACATCTGACACCCAACAAGGATGGCCGAGAGTCCTCAGGGGTGCTGTGGACAGTGCCCCCTGTGCCTTGCCTCATGTGGGGATCTAAGGGAAAGTCAGACTTGACCACCTGGATGGTAGCCAAGGCTTCTGAGAGAAAGTTCTCCAGAAGAGAGAAAGTAGAAGGCACCAACACTGGCACAGGTTTACTTCAAACTTTTTCTGTGAGACCCTGTCACAGAATTCTCTCATATTCCATGGAAGGGGATGACGGTGGTCTCACCTTCTTGCCTTCCATCCTCTCCTGCAGATGAGGTAACCTTCATGCTGGGCTCTCTTCTGGGGACCTGTCTTTCCCTGGGTTTTAAGTATTGGGTTTCCCTCAATTCTTAGTTCTCTGTTGGATTCAAGAATGAATTTAGTGCATTCAAATTTGTTTCCTTATTATTGGAGTACCACTACCATGCTTTCAAATTCTGTATTCTGGGTGGATGTTTAACTCCCTGGCTTTAGCAATTCTAGGTTCCAGACGACAAAGGAGTGGTGTCTGCAAAATGCTTTCAAAAACTGATGTGAGAACAGAAATTCAAGGAATACCTTATTTAGCCAAATTATCATTTTCTTGTAAGAACACAAAATGACAGTTTAGACTTACAAGAACTAAATCAATTCACTTTATATAACTTTGGAAAACATAGTTTGAAAATATATTTCAGCAAAACAAAGGGAAGAAACAAAATGTGAATATCTGTGGAAGCAAGAAATAGTGGGTCTAACCTGGGAGATAAATGACAGGAAGTTTCAGAATAATTTCCAGCAGACCTAGAAGTCCATTGGTTCAGATTAGAACAAGTGGTGGTATATTAATAAGAATGTGTGAAGTACAGAAAACAAACATAGCATCACTTACAGGGTGATCCGGGTCATTTTGATTCTTAATGTGAGGGTTTTGTTTTTAAATTTTTGATGTTTTAATTTATTCTTGAGACAGAGAGAAAGCATGGACAGAGGAGAGGCAGAGAGAGAGGGAGAAAGGAACAGAAGCAGGCTCTGTGCTGACAGCAGAGAGCCCTATGTAGGGCTCGAACTCGCCCTCGGTGAGATCATGACCAGAGCCGAAGTCAGATGCTTAGCTGACTGGGCCACTCAGGCACCCTCTCCCCCACCTTGATGTGAGTTTTTAATGATAAGAATAATTTGGCTAAAGAATGGCACATTACCTGTGCCTCTATTTCTATTGCATACGACTTCGTATTCTACCCTGAACTAAATATACATGTTTTATCTCCCCAGTCAGACAAAAAGTCACCTTTTAGCTTCTCATTGATCCTAAGTTAGGATAAAGCCTCTTTCGAGAGTAAAGAGATACAGTCAATCTTTTGATAAGTGTGTAATTTAATTGACACGGTTTTTTAGTACACAAGATACATTCAATTGGCATAGGGTATAAACAGAAAATCAAAATTTTTAACTTCTCAAGTTTAAAACCATGGGCTTTCAAGAGTATGTTTTAATTTATTATTTATATTATCATTATCATTACTTTTGTAATCATTAAACATGTTGGAAATGTTGTTTAGCTACATGTGACTTAAGACTTTGATATTAAGATGATGTGGGCTTGCCAGTAGAAGTCGAAAGCAGTAGAAATATATCCAGATATACAACATGACTCATCTGAATATATAATACGAAGTTTAAAGTAATTCTGATCATTAGCTAAAATCTGGCGCTTTAAAATGATCTCATAGATCTAAACAGTGAATCAACTAGACAAAATTAATGTAATGACAATGAACGTTTCTGATGGGGGTTTACATTTGTGGCTCTGGCAGTGACACTTGGAGGACATAGCATCACGTGAGTAGCATGATGCCAGTGATGCATAAGCTGAACCAAATCATTAGGAAAACTCACACAAACCAAAGACGAAGAACGTTTATTTTTAACATTTCTTTGAATCTGTCAATAGCATGAAAGACAGAAGAAGGCTGAGTACCCATTCCAGTTTAAAGGAGACACAAAGAGACATCACAAACAAATGCAGTACGTGGTGGAAAGGACATTATTGGATCACTTTGCAAAACTGGACCATGGATGGTGGAGGAGATAAAAGTACTCTGTCACTGTGTTTCCTGATTTGGTAACCATGCCGTTCTAAGAGAGAATGTCCTTGTTCTTGGGACCTGTACACTCACGCATTAAGCGGTGTAGGGGCATTACGTCAGCAACTTCCTCCCAAATGCTGTGCATGCGCACAGACACACAGGTGCACCCACACACAGCACCTGAAGGTGAGACAGCAGTCCGTGAAACTCTGGTCCAAGAGTTTATGGAAACTGTATTATTCGTGCAATTTTTCCGTAACTAGATAACTAAGGAGTCCATGAAGATTTGTCTTGCAAAGTTTAACACAGAAACTATTAGATTTGAGAAAATAATTATAAGATTGACAGAAATTATCATTATAATTTTTTTAACGTTGTATTTGCTTTTGAGAGAGAGGGTGTGAACAGGGGAGGGGCAGAGAGAGAGAGGGAGGGGGAGACACAGAATCTGAAGCAGGCTCCAGGCTCTGAGCTGTCAGCACAGAGCCTGATGTAGGGCTCAAGTTCATGGACCATGAGGTCATAGCTTGAGCTGAACTTGGACACCTAACTGATAGCCCCCCGGGCACCCCAGAAATTAGCATTATAAATTACACACTTACAGTGACTTTTAGAGAAGATGTCTATATGAAGGATTGAAAATAATAAAATAGTATTGGCTTAGAATTTGTGTAAAATTTTCCCCCAAATGCAGACTGTCTTCTAAATACCTGAACAGAAGGCATTCAAATTAACAAAATAGTGCTTTCTTGGCTAGCCTAGAAATTTTTCTCTCTTGCTCCTCCCTCTTTCTTCCCGTACTCCTGAGGCCCTAATGCCAACAGAAGCCTAAAATTCATCTGCTCTCCACTTAATATGTGTAACCAGCTGTGATTTTATTTTTTGATGGTGCTACATGAAAAAAACTTTTTTCTTTCCTGAGCTATAGGTGTTAATTGGTATCTTTGTATCTTGCTAATTAAGTTCTAGCAACACCTTTTCCCTCTTCCTCATTTGCATTTAATGAGCTCCCTTGTTGTATTAATTTATTAGATAATTAGATAAAACAAAAAAAGTACATTTTTTTTTAGGAATGGTTTTGGAAAGTACACCTTAAATATTCAAAGACGGATGAAAATGTATACATTGCAAGGAAAAAAATCAGCTCGGGAAGAAATATACTTAATGTTAGTCTGCACACTCACACTGACATTTTTAATAATGTGATCATTAGGGTATATGTACAAAAAGAAAAGATTGATTCCAAAGACCAGACAACAGCAATTATTTTCTTGTAAGCAAAACAGAATCACATATGGTACAACATGATATGCATACCAGAAACCTTTGCAATGTTTAAGCACAACAAACAAATTATCAGTTAAGCAATGTGCCCTCTCGACTCTGATTATCATTTTTATTTGCATGTTCATTTTCTTTCTAAACATTTTTAAGCCATTGACCGGGCATTGTTAGGTTTTTTGCTGTTTATTATGATGCCAGATTCTTTTTTTGACAAAGGATGGAAAAATCGTTGGCGGACATTGACACTGGGCATTGTTTAATAATATAATACTTTTAGTTTGTCAACAGAATAGTTTTCGAAATCATTTTGAGTGAGAACATTTCGGATGTTAGTAATTCCGTTTTGTTCTTTCTACCCAATCTGGTTCCATCTGGGGGCTTTATTATTAGTCCAATATCTTCAGAAAAGTCAATGACACTTGTCATTGCTCACTTTGTCTTTGGTTGAGCAGTGGGTTCCACTGGACTGGCATATTCTAGCTGATCTTTTGGAAATCGAGATAGCCAGTGTGAAAAATTCACACTTCTCTAACATCTATCAATTTGTAAGGTGAAGGAAATATCTAAAAGTCAACATTTCAAGCTACAAGTATTAATACTACATACATGGCAGAGACCCAGCGGACACTGAGATTGTACTTAGTGAAAGACAAAAGGTACTTTAACGCTGAAATTCATAGTATGCAGTCCTTCAGGTATTCTTTGATAGATATGATGACAGAAAGGACTACCTTTTCTGCCCAATTTTGGTGACGCTGAGCTTCCCAGCTGGGATTTGCACATTTTAATAAGAAGCCTGAAAAAGTTCAGTAGCTAAATCCCTGGGGATATGATGCTGTCATTGCCTACTAAAGAAAAAATACTAATATTTTCAGGCTACTCCACATTACATCGATACTTTGTTTAAGGGTAGAAACAGGTTTGTAGAAAGGTTGCGTGATCTTGAAAGTAAGATCAGTTTGTCTCTACTTGATCTCTTGGTGAAAAGCATTGGAGCAAAATCTTTTTCAGTGTCAATTGTAGCTCAGGAATGAAGAGAGGTTTTCTCCCCTGTACTCAGGAAGACGCAAAGTCAAGTAATTGACATAGCAATCTAAAACCTCCATTGCTGTTGAACTTCTTCTTCCCCAAATGCTAACTGAAATCCCCCATGACTGTTACAAGTATAAAGAGGAACAGAAGACCCAGGGAGGCAATTGGAGACACAGATAGCAGAGTTGTGAGAAGATTGTTTGCAGAAAATATTCTTCCCATGTGTGGACTTGGCCTTTGAAGCGAAGAATTACAACAGGAAATTAGGACAAGGCTGGCGTAGCCTCATAAACAAGTACAAAATTGTGTCAGCACACCAAAATATTTCACTAGACTGCCCTTCCCCTAGGAGGTTCACAGGTGGTATAATAAATGAAATCAGCAATCCTTCCTACATGTCTAGCATATATGATTATTTTGGCTCAGCCAACCATTAGTTATTTGTAAGCTGGGGCATAAATACAGACACTGGTTGAATATTTATGTACAGTTCCAGAATACACCTTCATTAATTTGTCTGCATATGGGGAATATGGCTATAGGGAGAATGGAAAATATTTACTCTGGGAGCCCTTAATGTAATACATTAAATATGAATGTGCTCCTGGTGTGGGGGGTCCTGGAACTCTTCGTAGGTGTTGGGTCCCTACTGACTCTTTATCATTTTCTCTCTTCCTACCACGGAATATAAACTGAAAAGCTGCCTTTCGCATTTCACAAGTTATGATACTGCCAGCCTCATCCTATAACAAATTCCCTAAGTTTTTATCCAGACATAATATTTTTTATTAGCTAACTTGAAGCAAGTCTCCCCTTAGAGCCCAACTAAACATGACACTAAATGTTCTTTTGACTCCATAGAAGAATAACAATCTGAGACGGCTTTCTGTTTCACTGAACAATAAAATTCACCAGTTATTGAATTCATATTGTCATTTGAGTGTCTTTGTTACTGTTCTTTTAACAAAAGAAAATACTCTATGAATAAATAAACATAAGAATGAGCACAGAAAATACTAGCATTTAATGTGCAGCTCTTCTGGATATTAGATTCGGAATGTACTCCTAAAAAATGGTCTCTGTGTCAAAGATTCAAAAACTATCCCCCAAAGACTTCCAATTTTAAACCTTCTTGTCGTTTATTGGATTAAGTCTACAGACCTCATTTTCCTTTTGTATAAAAAATAATTTTAGTGATCTGCAAGAGTTAAGTACTTGAAGTGCATCTCCTAAAATCTGGGAGAGAATCTTCTTAAAAAAAATTTTCCCCTTAGAATCTTTCTGGGTATCTGTCAGTCCTGGGATGTTTTTCCCAAGCTTAAATTAGTTTTCTAAATCACTCAGCTTTCTCTGATCCAAAGTAACGCAGCCATGGAATTGTATAAAGAATTTTGCCTTGACTCTCTTGAGTCACGTAGAAGGGACACTATAATTTTGTAATATTTAAGGGTGGAGAAATGCAATGGCATCTCAAACTGCCTGCCTTGTTCAAAGGTAAGCTTGGAATCAGAAAACAATGTATCTGACCAAGACCTCATAAGTGATTAAACCCAACAGATTTGCCAACAGAGGTATATTCTAGAATTACCTCGGGAGTTCTGTGACAGGCCCCTGGGGTCCACCTTTGACCTTCTAGGTAGAACAATGCCAGTGAGTTTTAAATGTAATTCCCTGTAATTCTATTGAATCTCTAGCAATCTAGTTTGATTTCTTAATTTCAAGAAGAAGCTCTTCCTTTTTTTTGTTATTTTTGTTGTTGTTGTCATTGTTGTTTAAGTCATTTAGCAAAGAAGAATGTGCTTTGTAAACTCCTAATTTAGTCCTGTACAAAATGTGTTAAGAAGAACTATAGGAAGTATGTTCCTTATTGTTTTCATGTAGAAGTTTAGTTGAATAGGTTATTGTGGATAGTTTTGGATATTGTGGATAGGATGTTTTGGAGAGTTAGGAGTATGTTATGGGCTATCTAAACACCCTTATAAGATGTTCACAAAGTTGTTTATTGTATTTCTGTCATTCTATAGTAATGTTATTAAAATAACTTGAAGTTGTAGGTAAGGTATTTGCTATAATGACCTAGGAATTCTGGGCTTTAGATGTCCATCTTATATCCATTAGAAGAAGTAATGATACTTGGTACATCTTAATTTCATCCATAAAATA
The DNA here is from genome assembly GCF_008692635.1 of Crocuta crocuta. Lineage (NCBI taxonomy): Eukaryota > Metazoa > Chordata > Mammalia > Carnivora > Hyaenidae > Crocuta > Crocuta crocuta. Next base: position 8,742,895 of record NW_027528362.1, on the reverse strand, counting down.
TAAAGTTAACTTTAATCACTAGGCTACAATGAACATTTTGAAAACACTTATTGGGAATGTATTAGTGAATTCTTAAAAAAACAAAACAAAACAAAACTTAAAGCTCTGTGTCTGAAAGAGAGAGAGAGACAGAAAGACAGACAGGCTTTGTTGAACTACAAAATGACCTTGAAAAGTTTAATAGAAGAAAAATAAAGTGGCAGTATGCCACTTTTCCAGATGGGGTAGTATTGCCTTGGCTCAGATCATGAGAGTTGACATTGAACTCTTCTGAAAGAGAAAGATAGTGACAGTCTAGTCCCATGTTCCCTCCAGATATAGGATCAGCAATGTGTTTTGTGATTAATTTCTTGAAAGAAAGAGATATTGGGGAGTAGAGTGAGAATGCATTTTGATTGCATCATTCTATTTATGAGACTGTCCTGCAAACAATGTGAAGGTCACACGGATTGGAGCAGGCCTGCAGTCTGCTAGATGTCCGTACCCGTTAGGGATATTCTCGTTAGGCTATACATAACTCATATGTCAATGGGCTGTGGCTTAAACCAATTATGTGCTTCTTCTCATGGAAAAAAGACTCCAAAGTGAAATAATTCAGGGCTGGTTTCTTAATCCCCTTTCCCATACTTTTTTGATGATATTCCTCCATTATAGGGCCTTGAAATTAAAACGATTAAATGGACTACCCCTCACCCCTTAGAACTAAGGGTATCATCACATTATTATCACTTTAGGATGACAGGATTCATAGTAATATATAATAAGGCTTGTAGGGGAAAAAAGGTATGTGAAGGAAGGGAAATGACCTTCAGAAATACTGAAGTTATAGTTTAAGGTAATAAAAAAAAAAAAACAGATGATGTCAGATAGAATGAAGAAGGACCAGACAATTTGAAAGAACGAAATACTTTCCTTTTAAAAACAAAAATGTCTCGGGGTACTTGGGTGGCTCAGTCAGTTAAGCATCTGACTCTTGGTTTCAGCTCAGGTTATGATCTCATGGTCTATGAGTTTGAGCCCTGCGTCAGGCTTTGCACTGACTGCACAGAGCCTGCTTGGGATTCTCTCTCTCCTTCTCTGTCTCTCCCTTGTTTGTGCTCTTTCTCTCTTTCAAAACCAATAAATACACTTAAAAAAAGAAATTTTAAAAAGCTGTCTTCATTAGTTGAGTAGGGGTTTAAAAAGTCATTTAAGAAATGTGACTGAGAATTTAGAGCTCTATGTCTTTCGTCATCAAATATTGCCATGGTAATGCTACATAATCATTGATCCAAAAATTGCATGAGTCAAAACAACCAACATTTATTCTCAAGCTCTCCATTCTGTGGTTGGCTGAGTTTTGGCTACTATGGACTTGGCTCAGCTCCGTGGGTGAATACGCTTCAGGCTGCACGTTGGCTGAGTTTGGCTCATCATGTTTGAGACACAATCTGAAGTGACAGGAGCAGCCCAACCCGTGGTTTGTTCTCAGGCAGTGACGGAAGCTCAGGGCAAATGGACGATGGGAGCGCACTTGACTGAGTCAGAAGGGGAGGGTTGAGGAAATCAACACCATTCATCGTGAAGCCAGAGCAAAACTGTTGATGTGTTGTACTATTGTAGGAGAATGGAGCATTGGAAACTGTGTCTTTCATTTGGAATCATAAATACAAAGGTCTACTTAAAACGTAAACTATCTCAAATGTATATTTTTAACCTTTTAATGTTGATTTATTTTTGAGAGAGAGAGAGAGCAGAGGAGGGGCAGAGAGAGAGAGACATACACAGAATCTGAAGCAGGGTCCAGGCTGTGAGCTGTCAGCACAAACCCTGATGTGGGTCTCGAACTCACAGACTGGGAGATCATGACCTGAGCTGAAGTCAGATGCTTAACTGACCGAGCCACTCAGGCATCCCTCAAATGTATTTTCTTTTAAACAATGAGGCTGTCATAGTAGAATGTATGGAACTGTTGAAAGAAAATTGCCTTGGTGATTGTGAAAGTGTCTTCCAGGTAGAAGAGAATAAAAGAGCAGTGATTCTAAGCTGGATGGGTGTCTCCCAAGAGAGGTGAGAGGGAATTCTACTAACAAAAAACAAAGAACACTGTGACTTGAGATGGGGACACTGGCCTAGCTCCCCTGGCTGAGAACTTTTCTGATCTCAGTGGAAATCCAACCATTGACCATCACAGAGGCCATGCACTCTGAATTCATTGTGATTTGATATACGATTCATTCTTAACTACTCTGTGTTTATGTAGCACTTTGTTTAGACCTTAGCACATATCTGCATGTATCATAGGCTTTGTCAAGTGATTGTTTTCTCAATAATTTAGAAAAAGTAGGATTTGTTGTTGTTGTTCTGATGCAGAGTCAATGTTTAGTGTTTCTTTGGTGACAAAATCATGTTTGGTTTACTGTTAGTGCCTTAGGAACGACTAAGCTAAAAGATTCCTTATATATGTTGGCATGATTTTTGAATTGACATAATCATATCTCCTGGCATTTTTCTTGAGTGGTTCACAAAGAACTCCACTCACTGATGGCGCTGGGCTATAAGGAATTTAGGAAACCATTTACTTTTGGAAAGATAGGACAAAACATAGGAAATTTTGATAACTATTTACTTTTATACAAACAGCAGAATCTTGAGCTATATTTTCCGAGATTGTGAATTACAGTATTTAAATTGCATAAAATTGTATTTTTCTCAATATTGTTATTTTTGCAAACTTATGGTATTTTCCTCATTCTTCAGACTCTTGAATTCCATTGTAAATATCTTAGTTTCAACTCATGAAGTATCTTTAAAAATTTTTTTAATGTTCATTTATTTTTGAGAGAGAGACAGAGCACTAGTGGGGGAAGGGCAGAGACAGAGAGAGAGAGACAGAATCCAAAACAGATTCAAGGCTCTGAGCTTCCAGCAAAGAGCCTGACATGGGCCTCTAACTCCCAAACAGTGGGATAATGACCTGAGCTGAAGTTGGATGCTTAACTGCCTGAACCACCCCGCGCCCCCATGAAATACCTTTTATAAATATTAGAGTCTTATACCCATTTCCTTGTCTGGGAAAGTGAGCCCGTATTTATAGAATGTGGGTGTTCCTAATTGCTGGTTCAAAAGAATGATTCAGTAATAATAATCATATCTGTTACATGATTAGCATGTGAGGCCTGAGTCACTGAAGAGTTAGGTTCCTTGATTTGTCCAATCTGGTTTATAAAGTTATTATCAAAGTGTTCTATCTTCAGAATGGATGTCAAAGAGAATCCATTGCAACCTAGCATTCCCATTAGGTAGGTAGATTAGAAAGAAGTCTTTGAATGACATTTGTAAGGAACAATGTTAAATGCGAAAAAGGATGTGACTTAGGAGAGGAAAAGAAAGTTATATAATGGAAAGTGCAAAAAAGTTCAGAGGAGAAATTTACCTGAACATAAGCCACAAGTGAAATGAAGAGTAAATATAGTTGCCTAAAACACAGCACAAAAGAGAACAAATAAATGCAATCAGAGAGCGTGATGCTAACAATGACAGGAGAATTTATTTAGTTCCTAAACTTGATAATCATCATTGATTATCTAAGTCCTATCATCAGTTAAACAATTCTAGGTAAAAAAAAAAATTCACTGACTTACACAGAAAAGGCCATAAGGTATTTACGAATTGCACGTGCAACCTCTATTATCAAGGTGACATTATTATGAGCCATTAAATAGAATCACCAGGAAGGTTATTCAGTTGTTCATGGAAAGTATAGATGTATCCTGGGCACTCAACTTCTCAACTTCTGGGTTTTTTTTTGTTTTGTTTTGTTTTTACCGTATCTTAAATTGGGAGAAAATGATTTATTATTTACTCTTTTTTTCTGAAATGCCAATATAAAACTGTGATCTTTTTAAAAAATATGTGTTGATTTATTTTAAATTTTATATAGAAAGAGAATGAGCAGGGGAGAGGGGCAGAGGTGGAAAAGAGAGAGAACTTTAAAAAAAATTTAATGTTTATTTGTTTTTGAAAGAGTGAGAGCGTGAGCAGGGGAGAGCAGAAAGAGAGGGAGACACAGAATCTGAAGGAGGTTCCAAGCTCTGAGCTGTCAGCACAGAGCCAAATGTGGAGTTCGAACCCATGAGCTGTGAGATCATGACCTGAGCCAAAGTTGGACACTTAAGTGACGAAGCCACCCAGGTGCCCTGATAGAGAATCTTTAACAGGCACCATGCTCAGTGGAGAGCCTGACATGGGGCTCGATCCTATGACCCTGGGATTATGACCTGAGCTGAAATCAAGAGTTGGACATTCAATCAACTGAGCCACCCCAGTGCCCCAAAACTGATTTTATCAAACAATAAGTAAATTCTGCTTTGATTTACACAACTGCAAAGCCTGGTAAAGTTATCTTAATGATGGAATTGAGTTTTTGTTGACCTGGGGGGGGGGGGTCCTCTTCCTCAGATATTTGCCTTTTTCTGTGTTCATACTAACCACTATGATGCTGATTATTTTCATATTGCCTTGTTCCCACCAGTAGAACACTTAAATAATGAGAAACAGGATTCAAGGGAAATGTAATATTCTGTATTTTTCTTGTGTAAATCTCCTCTTCAGGCACTCCATGCTCAGCTGGAAGAAATAATTTGTCAAAGATTCTTCCCCACCAAACAGTGGTGATATGCCTTCAAAGAATTTTCACACTAAAAACATCCATTAGTTTTGTGTTGACAGCCCAAGTCAATCCCATTGTCATTGGACCCTGAATTACTCTAAGGACTACACTCAGAAGGAACAAGACAAACCTACTTTTGCAATGTCATCCATC
>NW_027528362.1:8690591-8733091 GCF_008692635.1 Crocuta crocuta | reverse complement strand
CATATTTAGGATAGCCTGATAAGCTTGGATTTGTTGGCATGGAGTTTTCACAGAGGCAAGGGTGAACATTAAGTTCAGACAGTGGTTAAATAATGAATCACAGTGTCTACAATATAAGATCAAGGAATTTGAGCTTTGTAGGTACTGGGCAATGTCTGAAAAAATGTCTACGTCTTGTGTTCTAGTGTAGAGTATTGGCATGAGGGATGAGAGGAGGTCAAGAAGCCTGAAAGAACAGTTCTTAGCAGTTCCATAACCAGGGAGAGGAGCAGAAGAGAAAACCACAGGGGACTCTGAGATTTTCATTCTGAATAAGTGACGGAGACCTGATGCCAAATAATAGATGAAGGAGGGGAACAATGGCACTTAATGTAGCCAGATTCTCCTATGAAGTGGGAAAAATAGTTGTAGCAATTTAGCAGGTACTCAACATATGAAGAGACTTCTCTGAGTGTTCCGGAGTCTCATGTTTCTGCACTTATTGATTTTACCATTTGGGAAGATGACACAAATCAATATAGAACTTCACTGGATTTTATACGTGATAGGTTTTATTTTTCAAATGGCTGATGAAAACCTTAAATGGTTTCAAGACTGAGAGGACTTGACATCTAGCTCTTAATATTTAAGGAAATACACTAGTATAACTTCACAGCTCCTCTGAATATTTTGTGACATTTCACATGCGCCATAGCACATCTTTAGTCCGGCTGTTTCATGTACCTCAGCCTGAGTTTTGAATACATGATTTATATACTCATAAAATATCACTGAAGAAACCTTGAAGCTCCAGGTAACACAATGAATGATCAATGTCCTCCAAGTCAAGATAATCTATGAAATGGTTTTCTACCCACTTAATTTCTCTTAGACTCTTCAAGCTCAGTGCACGTTTTTAAAGAGTAAAATATAGCTGCTACCTGATCTAGACCGGTTGCTAGTGATTTGTGTCGGAAATGTGGATGAATTGTAAACTGCACCTATGAAATCTATGGAATTACTATTTTAAGTGGTTTGAGATCCTGACGCTTACTCCGGGTCACTTGCATAGGTAGTTTTGGATGCTTTAGTGAGTTGCCTTTACCTTCGCTTCTGTTTTCCAAATGATTCCCTCCAACAGTTAATTTTTGTTTTCTATTTTCATTATAGGGTGAAAGTTGTCCAGAGACTGGTTAATTTTTATAGGTTTTATTCTGATTAGTGACATTAATCAACATAAGCGAGTTTCAACAACTTGAAGTTATCGAATGCATGTTTTTACATAAGAGAGTCTGAAATCCTAATACATTTTCATCAGCCTAAATCTGGATGAATAAAATACAATATATACACATATACATGGAGGAAAACAGGACCCAAAATGAACAGTGTGGACCATCTTGTTTTACTAAGCCTCTAACAGGGTACAAATGTAAGCTTTCTTCCTTGGAAGTCTGTATTAATTAAGGAGACACTGACTCCTTTAACAACATAAAGGTTATTTTCAGTACCTTTTTTCAGTTCCTCAAAAACATAATGAATTTACTTCTCACTCATGTCACATGGTCAGGTGTCCTTCACAAGATTAGAATTCGGTGATATCTCTGTTGTTTTATATCAGTTCTGTAAGACTTATGTTGCATTACTTGGTATATGTATCTGTGTGTCTCTTTAATGTTACAGTAAAAAGAAAGGGAATGTTTAAGTGACATAGAGATATACTGGAATAATCTTCAAATAAAATATGTCTCATAAGTTTGGACAGATTATCTGCTTACCTCGGTGGCTTATAAAATTAGAATCTTGGGGCACCTGGGTGGCTCAGTCTGTTAAACGTCTTTTTATTTTAACATTTATTTCATATTTTGAGAGAGAGATAGGGAGAGGGAGAAGCAGACAGAGAGGGAGACACAGAATCTGAAGCAGGCTCCAGGCTCTGAGATGTCGGCACAGAGCCCGATGCGGGGCTCAAACTCACGAACCATGAGATCATGACCTGAGCCAAAGTCGGGCGCTTAACCGACTGAAGCACTCAGGCGCCCATGGCTCTTGATTTTTAGCTCAGGTCATGATCTCACAGTTCCTGGGTTCAAGCCCTGCATCAGGCTACTGACAGCATGGAGCCTCCTTGGGATTCTCTCTCTCCTTCTCTCTCTGCCTTTTCCCCATTCTAGAGTGCTTGCTTGTCTCAAAATAAATAAATAAACTTTAAAAAATTGATTCTTATTTCCCATTCATGGGATATGTTCACAGATGATCTACTAACACCTTGGTCCTAGTGTCTTCTTTACTCTTCGATTCAGCCTAAAGCAGCCCCCCCGACTTGGGTCACTGGAATTCTTTTGGAAAAACAGCATAAATAGGGAGAAAGCATGATGGTTCTTAAGGGACCATGCATCGTTTCTGCTCACATTGCCTAGGCCAGAGCAAGTCACATGGTCAAGCCTGATGCCAGCAGGGTAAGAAGGTTTGATCTTCCAACAGGAGAAAGGGGTGAATACATTGCATCCATCCTATAGCCTACTGCAGTGGATTAAGCTAAATAAGATATCTGTTCAATCTGTGTTACTAAGACACACCTAACTATCCAGTGGTTTCTTCTTGTGTTATTTGTAATAAAAACAGTACATAAAACATGAAGAAGAGTTTGTCATAGTCCTGTAATAACATTTTACTTTGTCTTTCATCTGTTATGGAAAGCCCACTCATCTTTGAATGATCTTTCTTTTTTTTTTTTTTAAGTCTTGAATAATGACAATAGAATCTATTTCAGATCTACAACTTTTGTCTACAAATAAAGAACTTTGGGACAAATCTAGGCATGTTGTGGTTCATGTTTTATTGATTTTGGTGTTTGGGGCACATAGACATGTTAAAATGGAGGGAAAGGGAAAGTGACATGTGTGTTTGTTTCCTCATTAAAGACTCGGATGTGTCACTCCTCCCCAAGTGTGTTCTCAGCGATGGTCATCAGAGAGCCTGGGGTCATGCTAACGATGCTGATCACTTTTGAGATGACATCTCAAACCTTCCTTCACGAAGAAAATAAGACGTTTTTGACTTCCCATCACAAGTCATTCTTTCTCCGTGCTTCTGATACAGAGTTCTATAGAGATCCATCTACCCCGTCTTCCAAGGGTTGTATTATTGGCTTAAAGATCTTTCTCACTTTTATCTGAAGCTTTTCCCTTTTCCTATAATTACAGTAATGCCACTCTTGCCCTGAAAGAAGGGACAAAACCTTCCCTTGAATCTCTCTATCAGTAAATACTTTTGCCTCTGTGGACCATTTGGTTTCTGTCACCCTATTCCACCCTGTCATTGTAGAGCAAACAGCCATGACAGTCCATAAATGAATGGGCGTGGCTATTTCCAATCAACCTTCATAGAAACAGGTAACCCGGTGGGGCCCTCACTGGTGACTTTTCTACATTCGTCGTTTTTCTATTAAACTTGCCTTTTTCAATTTTCTGTCAGCCTTCTCAGAAACGATTCTAATTCTCCTGGTTTCTAGATTTTGTTCTCTGTTTCATGCTTCAGAACTCTGCAACTGCCTCCCGAACCCCATTTTCTGAAAATTTGCTGGCAAGAGTGACTTTCTAGCTGGGTGATTGTGGGGGCGCTCTTCATTTTGGGGCTTGCCAATTTTGACTCCTCTTTGGATTCTGGGAAACTGTGTGCCCTCGGTTTTCCCCCACCGTTCAGTGTTCCTTCTCACCATCTTTGTTATGAACAACGGCTTTAACTGTAGGAGACTAAAAAAACACCACCACAGTGAGACAAAAAACAACAGTGACTAAAACAAACAAACAAGATTGTTTTTCCGCTGATCTCAAGTCTGGAGTTAAGGAGCTCAGAGCTGGTGTCAGAGCTCTGGGTAGTTTCCACCTCTTGGTTCATCCTCATCATTTTGGCTCTTGTTCTCACATTTGCTGCCTTGTGGTAACTGCAGGATTCACGTGCTGTGGCCATCTTCGTGTCTAGTTCCAAGACGGAGGAAGAGACAAAAGCTAAAAGTAAAAGTTCCCTGCACCCTTTTAACAGGAAAGGGGAAATATTCCTAAGAACCCTTGCAATATGTTCTTCTTAGATGTCATTTGCCTGTATTACAACCAGCCTGATGTGACTGGCCCAAACCTGGACATTCCTAGGGGAGATAGAAGCTGAGGAGGTTAGTAGTTTTAGCCAAGCCTATTAACTCCTCTTTCAAATTTTGTTTTTTGGGGAGCGCCAGGGTGACTCGGTTGAGTACCCGACTCTTGATTTGGCTCAGGTCATCATTTCACGGTTGGTGAGATCAAGCCCCATGTCAGTTTCTGTGCTGACAGCACAGCACCTGTTTGGGATTCTCTCTCTCTCTCTCTCTCTCTGCTCCTCCCTTGCTTGCACGTGCATGCTCTCTCTCAAAATAAATAAATAAACGTTTAAAAGATGTTTGTTTTTTCAATAGGAAGAAAGAGCTGAATGAGTTTGGGGTTAACAATTAGCAGTGTCTACTATAGTGACTTTTGCAGGATTATCTTTCCTCCCTAAGTGTTGGTGTTCCAGAAATTCATACTCTGGACTCTCATGCTGTTAATGTACATGCTTTTCCTGGGCAGCCTTACATACTATTCTGGTTTGAAGCACAGCAAACACTGCTGATGCTCAAATATTTCCAGCTAAGAGGTGCCTGCTGTGGCTCATTCATTTGAGCATCCAACTTGGGCTCTCTTCATCACCTCACAGTTTGTGAGTTCGAGCCCCACATTGGGCTCACCACTGTCAGTGCAGAGCCCACTTCAGATCCTCTGTCCCCACCCCTTCTGCCCCTTCTCCATTCACTCTCTCTCTCTCTCAAAAATAAATAAACAATAAAAAAAATCTTCAGATTTTTCTGGCTTAAATTTTAGTATCTTGTTTCCATCTTCTGTGGGGTTTCCCCGTCTGGTTTTCCTACGTGGTTTTAAAACAGAAGCTATTCTAAATGTAATGCCTTCTCTTTAAGCTGCTATTCTTTGTCTTATCTCTGCCTTGGTTGTAACACTAATGAAACCAATCAACCAAAAGACTTAGCTTTTACCTCCTTTAAGTTCTATGCTTCTAAGTCCCATTTATAAAGTCTTAACCTTCCCCGTGGCCAATAGCTCTACTTTGTTTCCACAGTCATTCTTGTGAACACTTCTTTAGTTAAGACTTGTTACATTTCTCGATCTGTCAGTTGAGGAATAACTTCTTACCTGTTTTAGTTTTAGTTTTTGTTTTTTTACTTCCTATTTTTACTGCCCTGAGAATAATCCTTCTAAATCGTCTCCTGTCAGAAAGCCCTGCAATGGCTGCTCATAGTTCACAGTGGGCAACCCAGACCATCCCTCAGTTATTACCTGTGTCACCATTGCTGATGACTTCCACATCTTTCCCTCCAGCCAGACCCATTCATAAAACTCGATTTCGTCTACTGGACACATTTACGTGATGTCTTCCAGACCTTTCCAACTTCAGAGCTCAACTCATTACCTTCACACACCCTTCAGGTCCCCTCTTTGCCCTGAATGCCTTGCTTGAGTGGGAACTTCTCCAACCACACAGGTCTCACAGAAATTTCACTGTAGTACCCCTCCCCCCGCCGATTTCTCTCTGCTTCTCCCCAAACCACCCCTTGCCTTCACCTCTAGCCAGTCACAGCATGCTGCTGCTTCAGTCCTCTCAACCCCCCTCACATGAGCTCTCGCCACTCTCTTCTGACTACCACAGCATTATTTCGGGCCACTGTCACGTCTGACCAATTTCGTCTACAATCATAGCATCTCAGCCTTTTCCTTTTTTAATCCATTCAAGAGGTTTTCTTTTCCTTGTTTTTTCCTTTTTAATATATATTTATTTTGAGAGAGACTGTGTGAGTGCGTGCAAGGCAGAGAGAGAAGGAGAGAGAGAATCCCAACTAGGCTCTGCACTGTCAGCATGGAGCCTGACTTGGGGCTCAATCCCACAAATCTTGAAATCCTGACCTGGGCTGAAATCCAAAGTCAGACGTCTAATCGACCCAGCCACTCAGGTGCCCCTACAGGCGTTCCTTTTCTATAGTGGAATTAAGATCCTATCATTCACATGTTTAAATAATGCAGTGTCTTGTCATTGCCATCTAGATGAAGTCTAAACTTCTCACCATCATTTACAGAGTTAGCCTGAACCACCCACTCCTCCATGCAGTTGTGGGCCCCCATGATCGATATCATTATGGCCAGTGTTTCTCCCATGCTGAGCTCTGCCTTCAGCAAATACACTCTAGCAGTGGATGGCCCACCATGGCATAGATGGCTCTCATTTCCCCAGTCTTAACACCCCTCTGAAAGTTGTTTGCTGGAAAAAAGATACTCACTTTGTGCCTTTAGGTCTTTGCACATTGTATTCTCTTCCCCCGTAAACCTGTTTTTCTGGACTGCTCAGGAACGTGTCACTTCCCCAAAACAGAAGACATCTGTCATGTGTGAATATGTGCTTTAACGACTATTTCATGGCTCTTCTATCATACTTTTCCCTTTTGCTTTGAGAACCATGTGTTTCAAATAGAGGCTCTTCTTTCAGTCTGGATTCTCAAGTAGAAAGGCATGAGGAACAAACTTATAGCCACCCTACAGCAGAAATGAAAAATGAAAGAGGAATGAATGGTTGTAAGTTCTGAGATATGGGGGTTATTTAATAGCGTACCTTAACGTAAGGAAAACTGACAAGAATAGATAGTGTTATTATTTAAATTCGGCTTCTTTCTAGTGCATTAGCCTTCTATCAATGCATGCTAGCAGGAAATGTGAGCCGATTTCCATGGGGGGGGGATCTTCACCTCTCCCCCACTTAGTAAATAAATTATGAGTTTTGATCTGTTTCCTGTTTGATTTCTATTAGCTTCAGTAGTGCGGAAGTCTCTTCAAGGAAAAGAAAAATAAAAACTGAAAGCCACCCAAGGATACTCTGCACTCTATTCACCTTGTGACTGTTGCTTACAAACTGTTTATAGCAGGTTTTATAAAAATAATTTTCTTCTCTCCATTTCTGGCCCATCAGCTCTCATGGACTCTCTTAACCTTGTTTTCTGGTTTCTATCCAGCCATGCACAGAAACAGCTCTCCCTTCCTTCCTTCCTTCCTTCCTTCCTTCCTTCCTTCCTTCCTCCCTCCCTCCCTCCCTCTCTCTCTCTCTCTCTCTCTCTTTCTTTCTTTCTTTCTTTCTTTCTTTCTTTCTTTCTTTCTTTCTTTCTTTCTTAGAGAGAGAGAGAGAGAGAGAGAGAAAGTGAGCTAGGGAGGTACAGAAGGAGAGAGAGAATCTCAAGCAGGCTCCATACCCAGCAGAGAGCCCAACACAGGGCTCCATCTCACAACAACGACTTAAACAGTCGTTTAATGTACTTGGCAATATATATACCTCTAAAGATAGCAGACACTTCTTCCAGGCCTTAGTTTGCTAGAGGACCCCTTAGCATTGCTAGAGGACTTTTGGATCATTCCAGCCTTCCTAAAATATTTCCATCTTTGGCTTCCTGGCCACAACTTCATTTTTATTTTCTGATTCTGTTCCAGAGTACTCTCTATCATAAATTGTGTTCCTTCACAAATTAATATTTTAAGTGAATATTGAACATTTTTCAATGGCCTCCAGATACATCTCAAACTTTACATCTTGAAGACATACCTCATGATTTTCCACCCATGAATGAATGCAAATCCATCACTGTAAGTTACTTTTCAGTTTCAGAACTTCATATCATCGTATAGTAGATGCTCTTTTCTTTCTGGCTTTTGTCACTCAGAACAGCGCTTTGAGATTCATCCGTGTTTTGTCAGTTGTTTGTTCTTTTATATTGTTGAGTAGTACATTGTATACCCACTTGGGATTACACCTAATAAGGTTCTATGAAAAATAGCGTACAGTTCTTTTTGTGTACGCATTTTCATTTCTCTTGGAGAAATACTTGCCAGTGGAATTTCTAGATCATGCAGTACATGATCTGTATTGAGCTATAATAGAAAACGCAAAACCTTGTGTAGGTGGTTGTTGTCAGGGTCTGGGATTTTATTGTACTAACAAGCTAATAAGTTAGCCTATTCATGTTTTATAGAAGCAGGCAGAAGACAGGAGATACTTGGGTTGGAGAAAACGGACCTCATCATTCCCGGTACAGCAAGCAGCGCAAACACCATGTTTGTGTTGGTTTCTTTTGTCCCCAAGTCCTACAAACTTGGGGACAAAAAGGGATCAGATGGGTGCCCGGACATACAGTGCTTCGGGGAACCCTCCACTTTCAGGGAAGCAGTGGAAAAGCTTGCATTTTGTCCTGAGAAAATTCATTTCCTCATTCCACAAAGTTCCTTGTTGTAAATGGAACCCTGAGAAATGACTCCGGTAAAGAAGAGGGTGAGGCCTACCCAGAAAATGGATAGCAGTGGAAGAGATCTGTGAAGGATTATTTCCCAACAGATGTATAGTCTTACACCCCCACTACCAGTGTAAGGAAACTAATTGGAGTCATTCTATCAGGCGAGGATTAATCTGAATTTTCTTGATGAATAATGATTTTGAACATCTTGTTATGTGGGTTATTGGTCCCTCACACCTCTATTTTTGCATTGTGTCCATTCAAGTGATTACTTCCTATTTTTTAAATTGGGGTAAATTGGGCTTTTATCTTCATTTTATTGAGTTTTAAGTGTTCTTTACATACTGGGGGTGTGAGTCCTTTCTCAGACATATGCATTGCCAATATTTTTCTCCTGGGCAGTGGCTTATCTCTTCATGTTAGTGGTGTTCCATTTGAAGTGCAGGTTTTCATCTTGATGAAGTGTAACTTTTCATTTTTTTAAAGCTTAGTGCTTTTGTGTCCTAAGAAACGTTTTCCTAGACCCAGGGTCTGAAAATTTTCTCCTGCATTTTCTTTTTTATTAAAGTTGATTTACTTATTTATTTATTTGAAGAGAGAGAGAGAGAGAGAGACTGCACAAGTGGGGGAGAGGCAAAGAAAGAAGGACAGAGAAATCTCAAGCAGGCTCAGCAACCGACATGGGGCTCAAATTCATAAATCTCGAGATCACAACCTGAGCCCAAACCAAGAGCCAGACGCTTGACTGACTAGCCACCCAGGTGCCCCTCTCCTACATTTTCTATAGTAAATCTTATAATTTGTACATTGTTATCTATGTGTTTGTACGGCATGAAGTAGGATGGAATTCATACTTTCCATATGGATATACAGTTCTAAATCATTCATTAAAAACTCTATTTTTTTTCCTCACCCTTTCCTCTTGAATGATAGAGAGATTTTGTTTGCTCTTTACCAGATTGATTTCTGATTTTGTCAAAAGTCAAATAACAATGTCTATTTTTATTTTTGGTTTCTCCATATTGTTTCATTGATAGATATGTCTATCTTTATGCTACTATCTGTCTTAGGTGCTGTAGTTTTAAAATCAGTATTGGGGCACTTGGTGGCTCAGTCAGTTGAGCGTCCATCTTCAACTCAGGTCATGGTCTCATGGTTCGTGGGTTTGAGCCCCACATCGGGCTCTGTGCTGACAGCTAGCTCAGAGCATGGAGCCTGCTTCAGATTCTGTATCTCTCTTTCTCTCTGACCCTCCCCTGCTCTCGCTGTCTCTCTCTCTCTCTCTCATAAATAAATAAAAAACAGTAAAAAAATTTTTAAATCAGTGTTTTATCCAGGTGATATGTGATGAGTTATGATTCATTGCATTTATTATTATTATCATCATTATTATAATCATAATAGTTATTAATGGTTGTATATAGTCCTGGAGTGGTTACTTTGCCGTAATGAAGAATCCAATTGTCTGTTTACTGATGGTTTGATAATATTTTTCTTTTCCTGGGATACTGAAGATTACCTCCAATTGTTTGCTGTTCCTTCCACTGAAATATGGCGCCTAATTCTCTCATCTTGATTGTGGGCTCATTTCAGCGACTTATCCAAAAGAATGTAAGGTAAGGTAATGTTCTGGGACTTCTGAGAGCAGATCCTAAGAAACCTTGCAGCTTTTTTCTAGCTCACTTGAACATTCTCTCCATGAGACCTGAATGCCATGTGAGAATACTGGGGAGGACACATGGAGAGGCTTCTATCTGCCGTTCCAGCCAAGCCCAGAATCCCAGCCATCCTACTAAGATGCTGGTTCTGTGACGGCAGCCATCTTGGACTTTTAGACCGGTCTGTCTGCCCCCTGAGTGTCAGACTGAGTTCCAGAAATGCCATGTGGTACAGAAGCCTCAATGGATAAATGTAGCTCTGCTAATAAATGGAATAGAAGGATTGCTATGACAGGTTGTAAAATAGAAGTAGTTCTCATGTGTCAGATTCTGGTAGAGGTTTCCGGTGTCTCCTGTTAGGAGCCTAATATGGCACTCCCCTGTTCCCAACAGGGGTTCCCCCACGGGCTCTAAATAACACTGACTTTGAGGTAATTCAGAACATGGTTCAAATCCTGGTATTTCCACTTAAAACTAATAGAATACTGGATCTTGGTGTCAACTTATTTGACACTCTGTTACCAATGACCTTATCATCTGTGTACATAGGGAAAGACCTACCAAGGGTCCTTTTATCACTGCTGCCTAAAGGCCATATTCATGCTACTTAGCTTCCCCATGTCACATGTCATCTATAAAATAATGAAAGTATCACCTGCCCCAAGGAGGATTGTGAAGCTTCCGTGAAACCAACCATACGAAGCACTCACGTTGGGCAGTGAGGATTCACCTAATTCACATCATATATTGTTAGAAGGAAGACCCAATGAGAAAGTGTAAAAGCATGCATCATACAATAGGGTCCAGTAAATGCCATGTTCCTTTTTGCTTTCCCTTCTAGGACACATGGAAGATAACGAAACCACATCTCTGCACTTGGAACGTGCTGTTCACTAGTTAGTTACACAAATTAAAGGCAAATCATGACCAGGTTGTAGCTATTTCATAAAATGTAAAAATTATTGAGATGATAATTATTTCCTAAATACTTTTTACTCATAGAGATTTTACATTCTCTCATAAAAAGACCTATAAGCCTCTCAACTACAAGGAATTTAGCATTGCTTTTTCCCCCCCATTAGAAAAAAAGCTGTCATTTGACCACCAAATAAACCATTAACTAAGTAGTACCAAAAATGCTCTTATACTTCAAGAAGCTATTCAGTCTGCTATACTACAGAGATAAACACCGAAGACATAGTTTGATCACAGATTCCAAGGGGGGAAAAATGAGATGAAGGGTTGTAATAAAGCCAAACACCATGCATGAGTTTTCTTACAAAGAATCTTGTCTAAGCAGTCTCATTTGGAGATGCACATTCATTTGACCATATTTGCAAATCATGATTTTTTTTTTCTCCCTAAGAATATGTGGAGTGTGGAAGCGCTTTCCTATGCAGTAAGGTTTTTGATTCATTTTGCTGAGCTTTAGGAAATGTAGCTTAGCATCTATCTACCTTGCATAGAAACTCCAAGTTACAGCATGCACACATTCCACAGCGTTTGCCAGGCACAGCAAATTCTAATTCCACCACGTACAATTGACATTTACTGCATTCAGCCAGTTACACCCCTATCATCAATGCACCGTGCTTAGAGCAGGCTGGTAGTTCACAGCAGTGCAAGGGACATCATCAATCAGTCTGCTTTCGGATAGGTTTTAAGACGGTGTGGTTCTTTCACACCAATAATGCGTTCAAACAGACAGGACAGGGGAAGCTTGTGCCATGACTTCGCTTGCCGTTTCCTCTTCTACAGCTCGTCAGATTCTTACCGATGACCATCTAGTGCCAGCAGCTCCGTCGCTCTCCCACAGAGTGCAAGGGGAAAGTTGACCACTATATTAACACACCTTCTCCATACTTCAGTGAGTGGTAGCATTATTCTGACTGTCAGAGAACTGAATCCCCAAAAACTTTGGAAAAAAATCCAGTTGAAATCTTTCCTTCCAAAGCCATCCTAGAGTGGGTCAGCTACATCTTATGCACCATGTTGATGGTTGATGGCTCCTAGAGCTGGGTTCTCTGTCTTCAACCCAGTTAGTGATTCACTGAGTTGGTCGGGTCTAACTTCTATCTAAATCACCTGATTGGAAGCCTTCCTTTGAGTTTTCTTGCCAAACATACTCAGTAGAGCCACAACAAGTTTCTTTTCAGTGTCTCTTTCATAATTTCCTTTCCAGATGTAGGCACTGGAAGGACCAGACATTCATTGAGTCTTTTAGAACATGGCCCTATCAAGCTAGATAAGATGCAGTGCAGAGGCTTGGGAAAGTATAGCCTAGGAAGGAAGAGAGGAATAAATAAGGAAATGTTTAGGTTGCTATGAGAGTGATATGGAAACTATAGGGATGAAGAAAAGGAAGGAGTAAAGCATTTTCAGGAATAGGTGTGAAGGTGGCTTCACAGAAGAGGGGTCTGAATCTATGAAATAGGAAAATTCCTGACAGACAACAAAGACAAGGGCATTCTGAGGAGCATAGGAAACAAAGTCAAGGAATTTTGGAAGAGCCTGTCAATTTCTGGAAACCAGGAAGTAAAGAACAATGAAAAGGATCTGGGAGATAGGTAAGGATACATTAGTCTTCTAGGGCCACCATAACAAAAGGCCATAGACTGGGAGCTTAAGTACAGAAATTTATTTTCTTCCAGTCGTGGAGGCTGAAAGTCTAGATCAAGGGTCAGCAGGATTGAATTTCTGGTGAGGATTCTCTTCCTGGCTTGCAGATGACCATCTCTTTTCTCCATATCCTCATATGGGCTTTTCTCAGTGTGTCCACACACAGAGGGAGGGGGAGGGAGTTCTTTGCCATCTCCTCTTAGAAGGACACTAACACCATTGGATGAGGGCCCACATTTATGACCCCATTTAACTTTAATGCCTCTGTTTGGGGAAGTCGGGCTTCAACATATGAATTTTGGAACGACACAGATAGTCCACAACAGTGACCATATCATTAATTGTCCAAACTGGGACTCATTGGAATGTTAAAAGGATGCTATTCCTTCTTACCCTAGAATCATATGCAGAAACCAGAACTGTCCTGGGAAAACTGAGACATATGGTCTTCAATGTTGGGTAAGTGGTAAACCTGGAATAAGGTGAGAAATGAATCAAAAATAGCTCTTCTTACATGCCGCACTAAGCAGATTGAACTTTACCCAGTGTGGTAGGCAGAATTTTCTTTCCAATGACCTTCACCTTCTGGGGTCACACTCATGGTTGTTGTATGTGCATGGCAAATGGGACTCTGCGGGTGTAATTAATGCTACCAACTGACCTTAAAACAGATGACCCTGGATACCACAGGCAGGCCCAGTGATACTGCATGAGCCTTTAAAACCAGGTGAGAAGAGAGAGATAAAGGGCAGGAGTAACACAGCAAAGGCTCTACATGCCATTGATGATTGGGAGATGGAGGAGACAAAGGACAAGGACTTCAGGTGGCCTCTAAATGCTGATAATGACCCCTGGCCGACTGCCGGGCAGGAACTCCAGAACTCCAATCATACATTCACATTCTGCCGACAACCTGAATGATCTTGAAAGCAGATATTTTCCAGAGTTTCTCAATGAGAGTCCAGCTTCTTGACACCTTGATTTTGGCCTTTGTGAGACCATCAACAGAGGTCCCAGTCAACACATTCTCCCCCCAAGACTTCTGATCCCCAGAAATGTGAGATAACACAAGCAGGCTATCTTATGCCACTTAGTGGATTATTTAACTTGTTACACAATGGTAGAAAACACATGCACCCAGTATAATGAGAGTTATTGAAAACCCTAGAGAGGGCAATGATCTAATCAGCCTTACATTTTTTTTCAGAGATGGTCTTTGTTGTTGATACGGAGAACAGATTGGGAAGTTCATGCCGCGGTACGGTCAGACCATGACACTGGCTATGCAGGTGGGAGGTGAAGGCACCAGGGATAGGAAGAAGTTAGTGCTAATGCAACTATACCCCGATTACCCTGCATGATGGGAAGGAGGAAGGTGAATTAAGTTCTCCACCGTGGGTGACTAGGGGGAGGGGTGACATTCAGAGAGGAGTGGACACCTGCTTGTCGGTAAAGGTGATGACCTCAGGGACATCATCTTAAGTTAGAAGTGCCTGCGAGACAACAACTTGGTGGTGTTTGGTGGGCAGTCCAGCACGCTGGGCTTGAACTTGGGGAATGATGAAGCGTGGAGATAATGCATTTGGCCGTAACCCTGAGTAAAGTAATTCTTGAAGTTATCCAGCGATGAAAAAGTAGTAGCCAAACTTTGAGAGTGCAGAGAGAGGAGAGCTATAGATGATGCCTTGGGAGAGGCTAGAATAAGCAAAAGAGCAAGTTGGGGATTACGGTGTCATGGAAACAATGAAAGCAGTTGTCAGCGGCACGTGTTTCGGGAAGTTGTAAAGCAAAGTGTGAAGGAAGAAGAACCTACAGATTCGACAGAAAGATCGTTGATAGTTATTTCTCAGGTACCGCCGCCAGAGACCAGTGGTACAGAATAGCCACGGTGTTTAAAAGAGCAACCCGGAGGGGCGCCTCGGTGGCTTAGTCGGTTAAGCGTCCGACTTTCGCTTAGGTCATGATCTCTCGGTTCGTGGGTTCGAGCCCCGCGTCGGGCTCTGTGCTGACTGCCAATTCAGAGCCTGGAGCCTGTTTCAGAGTTTGTGACTCTCTCTCTCTGACCGTCCCCTGCTCTCTCTCTCTCTCTCTCTCTCTCTCCTAGAAATAAATAAAACATAAAAAAATTTTTTTTAAAAAATAAAAGAGCAACCCGGAGGAGAGTGGTTGCTACAGCTGCAGCTAGTGCAGATGCTGATCAGTGATGCTGGTGAACCACGAGTGCTGGGATTACTGTTGTTTAGAGAAGAGGCAGTAAAGGAAAGGGAAGGAAAGAATTTTGTAAGTAAGAGGAGATACGGTGTTTATATGAGATACAGAGAAGCCAGGGGAGGAGGAGTGACTATAGACACAGCAGAAAAAAGAAAAGCAAAGCTTTGAGGTGGAGGTGAGAGACTGGGGTAGCGCAGGCAGGGGCGGGTCACCTGGTAGAGTGGCCATAAATCCACAAATCCGTAAATCCCGTTGCTCTTTGAACAGCGTCTCCCCCAGTGAGACTCATTCCTCAGGTTGGTGGGCGACTCATGCTTTCAGTTAGGTTGGTATGGGACTGAGTTCTAGCTCTGAAGGTGAGGTGTGGGGCTTTAGGGCAACAGCTTTTATGAAGCAGGGGTGCTCCCCATGCTCCCGCTCTTCTTCCAGTGGACACAGAAGCTGCCGGAAGGTGAGCCATGCCGGGGAAGGAAGCAGGGTCTCCTCACATCATTGGATGCTGTTTGCGTGGAAACACGCTCCGCGGCTGTCTATTTGTATTTCCATTTGTTCACCTCTGCCGTCGGGGCCACCGTAAGCATTGCATGCAAAGAAAGGAGGTGGATCTAGAGGAAGGGGGAGTGAGGGAAACTGCCAAGGTCTGTACATCTGTGAATGGGGAGGCGGGATGGGTTTACCTTCCTCAGTGAAGCAGATGGAGAGAGGATCTTCCAACCCCCTCAGGGTGGAGGACTAGAAGTGGAATGTGGGAACACTGAAATCAGAGGGGCTTTCGTGAAACAGGAATCGGGAAACCAGACAGAGAAGAAGATGCAGGATGAGATTCCAAAGCTGAGCTCGAATTACTAACCAGATGCTGAGTGCTTAGCAGAACTTGGACACACAAGATCTGTAAGGCCTTCATGTTAGTATGGGGAATGCGTGCTATGCGTGTGGAAAGCTGGAATAAATGCTTTTCTTAATGGTTTTGGGTTCAGGCATTAGTAAATACCTGCCTGTGTTCTTGTCTCTAAGGCAATGACCCAAAGGGTTGCTATTTCAAGGAAGCTTAACCTGAGTTAGTGTCTTATCAGTGACCGTGAATCTATGTAGGTCCGTCTGTAATGTCACAGGGATGTTGTCATCTGCAGAGGCACGCTGGTATGACATAGGTGTTAGCCCAAAAATCTTTTCCTTCCTCCAACTGCATTCATCAGCCAGAAATGAAGATTAATTACACAGGTTAGTCAACCTATAAACGTTTATCAGCCATCAATGGTATGGATGGCCATGTTGCAGGAACGAGCCACATTTAATATCAGAATATTTCCCTTCCTAGACTGTGACGTGGCAGCATATCCAAAGCTATAAATGCTGAAAAATGTAAAGAATGGGTTCTGTATAGTGGAATCCATACAGAATGTGTCCGAAATGACCATAATGAAAGCAATTAGAATATTCTAATTTACAGCCAACCACATAAACTCATAAAAAATAAAAATTAAAAAAAAAAAAAAACCCAAGCATCCCACCACTAAAAAATCTGTTAAATTGATAACATGGAAATCTGGTACTTATTTGTTAAGAATTATACAGTGTGCTTCATTATTATACACCAGCTTCTCCTCTCTGTAATACTGTTGCTGTTAAAACCTGCGTATGTCAATTATCTAGTATACTTACAGAACATTTTTTTAAGCAGTACATAAATACATAAATTATTTCCGAATCTCTGTCAAACTTCAAGCTCAAAATTTAGTTGAAGAGATCTGAGAAAGGGGTGCGTGGGTGGCTTAGTTGGTTAAGCGTGTCCGACTTTTGCTTAGGTCATGATCTCGCATTTCTTGGGTTCGAGCCCCGCGTCGGGCTCTGTGCTGACTGCCAGCTCAGAGCCTGGAGCCTGTTTCAGTCTGTGACTCCCTCTCTCTCTGACCTTCCCCTGTTCACGCTGTCTCTCTCTCTCTCTCTCTGTCTCCAAAAAAAAAAAAAAAAAAAAAAAAAAAGATCTGAGAAGGAAAACAATCTATTGCTTTATTTGAATAACAGACATAAAGCAGGCGAGGGGGCACTGGACAGACAAAGACTACATTTTGTGAAGCATTTGCTCATTTGCAAGATTTCATTAAATGTTTTCTGAACTTAAATGCTCTCTGCACAATTTTCCACTTCTGGTACTATGGGACACAAAGTAATTCACAGATCGTTCTACTAAGGAAAAGCCGAAAAGTTGTGGAAAATATGTTTCCTACATGAGTCAATGTACAAGGAGGAGAGAATTCTGAGTTGACAGGCAAGTACAGAAAGAAACCTAGAGAGAGAAGTAAAACTCTAAAGTAAGTTTGACCTTGAGGAAATTTGCCACAAATGTTTCAGATTGGTTTGCACAGCCTCTCAGAATGCAAGACATAAGACAGAATATTCAGGGCCTGAAAAAGGTGGGCGTCTATTTGGACAAGTGTGTCTGTCAGCTGGAGCCATTGGAAGACTAAATCCTTGGCGTAATGGTGAACTGAAGCTACAGCCAACCCATTTCTCCAGCTGATGCAAAGTACACACCCTGTCCTTAAACTTGATACCACATGGAGGGTCAACACATGTGCACGCACAGACATACACATGCATGCATACATGTGCACTCACACACACACACACACACACACACACCTCCCAGACATCCAGGAGAAAAAAGACAGAATAGAAAAAAGCTACACTTGGGGCATCTGAGTGGCTCAGTCGGTTAAGCATCCTTCAGCATGACTCAGATCATGATCTCACAGTCTATGAGTTCAAGCCCCGCTTTGGGCTCTATACTGACAGCTCAGAGCCTGGAGCCTGCTTTGGATTCTGTGTCTCCCTCTCTCTCTCTCTGCCCTCCTCTGTTCACACTCTTTTTCTCTCAAAAATAAATCAACATTAAAAAAAAGAAAAAGATAAAAGCTACACTTGACATTCACATTCTCTGCATATCTATATGTTTATATGTATATGTATATATGTGTGTACATATATATATATGACATTAAAACTCCAACTTTATTTTAAAGTAAATTTAGTATGCAGTAGCAATACAAATCCTGTTTTGAGTATTTTATTCTAGAACTCAAAGATTTCCTGCAGGGAAAATTACACTCACAATCAAATTTCACTGAAGGAATAAGAAAGAAAGAATGAGTGAGAATCTGCAAAAAGAGAAGTACTGAAAATCAAGCCATTAAAAAAATCAGATATTCCTGCAATCACCAACAGAATACAAATAAAAATATATAACTATATTTAATATGTTTAAAAAATTGAAGGCTAGTTTGGAAATAGAGTTATGACTTGAACAACACAGGTTTGAACGGCATGGGCCCACTTACCTGCGGATAATTTTGAATAAATATAGTGCAGATTGTAAATGTATTTTCTCTTCCTTATGATTTTCTTAATTATATTTTCTTTTCTCTGGATTATTTTACTGTACGAAGACAGTATATAATACATACCAAATATGTATTAATCAACTGTTTATGTTATCACTAAGGGTTCAGGTCAACAGTGAGCTCTTAGAAGTTTTAGGGGAGCCAGAAGTTACAAGCAGATTCTTGACCTTGTGGGGAGCTGGCGCTATTCAATGGTCAACTGTATAATCATGGAGAAAGAAAGCATGAGGAATAAACAAGCTGATTTTAAGAAGAATCAAGTGGAACTTCAGTTGGAAAACAACAGATGGAGTTGTATGTGGCAGCCAGACACACTTCCTATACTGAAAGAGGTGGAATCTTCTAGAATGCAGCACAAACCCAGAAATGAGGATTGAGAAGGACAGCCTCGCGTGCACAGAAGAAAGAGTATGAAGGGTTCACCTACGCCCCCCTTGAGTTCCAAACACAGTGGAGAGAGAAATTGACTATATCTGAGAATTACCCAGAACCAGTGAATGATAGTAATCAATATATTCAAGAAAACCTGTGAATCTTACATGATTACCGTAAAAATTTCATACCACCAGAGAGAGAGAGGGATCTTAAAAATCATCTGTGAGAAACGATAGGTGGATCTCAAGAGAGCGTCAGTTTCACTGAGTGCTGACTTGCAAAGAACCTTCCAACCAGCCTTCCCACGTGTTGCCGAATCTCCAGGTACCTATGCGGAGGGTCTACAGGAAGACGCAGAATCTCCTTGGAGAGATGGTAGGTGTGCTGGGAATCCTCCACCCCCCCTCCCTGTCAGAGGAAACGCAGTGTGTGTGAGACCCTGCACCTCAGGGACCACGGAAGTGTTAGATTTTCTCCAGAAAGCACCTTAAAGGGCGGGAGACCCTGAGGAGACCCACAAGAAGAAGGAGAAGCTGCAGCTTGGAGAGCTTAGCGTTCCCTCCGAGGACGGCCCGAATGGCACCTCTCTTCTGAGTCCTGTGTGAGCTTTGTGAGACGGTGCAGCCTGGGATCTCCTACGTCTTGTCGCACAAGGCCATGGCCAGTGAGTGGGGCTCTGCAGAAGGAAGAGGGAGGGACGTCACCAGAAGCCCAGGATTTTAGGGAGGAAACAGAAGACAGCTGCAGTGGGTGCATTCATCCTGGCCGGGAAGGCTGCACGGGAGGGATCACCTGCCTTGGGGAGGACTCCCAGCCCAGTGGCGGGTGCTCCCCGGAGGACTCAGCAGGGGATGTCCCATTACTNTTGGAAAACTATGTGAAGGTACTTTTTATTTTATGTATTTATTAATTTTTGAATGTTTATTTTTGAGAGAGAGAGAGACCAAGAGCACATGTAAGCAGGGGAGGAGCAGAGAGAGAGGGACAGAGGATCTGAAGCAGGCTCTCACTGACAGCAGTGATCCCAGTGTGGGGCTCGAACTCCTGAACCGCGAAATCGTGACCTGAGCTGAAGTCAGATGCCCGACTGACTAAGCCATCCAGGTGCCCCCTGAAGGTAATTTTAAACAAATACTGATGTCTTGATTCTTATGGAGTACAAGGAATTGTAATTAATGAAATGAGATGGTTCTTGAGGATGAAAATGACTAGTGGACTCTTCATTACCCGGGAGCGAGCCTCTCCGATGTGGGGTCTACTCTATGTTCATTCAGCAGTAGGGGTCTGCCCCTCAAAGCAGGGGGGTGCGGGGTGGGGAGACTGAGTAGGCAGTGTGGGGAGGGGAGTAATTGATTTCCGATTGTAGCTTTGCTCATTTTCCAGGCTAAATAAATATTAGGAATACTGGTAATTGAATATTGAGTAGTTCAACCAGTGTTTAAGGACTTTATTAGATGATGGTTTGGGAAATACAATTTTAGATATCCATTTATTGTAATGAATGCCCTCTAGCTTTATTGTAAAAGGAACTCTTTGAAAATAATGAAAGCCGAATGAAAATAATGCAATTCCGACCACTTGACTGACTACATATACTTTGTAGCCTTGTGGGGAGGAGGGCAGGAAATGGAGAAGTTCAAGGCGAGAGTGTCTCAGCGAGGTATAGCAAATCCTGTTAGTCCAGGTAATTTCCTTGGCTGGAAATAAGACAGGGCCCCTATTGTCTTGTCGATTTCAGCCGAAATCTTTTATCTGTCCTCCTTGTGTGTTTCATTTGCACACATTTTTGTTCCTGTTTCCACACTTGCCACGCTGGGTCATTTTTGTCCTCTGACAAAGTTACTGCGATGTTCATCGTCGATATTTAAAATTCTTAGAATCATGCTTCAGCTTTTTCTACCCTAAACAGTTCTAGTTAGTATTGATAGTGTTTCGCTAAGCTCTCAAAAATGCCTTCCTCCACCAAAAAGTATGCTCCTTTGAAATTTGCTTGCCTACAAAGCTTGACATGAGGCTTATTTTCCTTGTGAAATAAGCCATTTAATCTGGAATGCATACGCATCCAGCTGAAACTTGAAGGAAGTAAGTCGTTTTGGGCGTAAGTTTAAATATCGCACATTTCCATTCTGATGCTGGTAGGTGAGAGGCAAGATCGAGTATTCATTTATTATTAATGACGCTTTGCACATGCAGTGCACTCACAGTTCACGAGAGGAAATCAGAAAAGTCATCTCATGGATTTATGGCGATGATCCCAGGAAGTAGGCTTGGCAGGTATTAACAGTCCAGCATCATAGCGGAAAGAGAGATGCATGCTGGTGAAACGATTTGGCCCAAATCATTCAATCTATGTATGACAACACCAGCCCTAAAAGATTATACTTAAAAATATTCAAAATGGGCATGGTGCAAGGAGAGGGCATATAGACCTTCCTCCCAAGGAATGCAGGACACTCCCTGACCGAATTTCCACCAGATGGTCAGGGGGTCCCTTTTGTTCACTTCCCTTTGGCTCCAGGGCTATGATTCCTGAGGAAGTTCCATCGTTCAGCATCTGGTTGGGGCTTTTCCACTATGCAGTGTCCTGTCTCCCATTTCTGTTTATTTCCTTGCTATTTCTTTTCTCTGTTTTTCTAAATAGCCCACATTGCAATATAACCAGTTAGCATGTTTGTTTTTGTGTAGCATAAAAGCTTCCAGGAAATGCATCAGAATGTTGTCAGTGGGAGAATCTTACTCACAAAATCCACAAGCTTCATAACTGAGAGAAGAAGGCACACAAAACAGAAGGTCATGGATGGCTGTAAGTGTGAGAGGAGTAGAATATACTCTGATGTGGGTATACTCTGAATTGATCAGAAATATGGAAAGACAGGGAGGCTAGCTAGAGTCCTCGGAAGAATGAAAAGGAAAAGTAAAACTTTTTCCTTGTAAGTTAGAAATATCAAGTTCGATTATAAACCTACCAGGCCACAGAGAAGTGGTGAAGCGTTAGTATAGAAACTTCCAGTCATGACTGTTCTGTGCTCTTCGCATCTATCCATCAAGTCAGATGTTTGGCCAAAAGCTTCGCTTCCTTTGGTCACCAAGGCGGCTCAGCCGGTTGGCTGAGGTCAGAGAGGTCTCTGCCTTACAAGGAAAGTCTAAGGCAGATGATTGTAGATGAAGGGACAGGTCAGAGGCTGCATTAATTAAACTGCTAATTGGATATTGAAAGAATTGTTTCTGTCTTCAAAACCTGTATTACTTTCAGGTTCCTTTTGTGTTCGAGGAAGCTTTATGAAGCAGCATCTTAATCCATGATTAGGTAGATGGAGTTCGGAGGTGGGTTATCGGATTGGATAATAAATACTCTTAAGTTTACTTCACTCAGGAAATTCTATGAGAGTTTAAGAGGAACTATATCCTAAAAAGAATTGTTGAAATCTTATTTTAGAGCCCTTTCTTTTTTTACTTGCTCAAAAGGATGATGTGCTCTACTTTAAAATTTGTAATTTCCTGGGGCGTCTGGGTGGCTCAGTCGGTTGAGCATCCGACTTTGGCTCAGGTCATGTTCTCACAGTTCGTGGGTTCGAGCCCCACGTCGGGCTCTGTGCTGACAGCTCAGAGCCTGGAGCTGCTTCCGATTCTGTGTCTCCCTCTCTCTGACCCTCCCCTGCTCACGCTGTCTATTGCTCTCTCTCAAAAATAAATAAAACATTTAAAAAAATTTAAAATTTGTAATATCCTTATTGTGAAAGCAAAAGATGTAAGAATTTACCATTAAATTCTTTTCCTCTTGTTTCCAAGATGCTTCACCTTGAATTTAAGCATATGGTCACGTATACATACACTGCATTTATTGTTTCACTTTCTATGAAGAAAACAACCCAATTAATCTATAATACATCTACATTTTGATCCTAAAACCTGTGGATTATTGGAAAAGGAGCACTTTTAATTTTACATAGGATAATAATAAATAATAAATGATCATTCTAAAATCTCAGATAATGTATTATCACAGTACTAGGGAAAAGGATGAAGGTAGAAAATTTTTTTAAAAATTTAATTAAAAAAAAAAACTTCCCACGCTTTTACCAAAACAATTATAGGAAATGCCTGTCTTGCTACAATTATTCTTGTGTCATGGAAAGTTTGCTCAGAGACATAATGGCCACAGCCATTTCATTTTCCAACTTATTAAGCAGTCTGAGGGTGAATTGAGAGTTTCAGTTCCAGGTTATGGTTATAATTACTAACTGCAAAAATCCCTGTTGCCTTTCATTAAGTAGTTATAATATTTAATTGAGGCTACGGGGTGTCTGCACACAGCAGAGTACCATGCATAATTATCCACACACATAGAGGAACACTGAGGGTACTTCTAACAATGACACATTATCAGAAAAATTACATTTTTAATTTAAGTTTTGACTTTAATCTTCCCAGTGATTAAATACACGTCTCTGCATTTTTCTGCAGATGAAGACATTAAGCTAAATAAATGAACCACGAAGTGGGAGAGGCAAAAAGAAAACTTTGCACTGTAACATAAATGGACACATCTAGTATGCATTAGCAAATGACGCTCTGCCTTTCTTTTCTAATAGCTGTACGGGAACGGAGAGCAGGTGAGCAGGGCCGTCCGATACCGCGGGCTCGGCTGGTCAGCATCTTCCCCTCGGAAAGCTCAAGCCATGGGGGGGATCATGGGTTAAATATCTGGGTGGCCTTTGCCCCTGCCTTTTGCTGTCACAACTTTGCTTCTGGCAGAGTACTTATCTCTTTGACCACTGGGAAACCACTAAAAAGGAAGGAACTTGAAAGGAGCTGGAACTNTCTGTTGATGGACACTTAGGCTCTTTCCATGTTTTAGCTATTGTGGAGAGTGGAGCTGGAACTTTCTATGTGAATGTCTTTGAATGTTGCCACCTTCCAAGTTAGCTTTTAAGGGAAGGCTAAGATATCAGGAATCTGCAAATAAAGGCAAGCTTGAGCGAGGAAATATCACTTGCCAACAGTTCCCTCATGGGACACAGAAATCTGAAATTCTAGGGAAAAAAAGTATGTGGTTAGGAATCGATCGTGGGATTCCTACAAACGTTACTGTGCATCGAAGGAGGGAAGCCGCAGGAACCTCATGAAATTATTGAAACTGAAATAAAACGATCCCCCGTGGAATCCCAGGCAAGAGAAACTATTGCCATAATTTAAAAATTTTCTTCCACTTTATATTTGCAAAGTGCTTTATAATAACTTCTTCTATTATTCATCCCCAGCCTACCTGAGAGATAAGAAGGCACACGTCTTTACTGTTTTACTTATTTATCGTTACGAACGGAATTTTTGCTTCGTTGTAATTGCATTTTTCCCGCAGGGATGGAAAGATTATGCTCCGCTGTCTCTGTCAGGTACCAATTGTCGATAAAAAATAGAGCCTCGTTACAGCCGCATTAGTTATACTCGGTCTTAAGAAAGAAAGAAATGGATATTGGAGAGGTAAGCCCCGATAAGTATCAAAGGGTCAAGAATTGTGATTATGGGGACTTAGTTTGGAAAGTGCGAAAAAGGTACATAACTGAAGTTTCACACTTACCTTCCTGGAGGCTTTTGTAGGGCACATCTGCAAAGGTTAGACAATTGGTGAATAGTCCTAGCTAACTGTTTGTGACCTTTTCCCACGTGCCAAGGACAGTGTCTGACACAGCCTGTGGAGAGGACACCCATCCACAGACCCATGTTTGCGGGACTCTCTGGAAACACAAACATTTTCCTCCTGTGCTCCACCAGAATGAAAACTTTAATTTGACTTGTGCACACTTTCCAGAGCACCGAAACACGGCGAAAGGCACCCCCACCCCCACCCCCTACTGCTTACTGAGGAGCAGTTTTAGTCCTCACTGAACGTTACTTGGTTACAGACATTAAAACCACTCATGGTTACAGACATTAACAAAGATCTCTGGTCAGTTTCAGGGGGAATCTGTTTTATTGAAAGGATATCTGGGATTTCACAGAATCTGCACACGTCAGGGAGACCAGAAGACCTGGGTCAAGACCCAAACCAAACCCCGAACTTCAGGGCAGGGAGGGTGCCTGTTGAGCCACGGATGAAGCGTGGCTGGTGCCCCCACCTGGTACCTGCCATCTCCGAGGAATGGCCTCCCTGCCTTGCTAGCCGGTGGGTGGCTGGTAGGCAGAGTGAAGGACACATGCGTGGCCCTAATGGGGCATCGGCATGGGAAGGGACGTGGTCTGATTCTGGGATATGCAGAGGCTCAGATGAAACACAAGACTGTCACAGCCAAAGCCCTGTATCACCCTCGGCAAAGGAAGTGGTTTCTCCAGAGAAGAAGTGAGTTTGGTCTGTCAGGTGTACCCTCCTGTCTTTCCCATATTCCTGGAAATCTGAGTCGTCGCTACTATATTGCTAACGTGCCTTGCCTCAGAGGCAGTCCCGCATACTGTATTTTATGATGTCTGTGTGACCATGACTCAGATCTTTTTCAGCGATGTTAACTGAGGGTCCGGCGGCAGGTCTCCTGAGAATTGTCAACTGAGTTTATTTTCCAACTGAGTCAACTTCCAGAGAGGCATTATTGAAATGAAAAGATTCCAGGAGAATTTTGATAATGGAGGAAGAACACTTAATATGAGATCGACCCTTTCAACTAAGTTTTAAGGGAACAATACAGTATCATTAAATATTGAGATAAAGTTGTACAACAGCTCTCTAGAACTTCCTCAGCTTGCATAACAGGAGCTTGGAGCCACCTAACACCAACTCTCCATTTCTTCCTCAGCCTCTGAATAGATGAGCTTGCAGGCAGCTTTGCTACGTGAAATATGATCCTCACGAAAGGACAGATACCTCATGATTCCACTCATAGGAAGTATCTAAAATAGTCAAGCTCGTAGAAATAGACAGTGGGGCTTCTATTTTTAAAGAATCCCCCCTCTTTTTTTAAATTTGAGAAATATTTGCTTTTGTTCATCAAAATTATAAGCTACTGCAAACTTCCCAATATAACGTATTGTTCAGTCACGGTGTGCACAGAAACATGAAGAGCAGTAAGATGGATATGAAAAAAGGAGGCATGATGGTGAAGCCATTGCAATGTTCGCAAAACCATTCTCAATGCTGGGTGAGATCTTTGGACCAACCTCTTTCAACTTTAAAAGATGTATCAATATGTAAACTATTTTTAAAATTTTCTAAACTTTTTTTAATGTTTATTTTGAGAGAGAGAGATAGAGAGTGAGCAGGGAAGTGACAGAGAGAGAAGGAGACACAGAATCCAAAGCAGGCTCCAGGCTCTGAGCTGTTAGCACAGAGCCTGAAGCGGGGCTTGAACACAGGGACCACGAGATCATGACCTGAGCCAAAGTCATCTGCTTATCCTACTGAACTACCCAGGTGCCCTGTGAACAATTGTTAATATAAGAGAAATAAAGGCATTGTATCCCTGCTACTCCCCAAATGATAAAGAAATTACTTAGACTGGTTCATATTAACAAATTAATTCTTACCATTGACATCTAAAACTTAGTTTAGGAATTTTCTGGAAATGTGACTCATTTATAGCCTTTGAATTAATTGCTTATAAGTTTGTCTCTGGTGTAAACAGACACGATTGCCTGTGACTTGGCTGTTTTAATATGATGCATTTAACTGCTCTAGAACTATCCTGTAAACCTTTATGCTAACACACTAGCAATCTGCTTAATCTCTCAACAAATGTTATTATATGTGATGAGCTAAGTGAATCAAAAACCTTAGATTTAGAGACAGTTCTTCACAATTATGGGTGAGAAATAACCTGAAATGAAACCTTTATTTATTTCGGAGCATATTGGTGTAGAATCGTCCTAGGAATATATTTAGCAGCAAGAAGAAACCAATACGAATAGCATGCTGATTCCATTCTATTTGGGTACAAATGATATAAACGGCAACAGTCACGATGTGTTATTATGTAGCCCTCCAGTTTCCAGACTGACCGTATCTGGGGTCCCCCCCTTTTTACTATTCCTGTGAATTATTCAGGAAAGATACTACTCTCACTTTACAAATGGGGTAATTGAGGGCTCATCTCAGGACCCAGTGCTGATTAGTGGTCCAGCTGCAAACCTCATGATGACTTGGGAGATTCCTTTTCAGTTCTGAGGTCCCCCGAGAAGGCTCAGGACCTGCATCCCTCACTGGGAGCCACCCTTGCAGATGTAACTCTCAGGATCTGTTTGGGAGTCTGCCCTGATTATAGGGATCTCTTATTAAGATGTTTTCATAAAGAATATCATTTCACAGCATTTCCAGATAGCCCCTAGGGCGCCCAGAGTCGCACAGGGTATGAGGACAGCAGAGAAAAGGAGTGCTTGCCCTCCTCCCTCTCTGCGCCAGCACCCCTTAAAGACATCCTCATTGAGGTGGAATCATCGCAGTGGGCAGCAGGCAAGCTGGCTTTTCTTCAGGTCTGCGGTTGAAAACAGGCGATTATTACAGTTCCATCCTGAAGGTGGACAGCTTTCAGTTCCTGTGGATGAGCATTTATTGAACAGCTATTATGTGCTAGTAACTGTTTTAATAATGTACACTGACACATCTAAAGCAGATCTTTCCAGATGTCTTTGCATCGTGGTACAGATAGAAAGTGGATAATGTTGGCCGGGCGTACACGGAGGGGTGTGCGGTTGGAGGTGGCTGGTGGAGGAGGAGGGATCAGTATGTCTGCACAGGTGCAGTCGGCTGGGGGGCCGTGTTCCCGGTCTTCACCCTTGATGTTTTACACTGTGCTCTGCGGTCCCTGGGAGACTGTCAGAAATACACGGTCTCAGGCCCACTGCAGACGTGACTGATCAAAATCAGCATTTTAACCAAATCCTACGTGATCCTGACGCACAATAAAGTTTTGGAAACACTGTTATAATCACTGGTCTTCAAACTGTGCACCCGTGACAAAGGCTCTCCTTTAGCGAATTACCAGGAAATTCCAGTGTGCACCCGAGTTTGAGAAGCAGTGAAGAGATTTTAAAAAAATACCAACGCCCGGTTTCAACCTCCAGGATTCCGTCTTGATTGTCTTGGGCTGTTTTGGAATCGCGCCGGGGCTGCCTCGTGAGTGACGAAGACTGGGGACGAGTCCTCTAAGCAAAGCAGTGTGCTGGATGCTACTCCCATTTTACATCTGTAGAAACAGAGGCAGAAACACTAACGGGACCCAGGAAACTCAGTGTGTGAATGGTAGAGCTGGACTCAAAGGTTAGACTCCGAACTCACTCGTTCTATCTAAAAAAGTGGGGTGATATGTCACACAGCTTCTCGAGGATCTTAATAAAATTAGTATTAATTAAATATATTTTTCTCCAAAGAGACGTCTCTGTTGAAAAAAAAAAGAAAGAAAGAAAGAGAATCTATTCTTGACTAGTGTAATGGAGCCATGGCCACTCAAGAAAAATGCGAAATGAGAAAACAAAGACACATTGTAGGGTCATTCTCTGTGGTGGGTGCGGTTCTAAAGGCATGAAAATAATTCTTTTGTCTGCTTAGATCGTGCTTAATTTGATGACTACATTCAAGTGTGTATTTTATTCCCCTATGCACATATATTTAATGTTATTTATCTCTTGCCTTCTCATAAATGATCTTTATCAACTAGGTACAAATGAATCTTAAAGATTTGTATCCACACTTTGAAAGGCCATTTGTCTATTTTATTCTCTTATTAGTTGTTAAACGTTAATTTATATGTGAAGGAGAGAGAAAGAGAGACAGTGCATGAATGGGGGAGGGGTAGAGAGAGGGAGGCTCAGAATCCAGAGCGGTTCCAGGCTCTGAGCTGGCAGCACAGAGCCCGACGCGGGGCTCGAACCCACGAACCGGGAGATCATGACCTGAGCCGAAGTCGGACACTTAACTGGCTGAGCCACCTAGACGCCCCCACCCCCATTTGTCTATTTTAAACACATTTGAGAATACTAATGTCTTCAAGTCTGATTTCACATGTGAACCAAATTAGGGAGGTGCATTTGGAGAGGAACTGAGTTCTGCCCACCATTAGAACTTGAGTATTGCGTCGGGTGCATCCCTCTATCTCCTCTGAGCAGCGGAGCCCGTGTCATAGTAAGACCATCAGCTGACCGCTCAGTGAGTGGGTCCTAATGCGATGCCCTAGAAGGGACAAAATGTTAGACCCGCCTCTTGGAGGCAGAGGAACAGAATGTTTGGAATTAGAAACTCACAGATTTAAATCTCATTCTAGTGGGAAGTCGGGCAAATTGCCTAATCTCACTGTTTGCTCCTCAGTTAGTAACTAAGGAAAACAGTATATACTCAAGTAAGTAGTTAGCAGGATACAGAACATTGCAAATAAAGACATTGGCATAGTTTTCCTGATCCTCAGTATTCTTAGGGCCAATATTCTGACAACATAAAGACATGGTATCAAGAATTAAGATTTGCTCAGGGGCTCCTGGGTGGCTCAGTCAGTTGAACATCGACTTTGGCTCAGATCATGATCTTATGGTTTGTGGGTTCAAGCCCCGTGTTGGGCTCTGTGCTGACAGCTCGGAGCCTGGAGCCTGCTTCTGATTCTGTGTCTCCCTCTCTCTCTGACCCTCCCCTCCTCAGGCTGTCCCTCTCTCTCTCAAAAAAGATACATTTTTGATGTCTTTTATTTATTTATTATGCATGTCCTCTAAAGGGACACCTTTTCTCTCTAATGCACCAGGTCTCTACAAAGCAATCATGATCACTAATTCAGTGGGATAAGAAGGATACCAACTTGCAAATCAGCCCTGTCTACTGGGTATGCCATTTAATGAAGAGCCATTTCAGTTGGTTGAGTGAACGCTTATAAAAGCACAAGTTTCCTTACACTTTACTTGGCAGTGAAATCTAGGGCAGTTTTCAATTATAGCGTGTATCAGAATCCCTTGGCTGGTTTCTTGGCTTCCCTTCCAGCATTTGTTTCTTTAAAAAATGTTTATTTATTTATTTTGAGAGAGAGAGAGAGAGAATGATTACATGCAGAGACAGCAGGAGAGAGAGAATCCCAAGCAGGCCCCTCAATGTGAGCACAGAGCCCGATGTGGGGTTCGAACTCTTGAACCCTGACATCGTGACCTGAGTGGAGCCCAGGAGTCAGATGCTTAACGGTTGAGCCATCCAGGTGCTGCTCCACGTCCTGCATTTCGAGTCAGATTGTGCTGGGAGGTCCCAGAATGTCCATCACAAATGATGCTGACGCTAGTAGTCCAGGAACCCCACTTTGAAAATGGCTGCTTTCATGCTTCCATGTGGGAACTTGGATGTTCTGGATCTTCAGCTTCCAAGTTCTACCACTTATAGCTGTTTCACATTGAACCCATTGACACAACATCTCTGTGGCTCATTGTCTGTGGCTGTATAATAGAGAAAGTAAGAGTACCCTCTATTCTAATATCATTGTGAGGAGTGAACAAGTCACTTGTCATAATGCCCGGCATGTGGTATAATCACTCAATAAATTATGGCTACTGTTAATATAAGTGACTCAGTGATGCTACAGGTGAGTGAAGTTTCGTCACTTCTCTAGTGTTTTCACGGCACCTGCTCGCTTCCAGCCAACCCCAGTGTGCCTGTGCCCGCCCTGTCCTGAGCTAACCCAGCCACCGCGATGGCCGAGACCAAGCTCGGGTCCTCCTCCAAGGCATGGAGGGGACCAGTCAATAATTTATAAGAGACTACAAAACTTCAATCTCCCTCTTAAATGTGTTTAATGGGAACATTTGTTCATATCCCAGAGGCACATATGGATGAAAATGGCATTTCCCACCCTCAGTTGTTATTTATTTTAGTCTTTGCTTTTTCACTAGAGCCTTCCTGTGTTTCTTTCAAATATCCCTGAGCGTGCTTCTCCAGAACTGTACAAAGAGTTGCTCATAATGTTTGCTCTTAGATTGATTTTTTTCTTTAAAGTATAAAATGTAACAATACTGTTAGTTGTAATTACTACTTAGAGTTATCTTTATCATATACTTCATTTAAAATCATCCCTAGGTCAGGGGCGCCTCAGTGGCTCTGTCAGTGGACGTCTGACTTTGGCTCTGGTCATGAACTCATGGTTCGTGGGAGTTCATGGGGGTTTGTGGGTTCGGGCCCCCGTCGGGCTCTGTGCTGAGAGCTCAGAGCCTGGGGCCTGCTTTGGATTCTGTGTCTCTTCTCTCTCTGCCCCTCCTTTCTAGTGCTCTGTCTCTCCCTCTCTCTCAAAAATAAATAAACATTTAAAAAAATCATTCTTAGGTCATAAATGAGAACAAAGAAAAAAATATTTATACTTTTCCTGTCCACCGTTTGCCTTAAACCTCCTTAAACAAAACAAATCCTGAGGCAAAATTTCTGCTTGGACAACTTGAGAAGTCTGATTCATTGCACCGATGTCATGCAATTTAATTTGGGTTCCTTATCTGACATAGTCTAGCATATAAACTTTCTTTTAAAGGGGTCGCTTTGGAAAAATCCACCTAAACAAGTCAAAATCAATGGCTTCCTGACAGAAGGATCCCCGGGGAAAGAATTAGCAGGAATTACTCCGTGGGTACGTCTGCTCCCGGTTTTTATGCTTGATTGCTTGTCAGTTGGCAGAAATCAATGGTTCTCTTTACCACACAGGAGCGGAGGAAAGGGGGCAAACTACAAATTATCAGTGCTTGGGATGTGGATTAAACATTTCGCTGCTGTCTCTCCAGCATGTGCCCTGCAAGTACCACTTGGCTCGGAATTACAAAGGACGGCATTTAGCAAAGCTTTAATTTAAAATAGACCCAGGTGACAGCTCTATTATTTTTGCACATTCAGAGGCATCCGCAGCTGTTTTTATTTATCTCAGCTGTATATGCTCGTATTTGTTGTAATTATTAGTCTCGGATGTAGTTAAAGATAAATATCTCAAATGCCTATCGAGGCTAAATTAAATTAAGGAAATCACACTCTTCACCCTCACCCCCATGGCCTTGCTGCTTTGCTGCGGGAAATTTGCAACAATTTCAAAGTTTAAGCCTCACCGCTGCTCCTCTCACCAGAAGGACTTTGCAAAGTAGCACTAGGTGCTTGACTTACCCCAACCCAGTACCCTCCTGCCATTGTTTTTCCACATTTAACACAGGGGAGAAAATGTTTCAAAGTTTCCTACAAACAAAAGGTGATTGCTTGGAATGTGAAAAGGTGTTCTGTGCAAATGAATCTTGGCCTGACCCCTTGTAATGCTTCTGGTTTCTTTCTGGAAGGTGTGGATTGCAGGTCTAAGTGCTTTGTTTTGTCTGTTTATACTTCACCTGGGGCGCATTCAGTACAAGTAATGCTGGCAGCAGGGTGGGGTGACAGTTTCACCCTTGGTAAGGGAAGAGTTAACATGCCTGGGTTAAGTGAGGGTCCCGGAAATCTAGACGAATGGAGAAGAGAAATAATACAATGCAGAGACAGATTAAGAAGCTGGAATGGCAGGATTCTTTAAAGGGAATGTGATTAGCAACATGCACGGGAAGTCAGAGCATGAAAATGTAAGGAAGATACGTTTGTCTCCCAAACTCATATAAATGGACCTTTTGGGGAAAAAAGAACAAATCTGTGTTGGTGGCCTTGGGTTGGTCTGGTTTCAGCCAGGGAGACAGCGTTTTATTTTGTTTTGTTTTGTTTTTTAAAGTGTCACAGGTCTCGATTCGCAACTTTGTAGAGAGGTCGGCGGGGTTATGAGCCCGCAGAGTGGCCTTCGCAACCATGGTGACCGCATTAGCTTTTGCTCCTCTTGAGGTCTGAGTTCATTAATGACCAGGAAGCCTGGAAAAACAGAAAATGCATGGCAACTAATCCAACCCGTATTTGAGAGAATCCGACAACTTCTCAAGAAGGAAGGAGAGAAAATGCCAGTCAACATACTTAGAAAACGAAGATCTATGGAGTGAGTAAGAAGGTAATAGATAGTGGAAATTTACATGCCTCTGCCTGATAAAGACCATGGAAAGAGACTATTAGTACTGGCAAAGGAGGGCTGTATAATACTAGATTTTATCCAGTATCCTTTATTTAAAGAGTATTTTCTGTTACTTTGATTTATCCCTTTAAACGTGAGTCCTCTCCAAATATGTTTCTTTGAGAAATGTTTTTTAAATTTTTTAATGTTTTTTTATTTATTTCTGAGAGAGAGAGAGAGCGTAAGCAGGGGGAGGGTCAGAGAGAGAGGGAGACACAGAATCTGAAACAGGCTCCAGGCTCTGAGCTGTCAGCACAGAGCCCGACGCGGGGCTCAAACCCACAAACTGTGAGATCATGACCTGAGCTGAAGTCTGGACACTTAACCAACTGAGCCACCCAGGGGCCCCTGAGAAATTATTTTAATGTTTATCTTTAAGAGAGAGAGAGAGAGAGCATGCATGCGCACATGAGTAGGGGAGGAGCAGAGAGAGCCAGAGACAGAATCCAAAGCAGGCTCCAGACTCCGAACTGTCAGCACGGAGCCCATCGCGGGGCTCAAATTCATGAACAGTGAGATCATGACCTGACCCGAAGCTGGACGCTTAACCGACTGAGCCACCCAGAGACCCCTAAATCTTTTTAATGTTCATTTTTTTTGGGAGAGAGAGAGACAGAGCACATTGAGGGGAGGGGCAGAAAAAGAGGGGTGGAGACACAGAATCCAAAGCAGCTCCAGGCTCTGAGCTGTCAGCACAGAGCCCGACGCGGGGCTCCAACCCATGGACAGTGAGATCATGACCTGAGCGGAAGTCAGACATTCAACCGACTGAGCCACCCAGGCCCCCCCTCTCCAGGTATATTTCTGAAGGAAACATCTAATAAGGACCACTGCAGATCTCCAGGGAAATGGATGTGCTAATGGCAAAGTCCTTTTCGGGGAAGATGATTAGGTTGATTTTGTCTGTTCACAGACAAAATCTGGTTATTATTGCCTGACTTGCTTTTTCCTAAGTCAAGTCCTTTTGGCTGATTTTCCTCATTCCTGTTAAGGATCTCTCTTCAGAGGGACTAGGTGTTTTCCTCAATACAACAGACTTTGCTGGCCTTCACTCCACTGTATGCCCTCATCCTGATACACGCTCTTAACTGAGGAAATGAGCCTCGGTTATAACC
Organism: Crocuta crocuta; assembly: GCF_008692635.1. Taxonomy (NCBI): domain Eukaryota; kingdom Metazoa; phylum Chordata; class Mammalia; order Carnivora; family Hyaenidae; genus Crocuta; species Crocuta crocuta. The sequence goes on along the minus strand of NW_027528362.1, from coordinate 8,699,395 downwards.
AACCCCTTGGAGATGAAGAACACTTCTCATTTTGGACTTGATGGGAGTGAGATGTTCTCTCAGCCACTAATTTATTGCCACTACCTCATTAGTTAAAAGTACAAGGTTTTAATTCTTTCACTTGTAAATTTTGGGGGTGGGGCCCATGACAGGTGATAATAGAAGTTCTTAGCTGCAATGCTTATTGAAATATTTGAGGATATACTTTAACACATTTTAATAATTATTGAGGGTGCCACTTGATAACACGAAATCTTTTCAGTGCAAGCTTTCGAAATTACATGAAAGTCAAAACAAGGTATTAGTTTTCATCCGTCTTATTAGAGAAGCTGTCCAGCGTTTTCACACACGTACTAACTCTCAGTTTTGACTCTAGATAAGTCTTTTACAACTTAATGGACTTTGTAAATCTCTGTTGAATTCTGACCCTTTATGAATGACCAAGGGAAAGGACTAGTTTCTTTCTCCTATGAGCCTTGACCTTCCTTCCTCCCCGCTCTCACGCTCTGTCTAGAAACGCATCGACTTCTAACAGGGACGGGAAGCCCATATTTCATTCTTTCTTTTGCCTCTACTCCCACTTGTCCCCAAATGGGGTGTCTCAGCATAAAAATTACCAGACCCGCCCATTGCTTCATCTTGTAACTACTGCACATCTTCCATATCTTCCCAGAACCTACCGTGTACCAATGATGGTCTTTCAAATGATGTCTAGTAAATCATAGTCTCTTTCTTTTAAAAATTTTTTTAATGTTTTATTTATTTTTAGGAGAGAGAGAGAGAGAGAGAGACAGTGTGAGTAGGGGAGGGTCAGAGAGAGAGGGAGTCACAGACTGAAACAGGCTCCAGGCTCTGAGCCGGCAGTCAGCACAGAGCCCGACGCGGGGCTCGAACCCACGAACCGCGAGATCATGACCTAAGCGAAAGTCGGACGCTTAACCGACTAAGGCACTCAGGTGCCCCAACTTTTAGTACCTCCCTGCAGTTGATGTCATTTATAAAAACTTGGTTTTCAGTCCGATGTGTGAGGCGTTATTGATGGTAAGCCAATCTTCTACATGGTGCAGACCTTTCTTCTGCCAAAATGAAGTGTTTATAAAAAAAAAATTTCTTTGGACTAAATCTTTTATGGTAAAGATCACAATCTGACAGAGAAGTATCTCCTTTGAAAGGATTAGAGCCTCCAGATAGATACAAATAAGATAAGAAAAAGTAGACACATGTTAAATCATGGAACAGCAAAGGGAATACTTTATGGAAATGAACTCACAAGATAATAATTTGAATTTGACAAGGTGATAATTAAAGTCCCCAGATAGATTTCTTCCACATCTGTATGCCTTTCAGTAAAGTTGGTTAGCATATTAACTACTGCTGGAGAATACTAAAAAATATTCATGGGATGTAAAACTGCAAATTATTATTCATTTCAATTTGTATAATAAGTGTAACAAAATGCAATGCATACAGTATTACACAAGAGGTACTAAACTCTATTATAGCCATTTTTAGAGCACGGGCAGGACCCTTAGATGACAATTTTTGAATGTTCAAGTCATTTCTATGAATTACCACTTTTCACAGTTTGAAAGAGATTTTGTATATCTTCCGTGTTCTTTGGGACCAGTAACTGCTTATTTCGAATGACTAGATTAAGTTTTTAATATTATGTGTTTGGATGTGTGTACATAAACATACACACATATATACATATGCATATGGATAATTATTATAACCTATATATTTGCTTTTGTGTGTTTCACCTAGAGGAAACTGTGAATTAGTGACCAGAAAAGAGTATAGAACTGTGATCGAAAAAATCAGTAAGTACCAGAAGTTGTAATTTCAGAAAGCAATCCAACATATTTTCTTCTTCATACTTGAATTTGATTGTATATGCCTTTTAATCTAGACATTCATTTGAGAAACTATTTTCAATATGATGGTATTAGATGCCATATTAAATGTGGGGGGAGAACTGTTAGGTGTGGCCGCACACACTGGATAGTAGATGTCTTGCTCAAGAATTTCTTTGGACCTGGGTGATCTATACAAAGAATATTTTCTGTCCTACAGAATTTAAATAGAAGACATGCATCACTATGCAGTGAGATGTGTTATCATTTCCCACCTATGAAAAACTGTACAAAGAACCATGAAAAAGACTTTCTGAAATGCGTATTCACTTACATTGATGCCATTTTTATGTAAATAAAATATTCTCATGGCTTGGAATAAAATGACCAGTTTCAAGTATTCCAGGGGACAGAGCAGGGGACCTTTGGCCCACAGTCAATGGCAATCACCTATGAGACCCGATGTTCTCCATCAGCAATGGTAGCTACAATAGAAGAGAAAAGAGATGTAATTGCAAAAAGAAGATCGTTTGAGAAACCGACTTCAAGGTGATGTTAGAATGGGGGAAGAGGATTCTGGAAATTCTTGACAAGTCCATGCCAGGAAATATAAGTTCCACTTGCAGAAACGAAATGAAAGAGAGAAAACAATCAGAAGCGAGAGTGTGGGGAAGGAAATGAAGGTGACCGAAAGACGTGTCTGTCAAACAGGCGTACTTTGAAAATCAGGGAGAACAAGAATAGAAGGTACAATGACACAATTTAGAAGAGACTGCCCTTGCGTGTTACGTGATATCTCCAGGCACCCTCAGCAGCACACATTGTATGTGCATCTCTGTAGACTCACCGGATCACACATAGTCAGCCGTGCCTCTGGGATGGAGCGGAATATAGCATGGAGTCTGCAGGTGACTGGAAACATCCCACCAGCCTGCTAGACTCCAGGCCGTGTTTAGGATTCTGGCATATGGAAATACACTTTGCTTATCCCCTTGGTGAATTAATGGGAAAGCAGCCTCTTCGCTTCTGGGTGTTGCAGTTTATACTTTATGTCTTTTCATTTTTCTATGCAGTGTTACTATTTTTCATGACGCCAGGCATGACTAATTGTTGGTTTCCCATCCACTGGCCAGCTTCTCCAAGCAGCCAGCCCATTACGGTTTCCCCAGAAGAAGGGAGGGAAAATCCTTACCATTGTCATGGCCGCCATGAGTGTTCTGTTGGTACAGCCAAACTGAGGCCTAAGGTCTATTCTATAAATGAGTATTATTTTTTTTAATTTTTTAAACGTTTATTTACTTTTGAGAGAGAGAGACAGAGCCTGAGCAGGGGAGGGGCAGGAAGAAAGGGAGACACAGAATCCAAAGCAAGCTCCAGGCTCTGAGCTGTCAGCACAGAGCCCGAAGCAGGGCTCAAACTCACGAACCACGAGATCATGACCCGAGCCGAAGTCTGACATTTAACTGACTGAGCCACGCAGGTGCCCCTGAATCAGTATTATATTTGAAGAACATATGTTGTTGGAGAAAAACACAACGAAGCAAAACATAGATTTTTTTCTTTCCTACTTAATAACTTCATTTTTCTTCACCTCCATTGCCACGTTTTTCTGCTGAAAACATCATTTCCCTCAACTACCCTGTTATGGGAAACTGCAGTCTCTTCCTTTGTAAAACAAAACCTGAGGCTATTTCTTTGCCACAGTCCTGCACTCCCTCCTCAGTGGCACTTGAAGAATCTTTTCAGAGCCCAGACTTACTCCCTGCTCAGCCTGCCTCTGCCCTTGACACTCCAGGCTGGTTCACCCAGAGCAGTGTATCTGGCAGATCTGAACCACATGGCGGGAGAAACTTTTAGGCCCGAATTTTGTAAGGGTTCCTGTGTTTCAGAGCCAAAAACGATTTCCCTATTTCCCCAGAAGTATGGCAGACTCGAGGGAGATCATTGGGGGTGTTACTCGTACCGAATGATCTCCGGATCAACTTTCTCTGCTTTTGTTGCTCTGTGGTGAGTGGGAAAAGACAATAGAAATATAACTGTATGGGTAATGTGAGTACTTTTTCTCAGAATCATTTCCATTAAGCTTCGCTGAAAGTATTTTGTTACTAATTTCAGTTGTATGGAGTGTTCAGCTTTCGTGTGTCACATTTCTAATTTTTAGTCCGTTGATATTTTCAAATCTTAAATATCGTACTTATTTACTCCTGACTTTGTCTCCAGTGCATATGTGTATAAACATACATCTTTTCACCTTTATCTGTCTATCGAAATGAAAATAAAGCTCTCTTGTTTTATTCCAACCTTTGGATATTTCATATCCGTTTGCTGTTGTTTGTGTTTTGCTTTTTGTTTTGGTATTTTTCTGTTTTCTCATCTACACTGCAGATGAGGAGAACAAAGCCAAGAGAAATGTAGCTTAAATCTCCTTACAGCTTGCAGCCCACGGATAGACACCTGAGAGATGCAGAATGTGACCTTCCTCAAGCAACTCATAGCTGCCTTACTTCCTTCATGCTTTTGTTTTACTAAAGACTAAAAGTAGCCTCATCTTAACAGCAGCTAGTCCCTCAAGCTCCTGAAAGCCTGGCTTCCCAATTCCTAAGAGACGTTTGCTCTCCGTAACCCCCACTAACTTAAAAGTACATAACCAGCCACTCCTCACAACCCCAGTGCAGCTCTTTCTACCCACAGGTCCTGTCCCTGTGCTTTAATAAAATCCCTCTTTTTTTTCACCAAAGACGTCTCAAGAATTCTCTCTTAGCCATTTGCTCAAGAAACCCAGCAAAACTAACTATCGTGCTCTGCTGTAAACGTGGGTGTGGCTCAGTGCAATCCTGCTAGAGGCTGCCCAGGGATCATCCAAAGGATTTTCATAGTGTTGAGAGTATAGAGAGAGACAAACTCCCAGGCAACAGGAATTGGCTAATCCGGAAACCCATAAACTGCCAGGAACACAACTTGGTAATTTTGAACATGGTTCTTGGGAAATGGATTCACCTTTGGCTTTCTGTGTTTCACTTAGAATACCCATCTGTCTCCTCTTGAAATAACCTCTTCTAATCTTTGCAGGATTGTCCATTCTTTGCTCATTGACCTGTGTCTCTGTTTATATGTCTTCGTGCAGACAACCCAGCCATGAATGTAACTTCGCTACGGATGGACTCATTTCCTAAATCTAGAAAAGCAAGGAGCCTCCCTGCCACTGGAGGAGAGTCTGCGATTACTGTCCATAGAGCAGGTAGGTTATTTCCACCTACTTTGCCGGCTTCCATCAGCATATTTGCCTCTGAAGTTTTTTTAAACCTCAGATCTATTACCTGAAACATTTTGCAGTGGAGAATCCTGGCAGAGACTAGATCTCTCAAATACTTCTCAGACACGTAAGTGAATGGAAGGAAAGAAAGACGGCCAATTCAGGCAGCCAACAAGGTGCCTCTTCCTGTAGACTGAGCTAGAATTCACCATTGTGTGTTCACTGTTTCTTTGTTAGAGAGGGAAAGGGAAAAAAAAAGGATGAGTTATTTGGTTCTACAAAACAAAGCAAACAGTTTTTCAGAGACGACATTTTTTAAGAAAAATAAGGATGAAACATATGCCATGATCTGTAACACGGTGAAAGGTTTCCTTTATTGTCAGAGCAATTCCACCTTGGTACACAGTTTCTTCCGGGAAACTATATACCCAGAAACCCATATACCCTTCTCTGGACGCTCCCAATAGCTTTCTGGTAAGAAATCTGCCAAAGGCATTTCCACTGGTAATTTGGCCTATATAATATGCCGAAAAGGTTGGGGTAAGGAGAGAGAATGACCGCTATTAAAGCCTCTGTGGAGAGGGCTTACCCCAGTAAATCTTAGAGCAGCCGTATGTGATGTCTGGTGTCCTGTTCTCAATTCCTCATTGCTTCTTTAGTAGGATGCCACTTCTACCTCCTTTGCCGTGTGCCTATGCAGAACCTCCAGGGGCGTATGTTGAGTGCATGTCCCTCCGTCGTTGCTTCTGGTCTTGATGATTGTCTTGCTTTGGCCAATGGAAATTTAGTGGACAAGATGTGAGCAGAGGCTTGAAGGAATTCCCTTGATATGTGCCAGCCTCCTGTTCTTCTGCCATTTGTCAGGAGAAGAGCATACTCCAAGCCACCGTAGTCCCAGAATGAGATGCAGGCAATTGAGCCAGACCTAACTCGTATCCTAGAGCCACGTTTAGCCAATCCCAGCAACCTCTGGCCAAGCCACACCTGACCAGCAGGGCCAGGCGCAGAGACGGACTGTTGGGAGCCTGTGTGTTTTGTGGTGGTTTATCCAGCAATGTTATACAGGAGGAACCTGACTAATGCAGTGCTTTCTGCACAGACGTCTAGTCTGTGTCCTGGAAGCAGCTAGTGAAGTCATGCTCTGTGAAAGCCTGATTTTAGCTGTGTTGTTGGGGACTAAAGGATGAGGCCCACACTTGAATCGATGCTGTACAGTGGGAAGGGAGCCGTATCGGCCCGAGAAAGGCAGAACCAAGAAAACAAAGGAGGAATGTAGAGGAGCAATGCAGCCTTCTGGAACCGGATGGTTCGCTGAGGAGCAAGAAGCAAGTGTGACACAGAAAGTTATAGGATATGTAAGCATTATCTAAGCATTCTCAGAAATACTTGGGGGAGAGAAACCCCATAAAAGATTTGGTTTTTCTGCCATAATACACAAAGGGACATGGGCTATTGCTATTTAGGCATTAAAGGCAAGCATGACCCACCCCTGAGGGCTGAATAAGTGTGAGACACCTGGTTTGCATTTATATACATCTTTGCACAAGACAATTCAACTTTCCAAGCACAATGCAAAGTAGCATGTCTAATCTATTAAGCATAGTGCCTCTTAACTCATAACATGTAGTGCATAGAAGTCCCCCTATGGCTGCTGACATTTACTGAGCTTTCTCTATGAACCGGGCAGGGCCAGAAGATTTTTCAGGTTTTACCTCATTTACAGACTTGTGAAAGAAATCACTTTATCATCTCTATCTCATAACTGAGCACACTGTGGCTTAGAAAAGTTGAGGAAGTAGTCTCAAATCCAGCAGCAAAAAAATGACTGGGGAGTTTAAATGTTTTGTGTATAACACAAATGGGTTACATGACTTTGTGTATAAAATGTCTTTGCTCTTTTTTCTTTTATCCTTGGTCCTTACATCTGTGACTCCTTACACATTGTTCTCTGTCTTGGAACACAAGAAAACCTAATATTTGTAAAATCTTTATGATTTAATATAGTGTATGTATTAAATATGGTTACATATATAAACATTATATGTATTATAAACATATAAAATTATATGTGTATATAAATTTCAGTAGAAACTGGTATACTGTTAGAAAAGACAGACAATAAGGCATCCCATCTCTGTGGTGAGATCTGCAGTTGATAATTTTGTCTGAGGACCAAGTATGCGATCTACAAGGTATGATCCCAAGAGGGCAGAAGACTGCCTTCATAGCTCTTTGGTAGATGCGTCATTCTTTTGTTTTTCTTTCTTTCTTTCTTTCTTTTTGTCTAGGAGAAGTATTTACCCAAGATCAACTCAAGAGGAAGCAGCTTTGCTGAGGTGAGATATGCAAATTGTCTGTTTTGCCAGACACAGGCAGATCAATCATATCATTAACAAAAGTCAGTTGTTAACCTTGAGGGCACATTAAAAAAAAAAAAGAAAGAAAGAAAATCCACAGGCCAGGTGGGTGGATAGAAATGGCATTTTATCACTTACTGACCCGATAGGTGCAATATAATCTTATCATCTTAATTTTTTTTAATAATAAATCCATTTGAATCTGAATAGGCATTTACAAATTAATTCTTTCTACTTTTTTGGCTTGATTAATCAGGTGCTGAATTACTGTTCTTTTGGAGGAAAGTGAATCATAATTCAGAAGTAATTTTTTCATTTTACTAACTGTCTTATAAAAGAAATAGGAAACAAATATTTCCAGAGTAATTTATAAAATCAATAAGTAATATTTGAATCATTAACACTCTCCCTAAAACAATAGCTTGAATTCATACAAGAGGGAAAGGTCAATCAGTAATATAAATAGAACATGTAGTGTTCAATGTACCACATCGACGAGCCATAACAATGGTGAAGGGGGATGTTTGTGACAATTGAAGATAAATTAATCTTTGAATTTTTCTCCACATATGTTCACTGACAATTCAAACATTTCACAAGATTCTTGCATTTCTATTGTTGGTATATTTCACTGATGAAAATAGTTTATAAGTAGTATGTGTGCGACCATGTAACTTTGAACAGTAATTTAGAGATGAAATGTTACCAAGCAAAAGGAAACATTTTGATTAACTACTGTATTAATTTCTGTTGGGATATAACAAAACTGTAAGGAGACTTAATGGCTTAAATTAAAATGCATTTATTAGCTCATAACATCCATGGGTCAGGAGTGCTGGGCGTGGCTTTTTAGGATGCCGTCACCAAGTTCTCATAGGCTACATTTGAGATGTTGGCTGGACTGTGTTCTCATCTGGAAGTTTGACTGGGGAAGAATTTGCTTCCCAACTATGTTGGCATTGGCGGAACTCATTTCCTTGTGGCTATATGATCAACCCTTTCACTAGTTGGAGGTTGTCATTAGGTTCCGAGTCTACAGTCCCTAGAGGCTGCCCAGAGTTCATTGCCATGAGAACTTTTCCACCATGGCCATTTGCTTCATCAAACCTGCAAGGAAGTCTTGCCTCAGTTGGCCAGGATAGAGTCTTCATGAAAAGGTGACTCTAGGTAAACTTGTTCTGGGGCAATCTGAGCTAGAGCTGATAGACAGAGACAAAGGTTTATAAGAATAATGGGCATGGCCTGAGAATTTTGTATACTTAATTGTAATGTCCTGAAGCTTTTATCAGAAAAGTCTAGCTTACTTGAAAGTGTGTGTGTGTGGCGGGGGGGGGGGGG